>NC_081226.1:10867966-11185070 GCF_902713425.1 Acipenser ruthenus | reverse complement strand
GACCTGCACGGCGGTTAGCCTGGTCCCGCGTCCCGGGTCTACAGCGATGAATGAATTCATTCAATGCACGCCCCCCCCCCCGGGTGCACGAGTGTTATGAAGCCGGGCTATCGTTCCCCGAGCTCGGCTGAACACTTGCGGCGGTTAGCCCTGGCTCCCGCGTCCGGGTCTACAGCGATGAATGAATTCATTCAATGCACGCCCCCCCCCCGGGTGCACGAGTGTTATGAAGCCGGGCTATCGTTCCCCGAGCTCGGCTGAACACTTGCGGCGTCCCCCGGGGGACCTGCACGGCGGTTAGCCCTGGTCCCGCGTCCCGGGTCTACAGCGATGAATGAATTCATTCAATGCACGCCCCCCCCCCGGGTGCACGAGTGTTATGAAGCCGGGCTATCGTTCCCCGAGCTCGGCTGAACACTTGCGGCGTCCCCCGGGGGACCTGCACGGCGGTTAGCCCTGGTCCCGCGTCCCGGGTCTACAGCGATGAATGAATTCATTCAATGCACTTTCCCCCCCGGGTGCACGAGTGTTATGAAGCCGGGCTATCGTTCCCCGAGCTCGGCTGAACACTTGCGGCGTCCCCCGGGGGACCTGCACGGCGGTTAGCCCTGGTCCCGCGTCCCGGGTCTACAGCGATGAATGAATTCATTCAATGCACGCCCCCCCCCCGGGTGCACGAGTGTTATGGGTCCCGGCTGGAGATCCGCGAGCTAGGGGCTGAACACTTGCTCGTCCCCTGCAGTGTTTTTAGAAGAATTCCCGCAGAAATCGGATTTTTTTGAGCAATTCAAATAAGAGTAACAGCATTTGCATCCCCGGTGTCATAAATATTTTCCACCAGTAGATGGCAGCAGCCCCTAGAATTGGAGTCGGCAACCATTCAAATACTTGAAAAAGTACATTTTAATGAGTTTTTAAGCCAATTTTTGGCAGGCTCTCAAAGAATCAGCGAATGTGGTAGGGGGCTGAAAATTGCTACAGAGTACCTGTAGGACATGCAGATAAGTGGTGGAAAAGCACAGGTTGCTGGGCCTTTCGGTTCCGACGCTGCCCCTGTCCTTAAATGCCACTTCTAAGTGCACTGCAGGCCCTTGAAAAAGTACATTTGGAAGGATTTTGAAGCGATGCAAGCAGGTAGAAACACCATTCCAAGGGCTGTAGTATCAGACTAACAGCCTGTAACTGAGCCCAGGGTTTTTAGAGCGATTCCTACAAAATTCAGCTTTTTTCCATTCAACTAAGGCGACCGCTGCTTTAAGCCTATGGGTCATTTGTAACAATTTTGGCAGGCTCTCAAAGAATCAGCGAATGTGGTAGGTGGCTGAAAATTGCCACAGAGTACCTGTAGGACATGCAGATAAGTGGTGGAAAAGCACAGGTTGCTGGGCCTTTCGGTTCCGACGCTGCCCCTGTCCTTAAATGCCACTTCTAAGTGCACTGCAGGCCCCTTGAAAAAGTACATTTGGAAGGATTTTGAAGCGATGCAAGCAGGTAGAAACACCATTCCAAGGGCTGTAGTATCAGACTAACAGCCTGTAACTGAGCCCAGGGTTTTTAGAGCGATTCCTACAAAATTCAGCTTTTTTCCGTTTCTGTTTTTTACGTTTTCTGGTGAAAACGCCTATACGTTTCAATGGGAATCACATTAAAATTAATATTTCAATAACCCTGGAGCTACCACCTCATACGAGGTATCGTTGGATAGGTATGATTGCAAGCTACAAAACAACACCGCACTCGAGTTTTTATTCGACTGCTACACTAAATAACGACCTTAAATAGGTTTCGTTTACATTTGGCGAAAAAACGTCCCGTTCAGGTTTTTTTTTTTTTTTTTTTTTTTTAATATTTAAATAACCACAGGTGGTATCAATTGAATCAAGGTATGCCTGTAAAGGTATTACTGCGAGCTACAAAACAAGACCTTTAGCACGGAAACGAGTGTGACCCTAACCCTAACCCTGAGTCACACTAGTTTTGATGGGCCACAGATGGAGCTGCGTGCCTGCAACGGAGAGTGGGAGAGCTGGAGAGTGGGAGAGCTGGAGAGTGGGAGAGCTTGGGAGTGGAACGGCACTTGCATCCCAGTCGGATGCTGGGCTTTGGGACGCTCCATCCTTTTCACCGGCCATGGATGCGGCCAGGGCAGGGGGATGGATGCCTGGGACACAAGCCCAGTGCGGGGAGCTGCACGGCGGTTCGCCGGTGCCCCGCGTCCCAGGTGAACAGCGATTAAATGAATTAATTAAATGCACGTCCCCCCGGGTGCACGAGTGTTCTTGAGGCCGGGTTGCAGTTCCGCGAGCTCGGGCGTTGGACGGCACTTGCATCCCAGTCGGATGCTGGGCTTTGGGACGCTCCATCCTTTTCACCGGCCATGGATGCGGCCAGGGCAGGGGGATGGATGCCTGGGACACAAGCCCAGTGCGGGAGCTGCACGGCGGTTCGCCGGTGCCCCGCGTCCCAGGTGAACAGCGATTAATGAATTAATTAAATGCACGTCCCCCCCGGGTGCACGAGTGTTCTGAGGCCGGGTTGCAGTTCCGCGAGCTCGGGCGTGGGACGGCACTTGCATCCAGTCGGATGCTGGGCTTTGGGACGCTCCATCCTTTTCACCGGCCATGGATGCGGCCAGGGCAGGGGGATGGATGCCTGGGACACAAGCCCAGTGGCGGGGACCTGCACTGCGGTTAGCCCTGGTCCCGCGTCCCGTGTGAACAGCGATGAATGAATTCATTCAATGCACGCCCCCCCCCCCCGGGTGCACGAGTGTTATGAAGCCGGGCTATCGTTCCCCGAGCTCGGCTGAACACTTGCGGCGTCCCCCGGGGGACCTGCACGGCGGTTAGCCCTGGTTCCCGCGTCCCGGGTCTACAGCGATGAATGAATTCATTCAATGCACGCCCCCCCCCCGGGTGCACGAGTGTTATGAAGCCGGGCTAATCGTTCCCCGAGCTCGGCTGAACACTTGCGGCGGTTAGCCCTGGTCCCGCGTCCCGGGTCTACAGCGATGAATTGAATTCATTCAATGCACGCCCCCCCCCCGGGGTGCACGAGTGTTATGAAGCCGGGCTATCGTTCCCCGAGCTCGGCTGAACACTTGCGGCGGTTAGCCCTGGTCCCGCGTCCCGGGTCTACAGCGATGAATGAATTCATTCAATGCACGCCCCCCCCCCCGGGTGCACGAGTGTTATGAAGCCGGGCTATCGTTCCCCGAGCTCGGCTGAACACTTGCGGCGGTTAGCCCTGGTCCCCGCGTCCCGGGTCTACAGCGATGAATGAATTCATTCAATGCACGCCCCCCCCCGGGTGCACGACTGTTATGAAGCCGGGCTATCGTTCCCCGAGCTCGGCTGAACACTGTGCGGCGTCCCCCGGGGGACCTAGCACGGCGGTTAGCCCTGGTCCCGCGTCCCGGGTCTACAGCGATGAATGAATTCATTCAATGCACTTTCCCCCCCGGGTGCACGAGTGTTATGAAGCCGGGCTATCGTTCCCCGAGCTCGGCTGAACACTTGCGGCGTCCCCCGGGGGACCTGCACGGCGGTTAGCCCTGGTCCCGCGTCCCGGGTCTACAGCGATGAATGAATTCATTCAATGCACGCCCCCCCCCCCGGGTGCACGAGTGTTATGAAGCCGGGCTATCGTTCCCCGAGCTCGGCTGAACACTTGCGGCGGTTAGCCCTGGTCCCGCGTCCCGGGTCTACAGCGATGAATGAATTCATTCAATGCACGCCCCCCCCCCGGGTGCACGAGTGTTATGAAGCCGGGCTATCGTTCCCCGAGCTCGGCTGAACACTTGCGGCGTCCCCCGGGGGACCTGCACGGCGGTTAGCCCTGGTCCCGCGTCCCGGGTCTACAGCGATGAATGAATTCATTCAATGCACGCCCCCCCCCCGGGTGCACGAGTGTTATGAAGCCGGGCTATCGTTCCCCGAGCTCGGCTGAACACTTGCGGCGTCCCCCGGGGGACCTGCACGGCGGTTAGCCCTGGTCCCGCGTCCCGGGTCTACAGCGATGAATGAATTCATTCAATGCACGCCCCCCCCCCGGGTGCACGAGTGTTATGAAGCCGGGCTATCGTTCCCCGAGCTCGGCTGAACACTTGCGGCGTCCCCCGGGGGACCTGCACGGCGGTTAGCCCTGGTCCCGCGTCCCGTGTGAACAGCGATGAATGAATTCATTCAATGCACGCCCCCCCCCCGGGTGCACGAGTGTTATGAAGCCGGGCTATCGTTCCCCGAGCTCGGCTGAACACTTGCGGCGTCCCCCGGGGGACCTGCACGGCGGTTAGCCCTGGTCCCAGCGTCCCGGGTCTACAGCGATGAATGAATTCATTCAATGCACGCCCCCCCCCCCGGGTGCACGAGTGTTATGAAGCCGGGCTATCGTTCCCCGAGCTCGGCTGAACACTTGCGGCGTCCCCCGGGGGACCTGCACGGCGGTTAGCCCTGGTCCCGCGTCCCGGGTCTACAGCGATGAATGAATTCATTCAATGCACGCCCCCCCCCCGGGTGCACGAGTGTTATGGGTCCCGGCTGGAGATCCGCGAGCTCGGGCTGAACACTTGCTCGTCCCCTGCAGTGTTTTTAGAAGAATTCCCGCAGAAATCGGATTTTTTTGAGCAATTCAAATAAGAGTAACAGCATTTGCATCCCCGGTGTCATAAATATTTTTCCACCAGTAGATGCAGCAGCCCCTAGAATTGGAGTCGGCAACCATTCAAATACTTGAAAAAGTACATTTTAATGAGTTTTTAAGCCAATTTTGGCAGGCTCTCAAAGAATCAGCGAATGTGGTAGGGGGCTGAAAATTGCTACAGAGTACCTGTAGGACATGCAGATAAGTGGTGGAAAAGCACAGGTTGCTGGGCCTTTCGGTTCCGACGCTGCCCCTGTCCTTAAATGCCACTTCTAAGTGCACTGCAGGCCCCTTGAAAAAGTACATTTGGACGGATTTTGAAGCGATGCAAGCAGGTAGAAACACCATTCCAAGGGCTGTAGTATCAGACTAACAGCCTGTAACTGAGCCCAGGGTTTTTAGAGCGATTCCTACAAAATTCAGCTTTTTTCCCATTCAACTAAGGCGACCGCTGCTTTAAGCCTATGGGTCATTTGTAACAATTTTGGCAGGCTCTCAAAGATCAGCGAATGTGGTAGGTGGCTGAAAATTGCCACAGAGTACCTGTAGGACATGCAGATAAGTGGTGGAAAAGCACAGGTTGCTGGGCCTTTCGGTTCCGACGCTGCCCCTGTCCTTAAATGCCACTTCTAAGTGCACTGCAGGCCCCTTGAAAAAGTACATTTGGAAGGATTTTGAAGCGATGCAAGCAGGTAGAAACACCATTCCAAGGGCTGTAGTATCAGACTAACAGCCTGTAACTGAGCCCAGGGTTTTTAGAGCGATTCCTACAAAATTCAGCTTTTTTCCGTTTCTGTTTTTTACGTTTTCTGGTGAAAACGCCTATACGTTTCAATGGGAATCACATTAAAATTAATATTTCAATAACCCCTGGAGCTACCACCTCATACGAGGTATCGTTGGATAGGTATGATTGCAAGCTACAAAACAACACCGCACTCGAGTTTTTATTCGACTGCTACACTAAATAACGACCTTAAATAGGTTTCGTTTACATTTGGCGAAAAAAACGTCCCGTTCAGGTTTTTTTTTTTTTTTTTTTTTTTTAATATTTAAATAACCACAGGTGGTATCAATTGAATCAAGGTATGCCTGTAAAGGTATTACTGCGAGCTACAAAACAAGACCTTTAGCACGGAAACGAGTGTGACCCTAACCCTAACCCTGAGTCACACTAGTTTTGATGGGCCACAGATGGAGCTGCGTGCCTGCAACGGAGAGTGGGAGAGCTGGAGAGTGGGAGAGCTGGAGAGTGGGGAGAGCTTGGGAGTGGAACGGCAACTTGCATCCCAGTCGGATGCTGGGGCTTTGGGACGCTCCATCCTTTCTCAACCGGCCATGGATGCGGCCAGGGCAGGGGGATGGATGCCTGGGACACAAGCCCAGTGCGGGGAGCTGCACGGCGGTTCGCCGGTGCCCCGCGTCCCAGGTGAACAGCGATTAATGAATTAATTAAATGCACGTCCCCCCCGGGTGCACGAGTGTTCTGAGGCCGGGTTGCAGTTCCGCGAGCTCGGGCGTGGGACGGCACTTGCATCCCAGTCGGATGCTGGGCTTTGGGACGCTCCATCCTTTTCACCGGCCATGGATGCGGCCAGGGCAGGGGGATGGATGCCTGGGACACAAGCCCAGTGCGGGGAGCTGCACGGCGGTTCGCCGGTGCCCCGCGTCCCAGGTGAACAGCGATTAATGAATTAATTAAATGCACGTCCCCCCCGGGTGCACGAGTGTTCTGAGGCCGGGTTGCAGTTCCGCGAGCTCGGGCGTGGGACGGCACTTGCATCCCAGTCGGATGCTGGGCTTTGGGACGCTCCATCCTTTTCACCGGCCATGGATGCGGCCAGGGCAGGGGGATGGATGCCTGGGACACAAGCCCAGTGCGGGGACCTGCACTGCGGTTAGCCCTGGTCCCGCGTCCCGTGTGAACAGCGATGAATGAATTCATTCAATGCACGCCCCCCCCCCCCGGGTGCACGAGTGTTATGAAGCCGGGCTATCGTTCCCCGAGCTCGGCTGAACACTTGCGGCGTCCCCCGGGGGACCTGCACGGCGGTTAGCCCTGGTCCCGCGTCCCGGGTCTACAGCGATGAATGAATTCATTCAATGCACGCCCCCCCCCCGGGTGCACGAGTGTTATGAAGCCGGGCTATCGTTCCCCGAGCTCGGCTGAACACTTGCGGCGGTTAGCCCTGGTCCCGCGTCCCGGGTCTACAGCGATGAATGAATTCATTCAATGCACGCCCCCCCCCCCGGGTGCACGAGTGTTATGAAGCCGGGCTATCGTTCCCCGAGCTCGGCTGAACACTTGCGGCGGTTAGCCCTGGTCCCGCGTCCCGGGTCTACAGCGATGAATGAATTCATTCAATGCACGCCCCCCCCCCGGGTGCACGACTGTTATGAAGCCGGGCTATCGTTCCCCGAGCTCGGCTGAACACTTGCGGCGTCCCCCGGGGGACCTGCACGGCGGTTAGCCCTGGTCCCGCGTCCCGGGTCTACAGCGATGAATGAATTCATTCAATGCACTTTCCCCCCCGGGTGCACGAGTGTTATGAAGCCGGGCTATCGTTCCCCGAGCTCGGCTGAACACTTGCGGCGTCCCCCGGGGGACCTGCACGGCGGTTAGCCCTGGTCCCGCGTCCCGGGTCTACAGCGATGAATGAATTCATTCAATGCACGCCCCCCCCCCGGGTGCACGAGTGTTATGAAGCCGGGCTATCGTTCCCCGAGCTCGGCTGAACACTTGCGGCGTCCCCCGGGGGACCTGCACGGCGGTTAGCCCTGGTCCCGCGTCCCGGGTCTACAGCGATGAATGAATTCATTCAATGCACGCCCCCCCCCCGGGTGCACGAGTGTTATGAAGCCGGGCTATCGTTCCCCGAGCTCGGCTGAACACTTTGCGGCGTCCCCCGGGGGACCTGCACGGCGGTTAGCCCTGGTCCCGCGTCCCGTGTGAACAGCGATGAATGAATTCATTCAATGCACGCCCCCCCCCCCGGGTGGCGACGAGTGTTATGGGTCCCGGCTGGAGATCCGCGAGCTCGGCTGAACACCTGCGCAAGCGCCGCTGCGGAGACCCGTTAGAAGCAGCCCCGAAGGCCAGCGAAAATAGCCGAGAGTTAAGCCCCTCCCCGCCGTGGCTTCGTCAGCCACTCGCCGCTTCAAGAGGGACGGGCCTCTGGTCATGTCATGTCATAAATCACATGACCAGAGGCCCGCCCATCCTGACGTTGCGGAAGTTTGCCGAAGACACAGCGGGGAGAGGCTTAACTCTCGGCTATTTTCGGACCCGGCGAGAAGGCAGCAGGACGCTCTATTCACGGCTCACTCCCCGCGGTCCCCTCTGACCGATCGGAGCCGGTTTTAGCGCTCCAGGCAGTCGGATACTTATAGCGCCTCAGCAGCGGGGGCGACGACCTCTAACATTCCCCGGGGAGCTGCCCGAGTGTAAGGCCGGGACCCCCGTCTGCTGGGGGAAAAAAATACCTGCACGTCCCCCCCCGTGTGCACGGGTGTTATGAGCTCGGGCTGAACACTTGCTCGTCCCCCCCCGCCCCCGGGGAGCTGCACGGCGGAACAGCGATGAATGAATTCATTAAATGCACTTTCCCCCCGGGGTGCACGAGTGTTATGGGTCCCGGCTGGAGATCCGCGAGCTCGGCTGAACACTTGCGGCGTCCCCCGGGGGACCTGCACGGCGGTTAGCCCTGGTCCCGCGTCCCGGGTCTACAGCGATGAATGAATTCATTCAATGCACGCCCCCCCCCCCGGGTGCACGAGTGTTATGAAGCCGGGCTATCGTTCCCCGAGCTCGGCTGAACACTTGCGGCGGTTAGCCCTGGTCCCGCGTCCCGGGTCTACAGCGATGAATGAATTCATTCAATGCACGCCCCCCCCCCGGGTGCACGAGTGTTATGAAGCCGGGCTATCGTTCCCCGAGCTCGGCTGAACACTTGCGGCGGTTAGCCCTGGTCCCGCGTCCCGGGTCTACAGCGATGAATGAATTCATTCAATGCACGCCCCCCCCCCGGGTGCACGAGTGTTATGAAGCCGGGCTATCGTTCCCCGAGCTCGGCTGAACACTTGCGGCGGTTAGCCCTGGTCCGCGTCCCGGGTCTACAGCGATGAATGAATTCATTCAATGCACGCCCCCCCCCCGGGTGCACGACTGTTATGAAGCCGGGCTATCGTTCCCCGAGCTCGGCTGAACACTTGCGGCGTCCCCCGGGGGACCTGCACGGCGGTTAGCCCTGGTCCGCGTCCCGGGTCTACAGCGATGAATGAATTCATTCAATGCACTTTCCCCCCCGGGTGCACGAGTGTTATGAAGCCGGGCTATCGTTCCCCGAGCTCGGCTGAACACTTGCGGCGTCCCCCGGGGGACCTGCACGGCGGTTAGCCCTGGTCCCGCGTCCCGGGTCTACAGCGATGAATGAATTCATTCAATGCACGCCCCCCCCCCCGGGTGCACGAGTGTTATGAAGCCGGGCTATCGTTCCCCGAGCTCGGCTGAACACTTGCGGCGGTTAGCCCTGGTCCCGCGTCCCGGGTCTACAGCGATGAATGAATTCATTCAATGCACGCCCCCCCCCCCGGGTGCACGAGTGTTATGAAGCCGGGCTATCGTTCCCCGAGCTCGGCTGAACACTTGCGGCGTCCCCCGGGGGACCTGCACGGCGGTTAGCCCTGGTCCCCGCGTCCCGGGTCTACAGCGATGAATGAATTCATTCAATGCACGCCCCCCCCCCGGGTGCACGAGTGTTATGAAGCCGGGCTATCGTTCCCCGAGCTCGCTGAACACTTGCGGCGTCCCCCGGGGGACCTGCACGGCGGTTAGCCCTGGTCCCGCGTCCCGGGTCTACAGCGATGAATGAATTCATTCAATGCACTTTCCCCCCGGGTGCACGAGTGTTATGAAGCCGGGCTATCGTTCCCCGAGCTCGGCTGAACACTTGCGGCGTCCCCCGGGGGACCTGCACGGCGGTTAGCCCTGGTCCCGCGTCCCGGGTCTACAGCGATGAATGAATTCATTCAATGCACGCCCCCCCCCCGGGTGCACGAGTGTTATGGGTCCCGGCTGGAGATCCGCGAGCTCGGGCTGAACACTTGCTCGTCCCCTGCAGTGTTTTTAGAAGAATTCCCGCAGAAATCGGATTTTTTTGAGCAATTCAAATAAGAGTAACAGCATTTGCATCCCCGGTGTCATAAATATTTTCCACCAGTAGATGGCAGCAGCCCCTAGAATTGGAGTCGGCAACCATCTCAAATACTTGAAAAAGTACATTTTAATGAGTTTTTAAGCCAATTTTGGCAGGCTCTCAAAGAATCAGCGAATGTGGTAGGGGGCTGAAAATTGCTACAGAGTACCTGTAGGACATGCAGATAAGTGGTGGAAAAGCACAGGTTGCTGGGCCTTTCGGTTCCGACGCTGCCCCTGTCCTTAAATGCCACTTCTAAGTGCACTGCAGGCCCCTTGAAAAAGTACATTTGGAAGGATTTTGAAGCGATGCAAGCAGGTAGAAACACCATTCCAAGGGCTGTAGTATCAGACTAACAGCCTGTAACTGAGCCCAGGGTTTTTAGAGCGATTCCTACAAAATTCAGCTTTTTTCCCATTCAACTAAGGCGACCGCTGCTTTAAGCCTATGGGTCATTTGTAACAATTTTGGCAGGCTCTCAAAGAATCAGCGAATGTGGTAGGTGGCTGAAAATTGCCACAGAGTACCTGTAGGACATGCAGATAAGTGGTGGAAAAGCACAGGTTGCTGGGCCTTTCGGTTCCGACGCTGCCCCTGTCCTTAAATGCCACTTCTAAGTGCACTGCAGGCCCCTTGAAAAAGTACATTTGGAAGGATTTTGAAGCGATGCAAGCAGGTAGAAACACCATTCCAAGGGCTGTAGTATCAGACTAACAGCCTGTAACTGAGCCCAGGGTTTTTAGAGCGATTCCTACAAAATTCAGCTTTTTTCCGTTTCTGTTTTTTACGTTTTCTGGTGAAAACGCCTATACGTTTCAATGGGAATCACATTAAAATTAATATTTCAATAACCCCTGGAGCTACCACCTCATACGAGGTATCGTTGGATAGGTATGATTGCAAGCTACAAAACAACACCGCACTCGAGTTTTTATTCGACTGCTACACTAAATAACGACCTTAAATAGGTTTCGTTTACATTTGGCGAAAAAACGTCCCGTTCAGGTTTTTTTTTTTTTTTTTTTTTTTAATATTTAAATAACCACAGGTGGTATCAATTGAATCAAGGTATGCCTGTAAAGGTATTACTGCGAGCTACAAAACAAGACCTTTAGCACGGAAACGAGTGTGACCCTAACCCTAACCCTGAGTCACACTAGTTTTGATGGGCCACAGATGGAGCTGCGTGCCTGCAACGGAGAGTGGGAGAGCTGGAGAGTGGGAGAGCTGGAGAGTGGGAGAGCTTGGGAGTGGAACGGCACTTGCATCCCAGTCGGATGCTGGGCTTTGGGACGCTCCATCCTTTTCACCGGCCATGGATGCGGCCAGGGCAGGGGGATGGATGCCTGGGACACAAGCCCAGTGCGGGGAGCTGCACGGCGGTTCGCCGGTGCCCCGCGTCCCAGGTGAACAGCGATTAATGAATTAATTAAATGCACGTCCCCCCCGGGTGCACGAGTGTTCTGAGGCCGGGTTGCAGTTCCGCGAGCTCGGGCGTGGGACGGCACTTGCATCCCAGTCGGATGCTGGGCTTTGGGACGCTCCATCCTTTTCACCGGCCATGGATGCGGCCAGGGCAGGGGGATGGATGCCTGGGACACAAGCCCAGTGCGGGGAGCTGCACGGCGGTTCGCCGGTGCCCCGCGTCCCAGGTGAACAGCGATTAATGAATTAATTAAATGCACGTCCCCCCCGGGTGCACGAGTGTTCTGAGGCCGGGTTGCAGTTCCGCGAGCTCGGGCGTGGGACGGCACTTGCATCCCAGTCGGATGCTGGGCTTTGGGACGCTCCATCCTTTTCACCGGCCATGGATGCGGCCAGGGCAGGGGGATGGATGCCTGGGACACAAGCCCAGTGCGGGGACCTGCACTGCGGTTAGCCCTGGTCCCGCGTCCCGTGTGAACAGCGATGAATGAATTCATTCAATGCACGCCCCCCCCCCCGGGTGCACGAGTGTTATGAAGCCGGGCTATCGTTCCCCGAGCTCGGCTGAACACTTGCGGCGTCCCCCGGGGGACCTGCACGGCGGTTAGCCCTGGTCCCGCGTCCCGGGTCTACAGCGATGAATGAATTCATTCAATGCACGCCCCCCCCCCGGGTGCACGAGTGTTATGAAGCCGGGCTATCGTTCCCCGAGCTCGGCTGAACACTTGCGGCGGTTAGCCCTGGTCCCGCGTCCCGGGTCTACAGCGATGAATGAATTCATTCAATGCACGCCCCCCCCCCGGGTGCACGAGTGTTATGAAGCCGGGCTATCGTTCCCCGAGCTCGGCTGAACACTTGCGGCGGTTAGCCCTGGTCCCGCGTCCCGGGTCTACAGCGATGAATGAATTCATTCAATGCACGCCCCCCCCCCGGGTGCACGAGTGTTATGAAGCCGGGCTATCGTTCCCCGAGCTCGGCTGAACACTTGCGGCGGTTAGCCCTGGTCCCGCGTCCCGGGTCTACAGCGATGAATGAATTCATTCAATGCACGCCCCCCCCCCGGGTGCACGACTGTTATGAAGCCGGGCTATCGTTCCCCGAGCTCGGCTGAACACTTGCGGCGTCCCCCGGGGGACCTGCACGGCGGTTAGCCCTGGTCCCGCGTCCCGGGTCTACAGCGATGAATGAATTCATTCAATGCACTTTCCCCCCCGGGTGCACGAGTGTTATGAAGCCGGGCTATCGTTCCCCGAGCTCGGCTGAACACTTGCGGCGTCCCCCGGGGGACCTGCACGGCGGTTAGCCCTGGTCCCGCGTCCCGGGTCTACAGCGATGAATGAATTCATTCAATGCACGCCCCCCCCCCCGGGTGCACGAGTGTTATGAAGCCGGGCTATCGTTCCCCGAGCTCGGCTGAACACTTGCGGCGGTTAGCCCTGGTCCCGCGTCCCGGGTCTACAGCGATGAATGAATTCATTCAATGCACGCCCCCCCCCCGGGTGCACGAGTGTTATGAAGCCGGGCTATCGTTCCCCGAGCTCGGCTGAACACTTGCGGCGTCCCCCGGGGGACCTGCACGGCGGTTAGCCCTGGTCCCGCGTCCCGGGTCTACAGCGATGAATGAATTCATTCAATGCACGCCCCCCCCCCGGGTGCACGAGTGTTATGAAGCCGGGCTATCGTTCCCCGAGCTCGGCTGAACACTTGCGGCGTCCCCCGGGGGACCTGCACGGCGGTTAGCCCTGGTCCCGCGTCCCGGGTCTACAGCGATGAATGAATTCATTCAATGCACTTTCCCCCCCGGGTGCACGAGTGTTATGAAGCCGGGCTATCGTTCCCCGAGCTCGGCTGAACACTTGCGGCGTCCCCCGGGGGACCTGCACGGCGGTTAGCCCTGGTCCCGCGTCCCGGGTCTACAGCGATGAATGAATTCATTCAATGCACGCCCCCCCCCCGGGTGCACGAGTGTTATGGGTCCCGGCTGGAGATCCGCGAGCTCGGGCTGAACACTTGCTCGTCCCCTGCAGTGTTTTTAGAAGAATTCCCGCAGAAATCGGATTTTTTTGAGCAATTCAAATAAGAGTAACAGCATTTGCATCCCCGGTGTCATAAATATTTTCCACCAGTAGATGGCAGCAGCCCCTAGAATTGGAGTCGGCAACCATTCAAATACTTGAAAAAGTACATTTTAATGAGTTTTTAAGCCAATTTTGGCAGGCTCTCAAAGAATCAGCGAATGTGGTAGGGGGCTGAAAATTGCTACAGAGTACCTGTAGGACATGCAGATAAGTGGTGGAAAAGCACAGGTTGCTGGGCCTTTCGGTTCCGACGCTGCCCCTGTCCTTAAATGCCACTTCTAAGTGCACTGCAGGCCCCTTGAAAAAGTACATTTGGAAGGATTTTGAAGCGATGCAAGCAGGTAGAAACACCATTCCAAGGGCTGTAGTATCAGACTAACAGCCTGTAACTGAGCCCAGGGTTTTTAGAGCGATTCCTACAAAATTCAGCTTTTTTCCCATTCAACTAAGGCGACCGCTGCTTTAAGCCTATGGGTCATTTGTAACAATTTTGGCAGGCTCTCAAAGAATCAGCGAATGTGGTAGGTGGCTGAAAATTGCCACAGAGTACCTGTAGGACATGCAGATAAGTGGTGGAAAAGCACAGGTTGCTGGGCCTTTCGGTTCCGACGCTGCCCCTGTCCTTAAATGCCACTTCTAAGTGCACTGCAGGCCCCTTGAAAAAGTACATTTGGAAGGATTTTGAAGCGATGCAAGCAGGTAGAAACACCATTCCAAGGGCTGTAGTATCAGACTAACAGCCTGTAACTGAGCCCAGGGTTTTTAGAGCGATTCCTACAAAATTCAGCTTTTTTCCGTTTCTGTTTTTTACGTTTTCTGGTGAAAACGCCTATACGTTTCAATGGGAATCACATTAAAATTAATATTTCAATAACCCCTGGAGCTACCACCTCATACGAGGTATCGTTGGATAGGTATGATTGCAAGCTACAAAACAACACCGCACTCGAGTTTTTATTCGACTGCTACACTAAATAACGACCTTAAATAGGTTTCGTTTACATTTGGCGAAAAAACGTCCCGTTCAGGTTTTTTTTTTTTTTTTTTTTTTTAATATTTAAATAACCACAGGTGGTATCAATTGAATCAAGGTATGCCTGTAAAGGTATTACTGCGAGCTACAAAACAAGACCTTTAGCACGGAAACGAGTGTGACCCTAACCCTAACCCTGAGTCACACTAGTTTTGATGGGCCACAGATGGAGCTGCGTGCCTGCAACGGAGAGTGGGAGAGCTGGAGAGTGGGAGAGCTGGAGAGTGGGAGAGCTTGGGAGTGGAACGGCACTTGCATCCCAGTCGGATGCTGGGCTTTGGGACGCTCCATCCTTTTCACCGGCCATGGATGCGGCCAGGGCAGGGGGATGGATGCCTGGGACACAAGCCCAGTGCGGGGAGCTGCACGGCGGTTCGCCGGTGCCCCGCGTCCCAGGTGAACAGCGATTAATGAATTAATTAAATGCACGTCCCCCCCGGGTGCACGAGTGTTCTGAGGCCGGGTTGCAGTTCCGCGAGCTCGGGCGTGGGACGGCACTTGCATCCCAGTCGGATGCTGGGCTTTGGGACGCTCCATCCTTTTCACCGGCCATGGATGCGGCCAGGGCAGGGGGATGGATGCCTGGGACACAAGCCCAGTGCGGGGAGCTGCACGGCGGTTCGCCGGTGCCCCGCGTCCCAGGTGAACAGCGATTAATGAATTAATTAAATGCACGTCCCCCCCGGGTGCACGAGTGTTCTGAGGCCGGGTTGCAGTTCCGCGAGCTCGGGCGTGGGACGGCACTTGCATCCCAGTCGGATGCTGGGCTTTGGGACGCTCCATCCTTTTCACCGGCCATGGATGCGGCCAGGGCAGGGGGATGGATGCCTGGGACACAAGCCCAGTGCGGGGACCTGCACTGCGGTTAGCCCTGGTCCCGCGTCCCGTGTGAACAGCGATGAATGAATTCATTCAATGCACGCCCCCCCCCCCGGGTGCACGAGTGTTATGAAGCCGGGCTATCGTTCCCCGAGCTCGGCTGAACACTTGCGGCGTCCCCCGGGGGACCTGCACGGCGGTTAGCCCTGGTCCCGCGTCCCGGGTCTACAGCGATGAATGAATTCATTCAATGCACGCCCCCCCCCCGGGTGCACGAGTGTTATGAAGCCGGGCTATCGTTCCCCGAGCTCGGCTGAACACTTGCGGCGGTTAGCCCTGGTCCCGCGTCCCGGGTCTACAGCGATGAATGAATTCATTCAATGCACGCCCCCCCCCCGGGTGCACGAGTGTTATGAAGCCGGGCTATCGTTCCCCGAGCTCGGCTGAACACTTGCGGCGGTTAGCCCTGGTCCCGCGTCCCGGGTCTACAGCGATGAATGAATTCATTCAATGCACGCCCCCCCCCCGGGTGCACGACTGTTATGAAGCCGGGCTATCGTTCCCCGAGCTCGGCTGAACACTTGCGGCGTCCCCCGGGGGACCTGCACGGCGGTTAGCCCTGGTCCCGCGTCCCGGGTCTACAGCGATGAATGAATTCATTCAATGCACTTTCCCCCCCGGGTGCACGAGTGTTATGAAGCCGGGCTATCGTTCCCCGAGCTCGGCTGAACACTTGCGGCGTCCCCCGGGGGACCTGCACGGCGGTTAGCCCTGGTCCCGCGTCCCGGGTCTACAGCGATGAATGAATTCATTCAATGCACGCCCCCCCCCCGGGTGCACGAGTGTTATGAAGCCGGGCTATCGTTCCCCGAGCTCGGCTGAACACTTGCGGCGTCCCCCGGGGGACCTGCACGGCGGTTAGCCCTGGTCCCGCGTCCCGGGTCTACAGCGATGAATGAATTCATTCAATGCACGCCCCCCCCCCGGGTGCACGAGTGTTATGAAGCCGGGCTATCGTTCCCCGAGCTCGGCTGAACACTTGCGGCGTCCCCCGGGGGACCTGCACGGCGGTTAGCCCTGGTCCCGCGTCCCGTGTGAACAGCGATGAATGAATTCATTCAATGCACGCCCCCCCCCCGGGTGCACGAGTGTTATGGGTCCCGGCTGGAGATCCGCGAGCTCGGCTGAACACCTGCGCAAGCGCCGCTGCGGAGACCCGTTAGAAGCAGCCCCGAAGGCCAGCGAAAATAGCCGAGAGTTAAGCCCCTCCCCGCCGTGGCTTCGTCAGCCACTCGCCGCTTCAAGAGGGACGGGCCTCTGGTCATGTCATGTCATAAATCACATGACCAGAGGCCCGCCCATCCTGACGTTGCGGAAGTTTGCCGAAGACACAGCGGGGAGAGGCTTAACTCTCGGCTATTTTCGGACCCGGCGAGAAGGCAGCAGGACGCTCTATTCACGGCTCACTCCCCGCGGTCCCCTCTGACCGATCGGAGCCGGTTTAGCGCTCCAGGCAGTCGGATACTTTAGCGCCTCAGCAGCGGGGGCGACGACCTCTAACATTCCCCGGGGAGCTGCCCGAGTGTAAGGCCGGGACCCCCGTCTGCTGGGGGAAAAAAATACCTGCACGTCCCCCCCCGTGTGCACGGGTGTTATGAGCTCGGGCTGAACACTTGCTCGTCCCCCCCGCCCCCGGGGAGCTGCACGGCGGAACAGCGATGAATGAATTCATTAAATGCACTTTCCCCCCGGGTGCACGAGTGTTATGGGTCCCGGCTGGAGATCCGCGAGCTCGGCTGAACACTTGCGGCGTCCCCCGGGGGACCTGCACGGCGGTTAGCCCTGGTCCCGCGTCCCGGGTCTACAGCGATGAATGAATTCATTCAATGCACGCCCCCCCCCCGGGTGCACGAGTGTTATGAAGCCGGGCTATCGTTCCCCGAGCTCGGCTGAACACTTGCGGCGGTTAGCCCTGGTCCCGCGTCCCGGGTCTACAGCGATGAATGAATTCATTCAATGCACGCCCCCCCCCCGGGTGCACGAGTGTTATGAAGCCGGGCTATCGTTCCCCGAGCTCGGCTGAACACTTGCGGCGGTTAGCCCTGGTCCCGCGTCCCGGGTCTACAGCGATGAATGAATTCATTCAATGCACGCCCCCCCCCCGGGTGCACGAGTGTTATGAAGCCGGGCTATCGTTCCCCGAGCTCGGCTGAACACTTGCGGCGGTTAGCCCTGGTCCCGCGTCCCGGGTCTACAGCGATGAATGAATTCATTCAATGCACGCCCCCCCCCCGGGTGCACGACTGTTATGAAGCCGGGCTATCGTTCCCCGAGCTCGGCTGAACACTTGCGGCGTCCCCCGGGGGACCTGCACGGCGGTTAGCCCTGGTCCCGCGTCCCGGGTCTACAGCGATGAATGAATTCATTCAATGCACTTTCCCCCCCGGGTGCACGAGTGTTATGAAGCCGGGCTATCGTTCCCCGAGCTCGGCTGAACACTTGCGGCGTCCCCCGGGGGACCTGCACGGCGGTTAGCCCTGGTCCCGCGTCCCGGGTCTACAGCGATGAATGAATTCATTCAATGCACGCCCCCCCCCCCGGGTGCACGAGTGTTATGAAGCCGGGCTATCGTTCCCCGAGCTCGGCTGAACACTTGCGGCGGTTAGCCCTGGTCCCGCGTCCCGGGTCTACAGCGATGAATGAATTCATTCAATGCACGCCCCCCCCCCGGGTGCACGAGTGTTATGAAGCCGGGCTATCGTTCCCCGAGCTCGGCTGAACACTTGCGGCGTCCCCCGGGGGACCTGCACGGCGGTTAGCCCTGGTCCCGCGTCCCGGGTCTACAGCGATGAATGAATTCATTCAATGCACGCCCCCCCCCCGGGTGCACGAGTGTTATGAAGCCGGGCTATCGTTCCCCGAGCTCGGCTGAACACTTGCGGCGTCCCCCGGGGGACCTGCACGGCGGTTAGCCCTGGTCCCGCGTCCCGGGTCTACAGCGATGAATGAATTCATTCAATGCACTTTCCCCCCCGGGTGCACGAGTGTTATGAAGCCGGGCTATCGTTCCCCGAGCTCGGCTGAACACTTGCGGCGTCCCCCGGGGGACCTGCACGGCGGTTAGCCCTGGTCCCGCGTCCCGGGTCTACAGCGATGAATGAATTCATTCAATGCACGCCCCCCCCCCGGGTGCACGAGTGTTATGGGTCCCGGCTGGAGATCCGCGAGCTCGGGCTGAACACTTGCTCGTCCCCTGCAGTGTTTTTAGAAGAATTCCCGCAGAAATCGGATTTTTTTGAGCAATTCAAATAAGAGTAACAGCATTTGCATCCCCGGTGTCATAAATATTTTCCACCAGTAGATGGCAGCAGCCCCTAGAATTGGAGTCGGCAACCATTCAAATACTTGAAAAAGTACATTTTAATGAGTTTTTAAGCCAATTTTGGCAGGCTCTCAAAGAATCAGCGAATGTGGTAGGGGGCTGAAAATTGCTACAGAGTACCTGTAGGACATGCAGATAAGTGGTGGAAAAGCACAGGTTGCTGGGCCTTTCGGTTCCGACGCTGCCCCTGTCCTTAAATGCCACTTCTAAGTGCACTGCAGGCCCCTTGAAAAAGTACATTTGGAAGGATTTTGAAGCGATGCAAGCAGGTAGAAACACCATTCCAAGGGCTGTAGTATCAGACTAACAGCCTGTAACTGAGCCCAGGGTTTTTAGAGCGATTCCTACAAAATTCAGCTTTTTTCCCATTCAACTAAGGCGACCGCTGCTTTAAGCCTATGGGTCATTTGTAACAATTTTGGCAGGCTCTCAAAGAATCAGCGAATGTGGTAGGTGGCTGAAAATTGCCACAGAGTACCTGTAGGACATGCAGATAAGTGGTGGAAAAGCACAGGTTGCTGGGCCTTTCGGTTCCGACGCTGCCCCTGTCCTTAAATGCCACTTCTAAGTGCACTGCAGGCCCCTTGAAAAAGTACATTTGGAAGGATTTTGAAGCGATGCAAGCAGGTAGAAACACCATTCCAAGGGCTGTAGTATCAGACTAACAGCCTGTAACTGAGCCCAGGGTTTTTAGAGCGATTCCTACAAAATTCAGCTTTTTTCCGTTTCTGTTTTTTACGTTTTCTGGTGAAAACGCCTATACGTTTCAATGGGAATCACATTAAAATTAATATTTCAATAACCCCTGGAGCTACCACCTCATACGAGGTATCGTTGGATAGGTATGATTGCAAGCTACAAAACAACACCGCACTCGAGTTTTTATTCGACTGCTACACTAAATAACGACCTTAAATAGGTTTCGTTTACATTTGGCGAAAAAACGTCCCGTTCAGGTTTTTTTTTTTTTTTTTTTTTTTAATATTTAAATAACCACAGGTGGTATCAATTGAATCAAGGTATGCCTGTAAAGGTATTACTGCGAGCTACAAAACAAGACCTTTAGCACGGAAACGAGTGTGACCCTAACCCTAACCCTGAGTCACACTAGTTTTGATGGGCCACAGATGGAGCTGCGTGCCTGCAACGGAGAGTGGGAGAGCTGGAGAGTGGGAGAGCTGGAGAGTGGGAGAGCTTGGGAGTGGAACGGCACTTGCATCCCAGTCGGATGCTGGGCTTTGGGACGCTCCATCCTTTTCACCGGCCATGGATGCGGCCAGGGCAGGGGGATGGATGCCTGGGACACAAGCCCAGTGCGGGGAGCTGCACGGCGGTTCGCCGGTGCCCCGCGTCCCAGGTGAACAGCGATTAATGAATTAATTAAATGCACGTCCCCCCCGGGTGCACGAGTGTTCTGAGGCCGGGTTGCAGTTCCGCGAGCTCGGGCGTGGGACGGCACTTGCATCCCAGTCGGATGCTGGGCTTTGGGACGCTCCATCCTTTTCACCGGCCATGGATGCGGCCAGGGCAGGGGGATGGATGCCTGGGACACAAGCCCAGTGCGGGGACCTGCACTGCGGTTAGCCCTGGTCCCGCGTCCCGTGTGAACAGCGATGAATGAATTCATTCAATGCACGCCCCCCCCCCCGGGTGCACGAGTGTTATGAAGCCGGGCTATCGTTCCCCGAGCTCGGCTGAACACTTGCGGCGTCCCCCGGGGGACCTGCACGGCGGTTAGCCCTGGTCCCGCGTCCCGGGTCTACAGCGATGAATGAATTCATTCAATGCACGCCCCCCCCCCGGGTGCACGAGTGTTATGAAGCCGGGCTATCGTTCCCCGAGCTCGGCTGAACACTTGCGGCGGTTAGCCCTGGTCCCGCGTCCCGGGTCTACAGCGATGAATGAATTCATTCAATGCACGCCCCCCCCCCGGGTGCACGAGTGTTATGAAGCCGGGCTATCGTTCCCCGAGCTCGGCTGAACACTTGCGGCGGTTAGCCCTGGTCCCGCGTCCCGGGTCTACAGCGATGAATGAATTCATTCAATGCACGCCCCCCCCCCGGGTGCACGAGTGTTATGAAGCCGGGCTATCGTTCCCCGAGCTCGGCTGAACACTTGCGGCGGTTAGCCCTGGTCCCGCGTCCCGGGTCTACAGCGATGAATGAATTCATTCAATGCACGCCCCCCCCCCGGGTGCACGACTGTTATGAAGCCGGGCTATCGTTCCCCGAGCTCGGCTGAACACTTGCGGCGTCCCCCGGGGGACCTGCACGGCGGTTAGCCCTGGTCCCGCGTCCCGGGTCTACAGCGATGAATGAATTCATTCAATGCACTTTCCCCCCCGGGTGCACGAGTGTTATGAAGCCGGGCTATCGTTCCCCGAGCTCGGCTGAACACTTGCGGCGTCCCCCGGGGGACCTGCACGGCGGTTAGCCCTGGTCCCGCGTCCCGGGTCTACAGCGATGAATGAATTCATTCAATGCACGCCCCCCCCCCCGGGTGCACGAGTGTTATGAAGCCGGGCTATCGTTCCCCGAGCTCGGCTGAACACTTGCGGCGGTTAGCCCTGGTCCCGCGTCCCGGGTCTACAGCGATGAATGAATTCATTCAATGCACGCCCCCCCCCCGGGTGCACGAGTGTTATGAAGCCGGGCTATCGTTCCCCGAGCTCGGCTGAACACTTGCGGCGTCCCCCGGGGGACCTGCACGGCGGTTAGCCCTGGTCCCGCGTCCCGGGTCTACAGCGATGAATGAATTCATTCAATGCACGCCCCCCCCCCGGGTGCACGAGTGTTATGAAGCCGGGCTATCGTTCCCCGAGCTCGGCTGAACACTTGCGGCGTCCCCCGGGGGACCTGCACGGCGGTTAGCCCTGGTCCCGCGTCCCGGGTCTACAGCGATGAATGAATTCATTCAATGCACTTTCCCCCCCGGGTGCACGAGTGTTATGAAGCCGGGCTATCGTTCCCCGAGCTCGGCTGAACACTTGCGGCGTCCCCCGGGGGACCTGCACGGCGGTTAGCCCTGGTCCCGCGTCCCGGGTCTACAGCGATGAATGAATTCATTCAATGCACGCCCCCCCCCCGGGTGCACGAGTGTTATGGGTCCCGGCTGGAGATCCGCGAGCTCGGGCTGAACACTTGCTCGTCCCCTGCAGTGTTTTTAGAAGAATTCCCGCAGAAATCGGATTTTTTTGAGCAATTCAAATAAGAGTAACAGCATTTGCATCCCCGGTGTCATAAATATTTTCCACCAGTAGATGGCAGCAGCCCCTAGAATTGGAGTCGGCAACCATTCAAATACTTGAAAAAGTACATTTTAATGAGTTTTTAAGCCAATTTTGGCAGGCTCTCAAAGAATCAGCGAATGTGGTAGGGGGCTGAAAATTGCTACAGAGTACCTGTAGGACATGCAGATAAGTGGTGGAAAAGCACAGGTTGCTGGGCCTTTCGGTTCCGACGCTGCCCCTGTCCTTAAATGCCACTTCTAAGTGCACTGCAGGCCCCTTGAAAAAGTACATTTGGAAGGATTTTGAAGCGATGCAAGCAGGTAGAAACACCATTCCAAGGGCTGTAGTATCAGACTAACAGCCTGTAACTGAGCCCAGGGTTTTTAGAGCGATTCCTACAAAATTCAGCTTTTTTCCCATTCAACTAAGGCGACCGCTGCTTTAAGCCTATGGGTCATTTGTAACAATTTTGGCAGGCTCTCAAAGAATCAGCGAATGTGGTAGGTGGCTGAAAATTGCCACAGAGTACCTGTAGGACATGCAGATAAGTGGTGGAAAAGCACAGGTTGCTGGGCCTTTCGGTTCCGACGCTGCCCCTGTCCTTAAATGCCACTTCTAAGTGCACTGCAGGCCCCTTGAAAAAGTACATTTGGAAGGATTTTGAAGCGATGCAAGCAGGTAGAAACACCATTCCAAGGGCTGTAGTATCAGACTAACAGCCTGTAACTGAGCCCAGGGTTTTTAGAGCGATTCCTACAAAATTCAGCTTTTTTCCGTTTCTGTTTTTTACGTTTTCTGGTGAAAACGCCTATACGTTTCAATGGGAATCACATTAAAATTAATATTTCAATAACCCCTGGAGCTACCACCTCATACGAGGTATCGTTGGATAGGTATGATTGCAAGCTACAAAACAACACCGCACTCGAGTTTTTATTCGACTGCTACACTAAATAACGACCTTAAATAGGTTTCGTTTACATTTGGCGAAAAAACGTCCCGTTCAGGTTTTTTTTTTTTTTTTTTTTTTTAATATTTAAATAACCACAGGTGGTATCAATTGAATCAAGGTATGCCTGTAAAGGTATTACTGCGAGCTACAAAACAAGACCTTTAGCACGGAAACGAGTGTGACCCTAACCCTAACCCTAACCCTAACCCTAACCCTAACCCTAACCCTAACCCTAACCCTAACCCTAACCCTAACCCTAACCCTAACCCTAACCCTAACCCTAACCCTAACCCTAACCCTAACCCTAACCCTAACCCTAACCCTAACCCTAACCCTAACCCTAACCCTAACCCTAACCCTAACCCTAACCCTAACCCTAACCCTAACCCTAACCCTAACCCTAACCCTAACCCTAACCCTAACCCTAACCCTAACCCTAACCCTAACCCTAACCCTAACCCTAACCCTAACCCTAACCCTAACCCTAACCCTATACCAGAGTCACACTTTTGATGGGCCACAGCTGGAGCTGCGTGACTGCAACGGAGAGTGGGAGAGCTGGAGAGTGGGAGAGCTTGGGAGTGGGACTGCACTTGCATCCCAGTCGGATGCTGGGCTTTGGGACGCTCCATCCTTTTCACCAGCCATGGATGCGGCCAGGGCAGGGGGATGGATGCCTGGGACACAAGCCCAGTGCAGGGAGCTACACGGCGGTTAATTAATTAATTAAATGCACGTCCCCCCCGGGTGCACGAGTGTTATGAGGCCGGGTTGCAGTTCCGCGAGCTCGGAGTGAACACCTGCTCGTCCCCCAGGGGAGCTGCACGGCGGGACAGCGATTAATTAATTAAATGCACGTCCCGTGTTCCCCCGGGAGCACGGGTGTTATGGGTCCGGGGCGGCGGGAGCTGTCCCCGGGGCCGTGGAACCCAAGCTGGGGCAGTGGGAGCAGAGGACATGATGGTGGGAGCCAGCCCGGGGAGGCTGGAGCTGTCCCCGGGGCCATGGAACCCTGCCCGGGCAAGTGGGAGCCTGCCCTGGGAGGCTGGAGCTGTCCCCGGGGCCGTGGAACCCTGCCCGGGGAAGTGGGAGCAGAGGCCGGGTTGCAGTTCCGCGAGCTCGGGCTGAACACCTGCTCGTCCCCCCCCCCGGGTGCATGGGTGTTATGAGGCCGGGCTGGAGTTCCGCGAGCTCGGCTGAACACCTGCACAAGCGCCGCTGCGGAGACCCGTTAGAAGCAGCCCCGGAGGCCAGCGAAAATAGCCGAGAGTTAAGCCCCCTCCCCGTCGTGGCTTCGGCTGCCTTCCGCCGCGTCACATCAGACGGGACTCTGGTCATGTGATTTGCGACATGACCAGAGTCCCGTCCGTCTTGAAGCGACGAGAGGCTGCCGAAGCCACGCCAGGGAGGGGGGGCTTAACTCTCGGCTATTTTCGAACTCGGCGAGAAGGCAGCAGGACGCTCCGTTCACGGCTAACTCCCCGCGGTCCCCGCTGACCGATCGGAGCCGGTTAGGCGCTCCAGGCAGTCGGATACTTTAGCGCCTCAGCAGCGGGGGCGACGACCTCTAACATTCCCCAGGGAGCTGCCCGAGTGTAAGGCCGGGACCCGTCTGCTGGGGGAAAAAAATACCTGCATGTCCCCCCCGGGTGCACGGGTGTTATGAGGCCGGGCTGCAGTTCCGCGAGCTCGGGCTGAACACCTGCACAAGCGCTGCGGAGGCCCCCCTGTCCTTAACCCTTTCAGACCTGGTGTCCATTACAATGTACATCACCTGTTTGAGCGTTTTTCGATAGTTCTAAAAACACCTGCAGTGTTTTTAGAAGAATTCCTGCAGAAATCTGATTTTTTTTAGCAATTCAAATAAGAGTAACTTGTCATAAATATTTTCCACCAGTAGATGGCAGCAGCCCCTAAGAAGTGGAGTCGGCAACCATTCAAATACTTGAAAAAGTACATTTGGAAGAGTTTTGAAGCCATGCAACCAGGTAGAAACACCATTTCAAGGGCTGTAGTATCAGACTAACAGCCTGTAACTGATCCCAGTGTTTTTAGAGCGATTCCTGCAAAATTCAGCTGTTTTGCCCTTCAGCCAAGGCGACCGCTGCTTTAAGCCTATGGGGCATTTGGAACAGCTTTGGCAGGCTCTCAAAGAATCAGCGAATGTGGTAGTTGGCTGAAAATTGCTACAGAGTACCTGTAGGACATGCAGATAAGTGGTTGAAAAGCACAGGTTGCTGGGCCTTTCGGTTCCGACGCTGCCCCTGTCCTTAAATGCCACTTCTAAGTGCACTGCAGGCCCCTTGAAAAAGTACATTTGGAAGGGTTTTGAAGCCATGCAACCAGGTAGAAACACCATTTCAAGGGCTGTAGTATCAGACTAACAGCCTGTAACTGAGCCCAGTGTTTTTAGAGCGATTCCTGCAAAATTCAGCTTTTTTGCCATTCAACCAAGGCGACCGCTGCTTTAAGCCTATGGAGCATTTGGGACAGCTTTGGCAGGCTCTCAAAGAATCAGCGAATGTGGTAGGTGGCTGAAAATTGCTACAGAGTACCTGTATTATATGCAGATAATAAATGTAGAAGCACAGGTTTATGGGGCTTTTGGTTGAAATGCAGCAGCTTGCCTTAGATTGACTCATACAGAGAGATTGCAGCATATTTGATAAGAACCTTTTTAAGTGTTTCTCGGCTGTGCGACCAGATAGAAGCTCCATTTAAATGGCTGTAGTATCAGAGAATTAGTCTCTAACAGTATTCAGTGGCCTTGTAATGAATCTTGCAAAAACTGATTTATAAGAAAAAAAAAAGATTACTGGCAGATGCAAATTCACTTCTTTTTTTTATTTCTCTGGAACAGTAAGGGCTAGAGAAACCATTCAAACAGAGTTGAAAAACAGAGTTTTTATTCAAAAAAAGCAGTTGTGTTTTGTGGATTTCAATGTTATCCTATGGGTTTTTGTAATGTTGCGGTTTGGTGCAAAATTCTTATTTTCCCTATAAATACGAAATGCCAGGTGCTATCGTTTCAGGTAGGGCATTGTTATACAGATAAGGGTGTAATCTACACAACGAGACCGTTCCTGGGTTGTAATTCCACACCTGCGCTAAATGGCACGTGTTATTGTGTCTGTTTTTACGGTTTTGGTGAAAACGCCTATACGTTTCAATGGGAATCACATTAAAATTAATATTTCAATAACCCCTGGTGCTACCACCTCATACAAGGTATCGTTGGATAGGTATGATTGCAAGCTACAAAACAACACCGGACTCGAGTTTTTATTCGACTGCTACACTAAATAACGACCTTAAATATGTTTCGTTTACATTTGGCGAAAAAACGGCCCGTTCGTTTCGATGGGAGTTTTTTTTTTTTTAATTAATATTTAAATAATCACAGGTGGTATCAATTTAATCAAGGTATGCCTGGAAAGGTATTACTGCAAGCTACAAAACAAGACCTTTAGCACGGAAACGAGTGTGACCCTAACCCTAACCCTAAACCCTAACCCTATCCCTAACCCTAATCCTAACCCTCACCCTCACCCTCACCCTGTGATATGATGTGTTTTGACATCGTAACAAAAGTTATGAAATTGCAGCGCGACTTCAGCAAAGGGTAAAAATAGAGCTGCACATTTTGCGGGTTCAGTGGGTGTATGTAGTCCGAAATCTCGGCGATTCTAGTGTTAAACAGTTTTTTTCTTCCATTTTTTAAATCCACTTACACTTGTAAAATAACATTTTTAACTTTACAATTTTTTGTCAATTTTTGTTTTATTTGAAACAATGATTTGATGTGTTCAAAATAAAAAAAAATGTATAATGAAAGATTTGTCATAGCTTTTGATGTATGGTTATTTCAATAAAACAAGCAAATTCTCAGTTTTTTGCAAAAATTCCAAGGAAGCTCCAAAAGGGTTATTTAATTATTATGGGGTCTAAAGGGTTAAAATATGTAAAATTAATAATATACATTTCTCAAAAGGATGAATGGGTCATAGGTCAAAGTCTTCGTCTGATGGGGGGAGCTCAAAGATGAGCCACACGTGTTAAAGAGGCTGCTGCCAGCCTTTTTGTCAAGCGTGGCTCATCTTTGTCCCTCTCCTGGTCCTTCATCCCCCTCTCCGCCAGGCTCCACCACGTCCTCTCCCCCTCTATCCCCTGTCACCTCTGGGGCTCCACTTCTCTATCTACTCACTCTTCCACCCCCTTAAGCGTACCTTCTCCATTTACTCCATTTTAGCTACTTAACTCACACCATGCTCAATCGCTATCTTAAGCCATTCAGCTCTTGCT
Source organism: Acipenser ruthenus (assembly GCF_902713425.1). Classification (NCBI taxonomy): domain Eukaryota; kingdom Metazoa; phylum Chordata; class Actinopteri; order Acipenseriformes; family Acipenseridae; genus Acipenser; species Acipenser ruthenus. The sequence goes on along the minus strand of NC_081226.1, from coordinate 11,158,014 downwards.
ATATCTATCTATCTATCTATCTATCTATCTATCTATCTATCTATCTATCTATCTATCTATATAAAGATTGAAAATGATATTAAAATGAGTAAACTAACCCATTTAATTAGTCTGCCGTAAACACCACAATTTGCCACCAGGGGGAGATGTTCTGAGACTACATGCAATCTTGTATTCGGCCAATTGTAAGCAATTGTAGTTTTGTCTACAAACATCCGATCCACACTCATGATACGTCTTTCGAAAGCCACAAAACTGCTTTTTTATACAAGTTCGTAGCCCCCGGGGATATTCAGCTATGGGGCACAATACGAGCAGTGAAACAGGGGTCCCCACAGACTTCCAACAATGCTCCATCTAAGGTTTGGGTGGTCTGAATAATTCTATAACTTTAATTTTCCTCAGTCTGCTGGTCCTTTTTTGGCAGATAAATCTCGTAGCTGTTTTAGCAGCAGAAGCTGTGTGGGTAATACACCACACCTAGTTCATCACGTGATTACAGGTGCGTTCCATTGATTAGACACTATGGTTGATCAAAGATTGGATAATTGATTCTCTACTTGTGGCAGGGCAAAAGCCCTGCACGTGTAAATAATGTATTGTATTGTGTGTATGTATAGTTTAAAAATATATATAGAATAAATGTGCACTAGATATGGCAGGTTTTTGCAGTTATAAATAAAGTTGTGAAGTTTTGAATTTAAGTTTGGCAGGGATGGGGTTAAATCCAACTCTGCCAAATCCATGTGCAGAATGTGGCTGGGGCTTAATTGACTAATTGATGATCAATTAAGCCCAGCCACGTGGTATAAAAAAGGAGCTGGAAAGCCAGTTCGGTTGGTTTTTGTTTCAGCAAGCATGCAGCCTCACTACTGTGTGGAGAGCCAGTGTGATTGAGTTGTATAGGGATTAATTTAGGGGATTTTGATCCCACCCCAGTTTATTTTAGTGTGTCAGAGTAGGTTCCAGAGCGGGACCTCCCTTTTAGTGGGAGCAGCGCTAAGCCAGTGTGTGGCAAACTTTTGTTTTTAGCTGTTTCTCACTGTGTTTTGTTTTGCATTTTTTTTTAGCTCTTATTTTTATTACGCTATGTCTGTGTATGTCCTCCTGCACTAGGGCTATCATTGCTGGTACCCTAGTGGCAGCCACCTGTCATAACATTTTGTTTACTTTAATAAAATCGTGACGCCTGAGTGGCATTGTCAGCTGCATCCCTCTGTCTCTCTCTCATCATTCAGCGGACACCCACAATTAAAGTAGCAGGTACTAAGACCCCCTGTTACACTACTGTATAAAAAAGAATGCTGTGTTCAGCACTAATTCTACATTTAGTGGGAACAAAATGTAGTGTGTGGCTATACTGAAACCAATTTTACAAAAACAAGTAAAGAAAATGTATGTTATCTCTAATTTGCTCTTATGCTGTTTGACAAATAATTGAAAAAGCCTGTGTAACCTTATTTCCCTGCACCCCTGTATCACTGAGGCCAAATCTGGTACACATTACATTTAACATAAAACTCAGCTGGCAATTGGAACTGAATATTATAAGTCGTGCAATACTTTCTGTTGTGTGTGTGTGTGTGTGTGTACAGACAATTAAAGCACTCAGTTCGTCAGTTGAAGGTAATTTATTCTTCAAAAGCTGAAACAACAACAGTTTGCAGAGAATATTTCCCAGGAATGTACATGGAGCCAGGAGCACCCCAGAAATGTTTCACATAGACCAAAGCTGAACCACAGTGACATCCCATCTCAGTGTTTCACATGGAGCTAAGCTGAACCACAGTGACATCCCATCTCAGTGTTTCACATGGAGCTGAGCTGAACCACAGCGACATCCCATCTCAGTGTTTCACATGGAATGTTGTTGAAGCTGACAATGTTGTTGAAGCTGACAAATGTTGTTGAAACTGACACCCTGGGATCCTTCAAGAAGCTGCTTGATGATATTCTGGGATCAATAAGCTACTAACAACCAAACGAGCAAGATGGGCTGAATGGCCTCCTCTCGTTTGTAAACTTTCTTATGTTCTTATGTTCTTATGTTCTTATGGAGCAAAGCTGAACCACAGCGACATCCCATCTCATGAAGATAATGACTCTGCATCAACATGCTGTGAAGTGCTTCAGCCTATCAGAGTGCTGTATTTCTGTTCTTTCCTGAGTGTTCTTTCACAGCACCTACTCTGTCACATTAGGCAACCGCAATCAAATTCCATCACCGTTTCCCTTTCTAAAAATGAATAAACACAGCGCGCTGCCATCAAGACACAACAGCAACTGCACTGACAGCAAAATAACCCACAAGAACAATAAAAGGAACAAATAAACCTGTTTTAAAATACAGACTTAAATTATTGGAAAAACTAGCTCACAAATCTGATCTGCTGGTTCCATTTCTAATCATTACTGTCACAATCACTAGAGCTATTGGAATCATTACTGTCACAATGACTAGAGCTAATGGAATCATTACTGTCACAATCACTAGAGCTATTGGAATCATTACTGTCACAATCACTAGAGCTATTGGAATCATTACTGTCACAATCACTAGAGCTAATGGAATCATTACTGTCACAATCACTAGAGCTAATGGAATCATTACTGTCACAATCACTAGAGCTGTTGGAATCATTACTGTCACAATCACTAGAGCTAATGGAATCATTACTGTCACAATCACTAGAGCTATTGGAATCATTACTGTCACAATCACTAGAGCTAATGGAATCATTACTGTCACAATCACTAGAGCTATTGGAATCATTACTGTCACAATCACTAGAGCTATTGGAATCATTACTGTCACAATCACTAGAGCTATTGGAATCATTACCGTCACAATGACTAGAGCTATTGGAATCTCACCCACTAAGCATGGCGTAGAAACAGAAACTTATTTTTATCTTACATAAAACAAAGCAGTTAATAATAATAATAATAATAATAATAATAATAATAATAATAATAATAATAATAATAAACACAACTTGGCAACTTGGCAATTGTGTTAATAATTAGGAAATGTATTATTCATTTTAATATAAGACATTGATAAATGAAAATACAAATGAAACGTGTATTTACCTGAGGTTGTAAATTTACAGGAACTGTGTGGTTTTCTGCAGTGCTGTGACAGCTATATACACAAATACAAGTCCTCTCATTCAAGAAATGCAGTTAACTGATTGGCTGTATTACACAGTAACAGGTGCATCTGATTTTAAATTTAGTTTTCTAATCTTCCTGTGACCACTGGCATCACATTTCTGCAGAATTTCTGTTCTGGAGAGATAACTTGTCAAATCAAACTGACTAGCCTAGATATTAAATGTCTCTTTGCAAAATTCAAATTTAATATAAAATAAGAAATGCAGCAATGCCACAATATTTGTTGCAGACACTATACTTAGTTTTAAATCGTACTCTATGAAACTTGAATTTGAACATTGATGTCATTATCCAAATACAGAGAAGACAAGAGTGCTTGCATACATAGTTTTGTGTGATATTAATAATTGAATGACATTCAAAATGAGCTTAGGCTGGTTGACAAGATGGAGAGAGATTAGCTGCGGGAGTTGTAAGTGCATCACATAACCAATGAGAGTTGCAGCTCGAGCTTTTCATCTGAAGAGTAGATTTGATTGGCTGTTTGGCTGTGTTCTGCTTGACGAGATTCTGGGATCAATAAGCTACTAACAACCAAACGAGCAAGATGGGCTGAATGGCCGTCTTTCATTTGTAAACTTTCTTATGTTCTTATGTTCTTAAAAATGATTCTTCCTCAATTTTAACAAATTGAATCCTATTTGAAAGATAATATTTAAACCAAGACAGGACACAACCTAACAATCCACTAGATTCCCAAGACGATCAATCACATTAGGGTAATCAATAGTGTTGAATGCTGCAATTAGATCAAGAAGGATAAGAACTGGGGGTGAGCCCATATCGGAAGATAACAGCACATAATTTAACACTCTGATAAGTGCAGTATCAGTACTATGACCTGGGCAGAAGCCTGACTCACATTATATATATATACTCAAGAAATGTATTCAGCAGGTTAGCTGCTACTCTCTCTAATACTTTGGATAAAAAGGGAGATTAGAAATAAGCTTAAAATTGTTAAGAACTGTTGGAACTGTAGTTTTTACTACAGCAACCATAAAGGAATCGGGAACAGTACCAGAGGAAAAGAAACAATTAATATTACTTAAAACAGTAGTGTTAATGATAGCAAATACTTGTGTTAACAGTTTAATAGGAGCAGGGTCTGAAGCACATGTAGTGGATTGTATCTTTATAACTAGGTGAGTTAGATCTAGCTGATTAAACAAGGAAACAGATTTAAAGCTTTGTTTTGCTGCAGCGGGACCCGAGGTGGGAGTTTTGTCAATAGAAATGTCAATCTACCCTGAAGAAAGCACCCTGGCTGCATTTGGAATAGACATCGATTACAACTGTGTGCTTTGTAATGCTGAAAAAGATGTTATCATTGTGTTTATATGAAGAGTTTTTAGAATGATATGCAGCACTATATACTGAGAATGTTCTGCAAAAAAGTGGGATTTTGTGTGAAAATGCAGGCACTGCACATGCCACAGTGAAACAAAGTGAAAGTAAAGCAAACATTTCTGAGAAATGGTGTGGTTGAAAGGAAAGGATCAGTAATAATGAAAGTAGCAGCACTATCAGGAGTTAAACGTTGTGTGTGATGGAGGTGGGGTTTGCTTAAAATACCAACAGAACACTGCATGCCTCAGTACAAAATACATTAGACCTGAACTGAAGCCTGAAGACATGCACCCTTTTCCTTTCTAGTTGGAAATTGTCAATTTCACATGAAACATCTTTAAAAAATTTAAAAAATCAGACAACTTAAACACCAGATCAGAGAGAACAGCGATCACAAGCTAACATATTACATTTTAAGTAACTATATCACTTTTCAGTGAAAACTAACAAAACAAAACTATATCGCAGAGACGGACTGCCAGCACTTCATCGAGCTTCAGGAAGCGCTGAACAAACCTGGAATCCCCCGAATGGTCGGGTAAGAGGAACATGTCAAAGATACACAGCAATAGAGTGCAGAGTGCCTGGCCAGGCTTACTGCTGCACATGGAAGTGTGTTTACTGGGCTTGCACTGTATATGGGGCACAACATGTTACAGCAAATATATAATGTCATGTAGAATATATCTGTACTGGGGTTAAGAGCGCTCAGTCTGTCTTGTCATGTAGAATCTATCTGTACTGGGGTTAAGAGCGCTCAGTCTGTCTTGTCATGTAGAATCTATCTGTACTGGGGTTAAGAGCGCTCAGTCTGTCTTGTCATGTAGAATCTATCTGTACTGGGGTTAAGAACACTCAGTCTGCATTGTCATGTAGAATCTATCTGTACTGGGGTTAAGAACGCTCAGTCTGCATTGTCATGTAGAATCTATCTGTACTGGGGTTAAGAACACTCAGTCTGCATTGTCATGTAGAATCTATCTGTACTGGGGTTAAGAGCACTCAGTCTGTCTTGTCATGTAGAATCTATCTGTACTGGGGTTAAGAACACTCAGTCTGCATTGTCATGTAGAATCTATCTGTACTGGGGTTAAGAACGCTCAGTCTGTCTTGTCATGTAGAATCTATCTGTACTGGGGTTAAGAACACTCAGTCTGCATTGTCATGTAGAATCTATCTGTATTGGGGTTAAGAAAGCTCAGTCTGTCTTGTCATGTAGAATCTATCTGTACTGGGGTTAAGAACGCTCAGTCTGTCTTGTCATGTAGAATCTATCTGTACTGGGGTTAAGAACGCTCAGTCTGCACACATTTCTTTCAGGTAGTCTTCCTGGGTTCACTCACCTTGACAGCATCCCTGACTCTTCAATACCTTCTTTATGGCTGTGAACTTCACAATGATTTCTCTTAATAAGCAACATGCTTTACAGCCAGTGAGATGCTGTGAATCCCAGCAATGGAAATGAAAATACACGCTGGCTGTCACAGGGGTTTCTTTTCAAACTACACACATTATTATTATTATTATTATTATTATTATTATTATTATTATTATTATTATTATTATTATTATTATTTATTTATTTATTTCTTAGCAGACACCCTTATCCAGGGCGACTTACAATCTTAAGCAAATACATTTCAAGTGTTACAATACAAGTAATACAATAAGAGCAAGAAATACAATAACTTTTGTTCAAGCAAACTACAAGTGTGACAAACCACAATTCAATAATACAGCAGATAATAGTGATAGTTACATCAGGATATGATTAAATAGTGATAGTTACATCAGGATGTGATTAAATACAAAGTATTACAGGTTAAACACTTGGCAGATTACAGTATTCTGAAGTACAAGATTAAGTGCAGTAAAATAGGGGGCAGATAAAAGCAAAATAAAGCACATCTAAATGAAGGGTGATAGCGTCCCAGGATACAAACAGAGGAGTTCTACAGGTGCTGTTTGAAGAGGTGAGTCTTGAGGAGGCGCCGGAATGTGGTCAGGGACTGGGCAGTCCTGACATCTGTAGGAAGGTCGTTCCACCACTGCGGAGCAAGGGTGGAGAAGGAGCGGGCTCTGGAGGCAGGGGAGCGTAGCGGAGGTAGAGCCAGTCTTCTAGTGCAGGCGGAGCGGAGAGGTCGAGTGGGGGTGTAGGGAGAGATGAGGGACTGGAGGTAGCTGGGTGCAGTCTGGTCAAGACATCTGTAGGCTAGTACAAGAGTCTTGAACTGGATGCGAGCGGTGATCGGGAGCCAGTGGAGTGAGCGGAGTAGTGGAGTAGCGTGGGCGAAGCGAGGCAGAGAGAACACCAGGCGGGCAGCAGAGTTCTGGATGAGCTGGAGCGGACGGGTGGCGGACGCAGGGAGGCCAGCCAGGAGGGAGTTGCAGTAGTCTAGGCAGGAGAGTACCAGGGCCTGGACCAGGAACTGGGTAGCATAGTTGGTGAGGAAGGGTCGGATTCTTCGGATGTTGCTCAGGACACACATGTGTTTTATACAATGCTCTAATAACTGCTTTCATTATTGAAGCAGTTTCTCCGGCTAGATTCTCAGAGCTCTACACTCCAGGTTCTCATTGGTATAGTGTTTTCAGAACAATGAAGCCAAAACAGTTTCGTACGCTTCCTTCCCTTTCAGGTAAAAACATTGGCCATTCACAGTTGTATGTTTCTCAAAGAATATGTTTAAGCAGTATGTCATTTTGACATGCATACATAATGAATCAGAAACCTAACATTGCTCTCTTTGCAATAGGTGGTAAACACTGAAATCTGTTACTTTTAACAACTATCTTGTGTGAAGGACAGGCTTCGAATCCAGCAGACCAGTATGACACCTTGCTTATTTGTTTGCTTATTTGAAATAAAGCCACTGGGGAGAAGCTCTATATTGTGCCTCCAACAGTCAGACGCCCATTATAACAAGCAGAATATACTCAGATCCATGACAATCAAAGCCAAAATGATTTTGTTAAATTCTGATTTTTACAATATAACTTGGGGCAGATTAAATCTAAGTTCTGTGCATTGATACTAAAACACAAATCCACAATGCCGGCCAATTGCTTGGTATTAAAATAAAAATTAAAGGCATTAGGGAACGCAGGTCCTCTTTTAAAGACAACTGCTTTTCTTTTGTTTAAATTGGTCTGATTCATGGAAGTGGTAACCTCGGTTCCCTCCCAAAAGGGAAAACATCCCTGCGTTATATCTCTCCTCCCATTTTGTGGCGCTTTCAATTTGAATTTCAAGAATTGTTTGATTTGATGCTACATAAGAGAAACCTATAATCAGAGGATTCTATTGGGATTTAATCCCCAAATAAGAACCCCATCAGAAACAAAGACAGATAATGACAAAGAACACACATCAGATGTTAAAACAGGTGAGACATGAAATATTCACAACATGTAGACTGTGTGAAGAATGCTTTAATAACTTCATATTTTCCTCTTTTTTCCTATCAGTGGCAACAGCAGGAGTGATGCCAGCAGCAGTAGGAGCAGCAGTAGGAGCTGCAATAGGAATCCCAGTAGGGTCTGCAGTCCGAACCGTGATAGGAGCCGTGGTGGGAGCAATAGTAGGGTATGCAGTCCCAGGGATACATGCAGGTGGAGAAAGAACACAAGAATCCATAGTAGCAGCAATAGGAGCAGCAGTGGGGACCATCATAGGATCTGTGCTAGGATGGGTGGCTGGAGTGGGTACAGCATTAGCAGTTGTCATAGCACTGTTACTCAAATCAGGAATGGAAATAAATGAAATGCGTGACCAAGGAAAAAAAGAAATACATGCTAAAATAGATGATTTAGTGAAAGTGACAAGGATGGCAAGGGAAATTGCAGTGGAAGTAGCGATTGGAGCAGCACTGGGGGTCGTGGTGGGAGCAGGCATGGGGGCTCTTATACCCGCAGTGGCAGCAGCAGCAGCAGCAGCATCTGGAGCTGTGTCTGCAAGGAGAGCAGGAACAGCAGCAGCTGCAGGGGCAGCAGTCGGAGCGGCAGTAGGTGCAGTGCTGGGGATAGGGGCAGGAATAGCCATTGTATTAGCTGTCATAGTATCACTGTTTGTAAAAGCAGAAGTAAAGAGGGATAATATTGTGGAATCAGTACAAAAACTAGTGAAACACATAAGTGTAGATGTGCTGGTATTAAAAGAAACTGTAGCTTCAGGAGAGACACAAGGAGGAGTGGGAGCTTTTTTAATGTCAGCAGTTACAGTAGCAGGAGCAGCTGTGTTAGTGGGAGGGTTTTTCGCATCATTGCTAGGATCGTTTGGAACATTTGGAACACTTTTTGTTTCCTCAGGGCTAGCAGGAGTAGCAGCAGCAGCAGCTGGACTTCTGCAAAATGCAATAAGGGCAGCAGTCGAGGCAGGAAAAGGATTATTAGAAAAAGCAGCAGATTTAGTAAAAAGGGCTTTTGAAGAGCTTAAAAAAGTACTAGAGGAAACATTAGAAGTATTGAAAGATGCTGTAGAAGTATTAAAGAAAACATTTTGTGCCGTTTTATCATTTTTAAAAGCTGCTTTGATAGCAAAATGTGCAGCATCAAGTGTGTTCTCATTAATGGCAATTATAGATCTAATAAAATGGATAAAAAGACTAATGGAATTAATAGCAGTGATAGCGGAAGCAGTGGCAGCGGCAGGAGCTGCAGCAGTAGGAGCCGTGGTAGGGGCAGCATTAGGAGCACCACTAGGGATCTTATTCGGAGCAGCAGTGGCAGCTGTGGGGGCACATGAATTTGGAGCAGCTATAGTAGCAGGTGTACAGGCATTAAGAAAATTGGTCGAAACCGTGGCACCAAAAGTCGTGACTGAAAAAGTTCAACTCCTAAAAATAGCACCAGAATTAGCGGCAACAATAGGATCGCTGGCAGGAGACGTGGCACGGGCAGCCTTGGGCCCCGTTCTAGAAGCAATAGAAGGGAACGTGAGGAAAGGAGTCTCTCGAGGGATAGTGCCAGCAGGAGCAGCTCTTGGGGCAGCCGCGGGGGTGCCACTAGGGTCAGTGGTGGGAATGGTAATAGCAGTAGGAGTCGTGGTGTCAGTAAAAGCAGAAAAAGAAAAAAGCCAAGCTGAAGCTGTAGCAACAAACAGCTGTAGTGTGAATGACAAAAAGGGGAATTAACAGTTTCAACACAGTCTATCTGATTGATATCAGCAACTCAATGGAATATTGCCAAGAATGATCATCCCATTCACATGGGTCAGTAGCACGGGCTGTAAGTTCTCAATGACTTGTATGTATTGTAGGCAAGTCAATGCTTTTAGTAACAAAATAATCAGTAACCAGCTGCAGTTTATAGAGCAATATTATAAGATAAAAACACTTCCAGCGGAGTACATATCATTAGCTTTGCACATGTAACAGTACGAGCAGCAGAACAACAAGAGGAGGATCAGTGGGGGCAGCAAGATCTGCATCAGGACAGTGGGAGCAGCAGAATCTGCATCAGGACAGTGAGAGCAGCAGACTCTGTATCAGGACAGTAGGAACATCAGAATCTATATCCGGACAGTGGGAGCAGCAGAATCTATATCCGGACAGTGGGAGCAGCAGAATCTATATCCGGACAGTGGGAGCAGCAGGAGCAAGATCTGCATCAGAGAGCAAAATCCTGAACATCCCAGGAAGATCTGATCACAGTCATGGAGAGACACTCCACTCCTGGGTATACCTGTAGTACTTTGTATTTAATCATATCCTGATGTAACTATCACTATTTAATCATATCCTGATGTAACTATCACTATTATCTGCTGTATTATTGAATTGTGGTTTGTCACACTTGAACAAAAATTATTGTATTTCTTGCTCTTATTGTATTACTTGTATTGTAACACTTGAATGTATTTGTATTTGCTTGCGATTGTAAGTTGCCCTGGATATGGGCGTCTGCTAAGAAATAAATAATAATAATAATAATAATAATAATAATATATCTGTCTTTAAGTTGTAATGAGTGTCTGGTTAGAAATGTGCTGCGTTGATGGAAACACATCTTGTATCTAGCAGCCCTGGCAGTCCCTCCACTTGCTCTGTGCGCAGGGTAGAGGCCATCTTCTCCTCCACACTTCTTCTATCTCTACATTTGCTAGTACATTTTTACATGTGTATGCTTGTGCTTATTTATGCACATATATATATATATATATATATATATATATGCATGCACTGAGTTTACTTTACTGCATATCTGAAGAGCTTTTGTCAGAAACATCCTGAAATAAAATTTGCAATCATTAAAACCTTTTGTGTACATTTTTTTCATTCATATATATATATATATATATATATATATATATATATATATATATATATATATATATATATATACATATATATATTTGAAACAAACATTAAGATACCAGCGGTACTGGCAGTGGTTACAGAAAAGGGCTTGTAACCAGGACGTCCCCGGTTTAAATCCTGACTCACTCACGCACTCACTGTGTCACCCTGAGCAAGTCACTGAACTTCCTTGTGCTCTGTTAGATGAGACGTTGGTGTAAGTGACTCTGCAGCTGATGCATAGTTCACACACCCTAGTCTCTGTAAGTCACCTTGGATAAAAGCGTCTGCTAAATAAACAAATGTTTTATTTATATAAAGTGTGTGTACAAATGTATTTCTGAGTATAAAACCTTTAAACTGGGCTGCACAGGAATGGGTTTATGAACTGGATCGCTTGATCCATTCAGAAACACAGGTTTAGTGAGAACATGTGTCTGAAGAGCAGGTATCCCGATATCTATGGGGTAGCAGTGTACTAGTTCCAGGACACATACAGAAGGTCGGTATCAGTAGTAAATGTTCCTGCGTCTATTTAAATAATGTAGTTATTGTTTTAAAAAGTTGATTTTCCGTGTTCCCTCACCAAAGCAATCCCCACAAAAGCTAGAAGAGTGGTTAACCAACCAGCTACTTCCCCTATTGACTGACATATTCTGTAGCCAGTAATGTGCTTGGAGCTGAAGACTGAGGTGAAATGACCCAAGAAGTGAAACAGTAAGAGACTTCCTGAAAAGAAGGCACGACCAGGCCTCGTGCCTCACCAGCTCCAGCAGCATGCTTTCCAATGAAAATGCGTTTCTTTCAGGACTGCTCGTATGAACACTATATACCACTTCTGAAAGAAACATTTTGTAGCAAATGTACTTTCATATTGAATCTGATCTCTGGTGCTGCACTAGGTAAAAGAAAGCAGTCAGTTTCCAAGCCCTCAAAATCAAAGCCATGTTTGCTATACCATGCATGTCTTCCATTCACTACAGGTAAGATTTATGAAATGGTTGTGCCGACTGCAGCTGCTCGAATGAGAACGAGTCATTGCATGGAGACAATACCTGGACTACACTAGCCACTGCATTTGTCTGAGCTAATAAAAACTCATCAGCACACACATTGGAGGAACACATATTCTGCAGAGGTCATGTTTAGAAATGTTTTTTTTTTGTAAAATAAGTTAATTTGAAATTAAAATTACAAAATGCAAGTGTGTTTCACATTGACATTTTATTGATTATTGCCGATTGCATCTACATGGAAATATAGGGAGCATTAAAAACTCTACAATATGCAAATTCAAAAGGCACTTGAAGTTGCATAACTTGTGATCTTTCAGCAGTATTACATAGTGTTAGTAGCAGCATTTAATGGGTACAATCATTTGCAAATAAACAAAGAAAATCACATCACTGCATTTAGTGCTTGAAAAATAATGACATGTCCTATGTGCGTATGTATGTGTATAGTATAATTATGTATATATAAAATGTCATTTTATTTTCAGGTATGCAATTTTGGTCCATATACAAAAAAAGCCAAATAATAATGTAAGTGGATACAAAATATATAATGACCTTTCTGATTACAGGAAGACTTCAATTATTCTTATTGGGAGAAAAACTAAAAAAGCATATAACTAAAGACCCTTTACTTACAGAATCGTTTCAACTAACCAGTAATGATGTCATTTCATAAGTAATTAACACCACGTGACATCACTCAAACCATCTGTTCTTATATTAAAATGAGTGTGGCAAGCTGTATTCAAAGTGCTCAGACTTAAACACACCACTCACCCAGCAGGCAATACGAAGGTTCAATCCAGCACTTGGGTAAAATGTGAGCTGGTTTTGTATTAATAATGTATATTATTTATACTACTGGCATTGGCTACATGGTTCAAAAACTAAAACAAAGTCTCTGTACTACTGAATTGTGCACCGAAGCCCAGACTCAGAGTGCAGTACATTGTTATTAATCTGGCCTCTTATGCAAAAAAAGTTTAACTGATAAAATATCTTAAATTGCCAAAGGGCACGTTTAATGCATAATCATGGTGCAGAAAATCAAAGTCTTACTGTAAATAAGGCTGCTATTTAAATTTGTGTTTAATCCACTACTTAGATTCTTAAAATACTGTGGTTCCCATTTCCAATGAAGGTCTTTTCAAACTGCCCTACCACGTGGTCTGATTGCCAGCTCTGCTACCTTGAGTTAGTTTGGGGAGAATACCGAGTGACAAGTTTCATTGTGTTACATTATCTGTATGTTGTACTGTACGGCACAGATGAATGGATTCTCAATGGTCAGAAACCATTCCTGAATCGAGAGTAATTATCCAGCTTATTATCAAAGGAATGCAAAACATCAAGGCTGTAAATTTGCTTTGAACAGCTTACTGTTTAAACTATCATATAACATGTATTTAGTATATGAAATATGTTGTTACATATATTATAATACAGTATTCAATTACAGTGGTTTCCAATGTTTCCAGATTGCCAAAATTAAACTGCTGCTTCAGTTAAGCACTATTAGAAAAGGCTTCCGATTACTGGAAAAGCAAAGAAAAACGACAACCTCAATGCATCCCAAACCCAAGAACTGTTTTTGCAGAGTAATATTGAAATGCTGGTACATGTGTGCAGAGTAATATTGAAATGCTGGTAGATGTGTGCAGAGTAATATTGAAATGCTGGTACAGGTGTGCAGAGTAATATTGAAATGCTGGTACATGTGTGCAGAGTAATATTGAAATGCTGGTACAGGTGTGCAGAGTAATATTGAAATGCTGGTAGAAGTGTGCAGAGTAATATTGAAATGCTGGTACATGTGTGCAGAGTAATATTGAAATGCTGGTACATGTGTGCAGAGTAATATTGAAATGCTGGTACATGTGTGCAGAGTAATATTGAAATGCTGGCACAGGTGTGCACTGTACAGTGCATGTTCATGGATACGCTTGGTCAAGAGGCTGATTTCATGTCTATAGACAATCATCCATTACAATAGAAGCTTATTTCTATAACCCTGTTTCTTACATGCGGATATTCAGGTGAGCTATAAAGGGAATATGAAAGGGTTGAAGGGCAAACATCACTATTTGGGTTGCAGATCATTCATATAATCAATGAAATTACGAATGTCAGGAAACGCATGAACAGAACACACAGCAAACGGCAGCTTGAACAACAAGATCAGGTTCTCTTTTCACCCCTAGTGTCTTCATGTTATATAAAATATTTATATTAAAAAACATACATTACAAAATGGTGTGCATTATCATTTGCTTTTTAGCTAACAATAAAAAATTCAGTGCATCTGCTAGTGAATAAATCTACTACATGGCATAAAGATAGATGAACAACTGACAATGTCAAGTGATTTTGGTCCTATGTACTGAAACTACAAATGATTTCAAGTATTTGCAACTTCTACAGGTATAGGACAGTTAATAGAAGGAGGAGCACAATATAAAGTCTGTTTTAACTACATTCTCATTTGGTTTCATTCGAAAGAGATTTAGATGAACAGCTGGATTGATGCAGGGATTGCGGATGGCAGTTTGTAGTAATAATTGGCAGGCACTTACTTCATTGGAAAACTACCCAAGTCCATGTTCGACTTTCACATTTATATGGTGAGGTATAGGAAGAAGAGTCACGGGTGTAAAATACGAGTGAAATGAAAAGAAATCTAAAAGAAAAACAATCCACTTCATCTGTTAGTAAAATAAATAACAAGTAAAACAGGGTTTCTGTAAACTAACTGTGATTAGGAGCGAGCGGTTCAGTTAGCTGCTTGTTGGCTTGTTGTGGGTTCAATTCCTGGTGGGGGAAACTGCTGCTGCACCCTTGAGCAAGGTACTTTACCTAGATTGCTCCAGTAAAAACTCAACTGTATAAATGGGGAATTGTATGTAAAAAATAATGTGATATATTGTAACAATTGTAAGTTGCCCTGGATAAGGGCGTCTGCTAAGAAATAAATAATAATAATTGAGATTGTCTTATTGCTCTGCTATTGAGATTGTCTCACTTCTCTCTCTATTAAGATTGTCTCATTTCTCTCTCTATCTATTGAGATTGTCTCTCTTCTCTCTCTATTGAGATTGTCTCTCTTCTCTCTCTATTGAGATTGTCTCACTTCTCTCTCTATTGAGATTGTCTCACTTCTCTCTCTATTGAGATTGTCTCTCTTCTCTCTCTATTGAGATTGTCTCACTTTTCTCTATTGCTCTGCTATTGAGATTGTCTCACTTCTGCCTCTATTGAGATTGTCTCACTTCTGTCTCTATTGAGATTGTCTCACTTCTCTCTATTGAGATTGTCTCACTTCTGCCTCTATTGAGATTGTCTCACTTCTCTCTATTGAGATTGTCTCACTTCTGTCTCTATTGAGATTGTCTCACTTCTCTCTATTGAGATTGTCTCACTTCTCTCTATTGAGATTGTCTCACTTCTCTCTGTTACTCTGTCTAGCTGGCTGCCATCCAATTTGCAGGCCTGTGTTTTTTCATGATGTCATCTTTGTTTTTTGAGAAATCACATGATACTGTGACCTTTAAGCTCTGTTGACCCCAAATCAAACATGCTTTTCATTTTAAAAGTATTTTCATTATACTGTATTTTTTGGCATATTAGGTTAAATAAATCTATGCTTGCATTCCTTTCCTTTCCACAGTGAAAGTCAAACCATCACACAGGACTGAATATTTAACAGATCAGAAATGAAGTTTCAGGAATATGTAGACGATATACATTAGAGCTGTCCAATCATCTTGACTGAATAAAACCAAAAATAAATAAATAGTTTCTCAAACTCAAAGCTGATTGAATTAAAGGAAAACTACCAGAATATACTAGTTAGTATGTTTTAAATAATCCATTAAAATGAGTCTACAACTTAAAATCAACAAAAAAAGAAAGACTTTTTAAATCAACAGTTTACAAGCCCATTACATGAGGGTCCTGGACACAAAGGGTTAAAGGTTCTGCTAATCACTGTGAGCAGAAAAAAGAAGGAGGAGCTTGGATTGGTCTGCTGTGGAGTGTCTTTGATTCAAATGTGAACATGCAAAGCAGTCTGGAGGTATCACAAGGGAAAAACAAATCAAAGCTGGTGTCCTGCCTTTCGCCTGCCTCTGGTGGCCTTGGTTCCTGTTTTTCTTGGGGGGGGGGGGGGGTTGGTATTGCATTGT
Organism: Acipenser ruthenus; assembly: GCF_902713425.1. Classification (NCBI taxonomy): domain Eukaryota; kingdom Metazoa; phylum Chordata; class Actinopteri; order Acipenseriformes; family Acipenseridae; genus Acipenser; species Acipenser ruthenus. The sequence continues at coordinate 11,141,994 of NC_081226.1, read as the reverse complement.
ATTAATGTTATTAATTATTATTATTATTACTTACAATTGTTACAAAGTATCACAGTACAAAGTATCACTTTACAAAGTATCACATTGTAAAATATCACATTACAGAATGCCACATTACAGAGTAGCATATTCCATATTACAGTTAATGCACTAGACTAGCCTTTCACCTTTGTCTGGAGGCGTGGGTTCTATTCTGAGGGGCTAGTTGGTGCAGTGGTTTAATGTTCTTGTACTAGACTTGCCTTTATTCATTTTCTTCATTACTGGTGAATTGTTTAATATGGTAAAGTGTGATACTTACCTTTACTGGGGACTGTTTCACATAATTTAAACCTTGGGGATTTTGTACAATATAGCCCAGTAACTAGTCTGCACAAGACATTAACTGGTGAGCAAAAGATACTGCTAATAGCAGAATATATACACAATGAGGCATCGGAGAGCACAATGCATGGAGCGTTGGTGCCCCACGACTCAGAGAGAGATAAAAGAATGATCTCTGGTATCTGTGTCCTCTTCAGACAGGTGGGGGCCTATTCCAGGTGTCTGTGCTCCAGTGCACCTCCAGTGAAGAAAAATCAGATTGACTTGTGTTTATTACCCATGAAAAATATGCTTATAAAAAACGGATATTTTAGGGTTAAAATATGTATATGAAACACTTGGGCTTTAGCACAACATGTTATAAATCCATGACGAATTTAGATATGTCATCTAAATTGACAAAGTTAGTGAAGATAATTGTTTCAACAAATCACTTGTAAGTAACTTTCACTTATCATTTTTGTTTGTCTATAGATTCTAATATATGTCGATTGTAACGTAAGGGGTCTGTCTGAATAATGTTTTATGCCACTGTGTATTTCTGTAAATACTTTTATATAGGTGTGTGTGTGTGTGTGTATATATATATATATATATATATAGTTGATAGTGAATTACTAAATTAAGTTAATGGTCAACAATCAAATGATATTGGGAATGGGTTTCTTTGGCTGTGTAAAACAAAGGCTGTCTCAATGTCTTGCACAGTATTGATTTGCATGCTGGTTTGGGTGTGACAGTGCAGTCTCATTAATGTGCAGGTTAATACAGCAGCACCTTCATATTGAGCGAGCAGGACACAGAGACAGACAGCAGCTACTCCATTCACTAGTAACCACTAAACACACATCTAAACTATTTTTCAAATGTTTTTGCGTTCCTTTATTTTTATTTTATTTTTCTCATAGTGGTAGATTGCAGACCAGTCATATCCATGTCTCCACAGAGCAGGGATAATGGGAGTTTGTGATTATTTATTAGTTTGTTTTGTTTAAGAATCCGCTGCTGTATCAGAATGTGTATTTTATGGTTTAGCACATCAGTGTGATCACTTTTTTACTGTCATTTTATAGAATGTGATAAAGCTGCACTGTTATTTTCTTATCGCCATGCCTGCAAGATTTAAAAGCAGCGCTTGTTTTAATTAGAATGTATATTGAACCTGCAGGTGCAAATATCTAATTTAGAAAAAACAAATATGTATGTTTATTTGAAGGTTACATAAAAAATGTATGTTTAACACGCACTACTGAGTTGTTGAATAATTTAGTTAAACTAATTATTTATTTCAAGTCATTTGATGATGATGAAGATGATGATGATGACTTATTACGTGTTCTTCTTCATTATTAAAATGAAAGTGGTGTACTTTGCTTCTCTGGGACATGTTCTTTACACAATTGACCGGAACGATAGTCCATTTTCATTACCTCTTCTCATTGGGTCCCAGCCCTTGTTTTGACAGGGAGGCCAGCCAATGTCTTTCAAGATTGATTTAGAATGTTTCTGCAGCCAATAATACGTTACGGTTACAACCAGGCACGCCCACTGCTAGTGACGCTTTCATTTCGTTACAGGAAGTAGAAGGCTGTGTTTTGTTTATGCCGGAGATAGCGGTAAGTGGTCGTTTTACAAAATGTTATCTCCTGTTGTTTAAAGTATTTAGGATAGCTTGAAACGTTTTTAAGTCATTTATAATTATTTATGTTTGTGTATTACGAATTTCTGAGACAAATAGCCCCCCTTTGTTGAATATAAGAACTCGGACATAGTGTGTCGGTCGTAGCTACAGATACGCTGCACTTCGCAATGTAAACAAAGGCGCTTTCCAGCAGAGCTCTGCAGTGTTCTGAAATCCGAGCGCTACTCCTTCCGAAGGGAGACGAATCTGATTGTGTTCTTTCTGCAAAGGGAGACGAATCTGATTGTGCTCTTTCTGCAAAGTGAGACGAATCTGTTTGTGTTCTTTCTGCAAAGTGAGACGAATCTGATTGTGTTCTTTCTGCAAAGTGAGACGAATCTGTTTGTGCTCTTTCTGCAAAGTGAGACGAATCTGTTTGTGTTCTTTCTGCAAAGTGAGACGAATCTGATTGTGCTCTTTCTGCAAAGTGAGACGAATCTGTTTGTGTTCTTTCTGCAAAGTGAGACGAATCTGATTGTGCTCTTTCTGCAAAGTGAGACGAATCTGATTGTGCTCTTTCTGCAAAGTGAGACGAATCTGTTTGTGCTCTTTCTGCAAAGTGAGACGAATCTGATTGTGTTCTTTCTGCAAAGTGAGACGAATCTGATTGTGTTCTTTCTTTTATCACACCAGATAAGTTGAATGGGAAGGTTCAGTAAAAAAAAAATGAAGGCGTTGTTTCTGAATGAATAAAGGATTCAGCTAAACCAGTTTCAAACTACAGTCAGTGAAGATGGACGTCAGTATCTCCGTGTCGTTCTTTCAAGACGAGCTCGCCTCTACCATCGAGCACGCAGTGAAAGCGGCTGTAGACACCGTCTTGTGTGAAATTACTAATGTTATCGGCAGCAAATTCACTGAATTCCAGATGGAAATGGCTGGAAAGGAGAGAGAGAATGGCAGTCTGAGGCTCAGGTTGGAGATATCAGAGAGCGAGTTGAAAGCAGTGCGAGGATGTATGAACGCTGCAGATGCAGACATCAGACAACCTCGATTATTTCAAGGTAAGAATGTTTTTTTTTTGTTTTTAAGTGGTATTGCTTGGTCAAGCCAACAGATTAAATCACTTTTTATTGTAAAGCTCTTGGTTATAATTTAAGTGCTTGATTATTATAAGTGGTGTTAATAACACGGCTCTGTCTTCTATTGGTTATTATAACCAGGAGCTACTTAATCGCAGATCATTTACTCATTTTTCCCGGGTAGGTTATGGAATAAAATTAGGATTTCGCGGACCTGTTTAGACATTAAACACACCTAAGTAGATACTATTTGCAGAGCCCTATAAAAGCCTAAAAATAGCGGTACGTGCTTACCTTAGTAAAACGGAGTGCTGTCATTATTTTTAAAGGCAAGCCGGCAGCATCCTCCAGCAGTTTCTACCGACATTATGACATTTCTTTTTACTTCTGCAGCTTTGCGATGCACTTCTCATTTTGTCTTGTTCATGTCGAATTGTTTTTTTTTTTTTTTAGAGAAATGGTCTGTTTCCAGTTTGTTTGCAAAAAAATAATGTATAATTAATGGTAAATGTACCTCTGTTTGGCAATAGGAAAAAACACATCACATCGCAATTGATTGCACCTGTACCAAAATCTCACAGCGTACCACTTTCAGTGTGACAGCGTACCACTTTCAATGTGACAGCGTACCACTTTCAATGTGACAGCGTACCACTTTCAATGTGACAGCGCACCACTTTCAATGTGACAGCGTACCACTTTCAGTGTGACAGCGTACCACTTTCAGTGTGACAGCGTACCACTTTCAATGTGACAGCGTACCACTTTCAATGTGACAGCGTACCACTTTCAATGTGACAGCGTACCACTTTCAATGTGACAGCGTACCACTTTCAATGTGACAGCGTACCACTTTCAATGTGACAGCGTACCACTTTCAATGTGACAGCGTACCACTTTCAATGTGACAGCGTACCACTTTCAATGTGACAGCGTACCACTTTCAATGTGACAGCGTACCACTTTCAATGTGACAGCGTACCACTTTCAATGTGACAGCGCACCACTTTCAATGTGACAGCGCACCACTTTCAATGTGACAGCGTACCACTTTCAATGTGACAGCGTACCACTTTCAATGTGACAGCGTACCACTTTCAATGTGACAGCGTACCACTTTCAGTGTGACAGCGTACCACTTTCAATGTGACAGCGTACCACTTTCAATGTGACAGCGTACCACTTTTTTAGCATTACACGGCTCATGTTTTGGTACGCCTACCACATTGTGATGATGTACCATTTTGTAACACTACGCCAGGTCAAAAAAAGAAAACGTGCCTGATTCTAGTGTAAAATTCTAACTGCAGGTTGTTTGAACCGAGGTGGCTGTGCTAGACCGTACCCGTAGTACTGATTTACCTGGGCTACAAGAATACTTTTTTGTGAAAGCTGTTGTTTGTTTTATGTTCTGTTTAGTAGTCTTTCATTTGATGTGTGATTCGGAAGCTATATGGGGATCGATCATATTTCTTTCTAAAAAAATCAAAAGGCCCATTACAAGATATGCAAAACAATTGACCTCCACCTGCATGTAAAGTTTATTTGGGAAGTTGCTTGACACGATCCTCAGCAGAAATATGCTTCACTTTATTTTAATTTGTTGTCCGTTTTTGGTATTTTATCTCCAATGCAAAAACAAATTTATATTCATAAAATGTGACTTATGGGTTTTCAAATGTCAGAAATCCTTTCAGCTTCATTTGAGACATTGACGGCGTTTACATGCACGAGTCATGACAGTTTTCCTCACGATGTTTTGAGACATTGACAGTGTTTACATGCACGAGTCATGACAGTTTTCCTCACGATGTTTTGAGACATTGACAGTGTTTACATGCACGAGTCATGACAGTTTTCCTCACGAAGGTTTTCGTACTTTTCAGGAAATGCGTTGTGATGCTGTTCTGATTTAGGAAAAAAAAGTAATCCGTACCAATGCAGATTACTCAATTCATAGTAATTTAGGGGCAGGGATATTTAAATGCCCGTGTCTGTCTAGTAATTAGGAAAAGAACGACTCTCGTGAGGAGAGCTTCATGCGTTGCCACCTTTCCAACACACTCACGCGCGTGCGCACAAACTGAGACACGCACACTGACACACACACACGGAGAACACGGGGGGGGGGGTTACACTACACTACACTACAATACAATAAAAAACGGCATGATCCTCAGGCCTATATGAATATAACATTGAGAACAGGGGGACATGTAAAAATACACACAAGGTTCCTGAGCAGCTTCGTGCACTGGCAGTTCTATAGGCGGATTACCAGGCTGAGCATCCTAATGTTCCTGTACACATCTGCCGATCCCTATACCCTGCCTCTGCTCCGAGAAGCCAGTGACTGCCTTTCCCTATACCCTGCCTCTGCTCCGAGAAGCCAGTGACTGCCGGTCCCTATACCCTGCCACTGCTCCGAGAAGCCAGTGACTGCCGGTCCCTATACCCTGCCTCTGCTCCGAGAAGCCAGTGACTGCCGGTCCCTATACCCTGCCTCTGCTCCGAGAAGCCAGTGACTGCTGGTCCCTATACCCTGCCTCTGCTCCGAGAAGCCAGTGACTGCCGGTCCCTATACCCTGCCTCTGCTCCGAGAAGCCATGACTGCTGGTCTGCAGCTGCGGTAGAAGAGCCAGGCGCAGAATCCGCATAACACACTCACACACACATACTTTTAATATTATAAACATTCTAACAAAAGTCTTTATTTAAAGCGATACGGTACATATGTTGTTTGTTAACTATATCCATTACTTATTGCGCAATATGCCAATTGATGCCAACAATTCATTCCAGCTCTGTGTGGTGGAAGAAGAGGTGGAGCTCTTTTGTTCCTGGGACATCTTAAAAGAATTATAAAAAGAAAATACTATTATTATTATTATTATTATTATTATTATTATTATTATTATTATTATTATTAATTATTTATTTATTTATTTATTTCTTAGCAGACGCCCTTACCCAGGGCGACTTACAGTTGTATACAAAAAATACATCTCAATAATTACTGTACAAAAAGATACAAAATACAAGGACTAATAAGAGCAAAACTACTACTACTAATATAAGGCTAAAGGTTTGGTTAGTTTTGCTTAACAGCATGCATTTATACAAACATTAATAAAAGGCTATACGAGAGATTTACATTTGCAGTGCCTTTTGCATTCTTTCTTGAGTGTGTGTGTGGTTTGGTATGGCTTTGCTGAAGAATAACACGAGATTCTGCCAGTTAAATGGGATCTTGACTGCTGAAATCTCGGGAGACACACGCACGATTCCTGCTCCGGTTCACATGGGTTTTTACAGCTATTTTTATCGTGAGAAAGTGATTTACCCTGCTGTTAAAGTCGTGCTGACCAAAGGACGTTCTTTTGCTGTTTCACGGTGTATTTGCGTGACAACGTCACACAGTCATGACTGTAGAATCGATTTTCACATGCATGTAAACCCAGCCATTGATCACCCCTCTGCACACATACCTTAGAAGCAATGTTGGATTCAACCTCATTCCCAGCTCACAGTCCTGTAGTATCTTGAAAAGTAGCCATTATTCATGATTTGTATCTGTTGATCAGGCGCCCTGGGAGCTCAGGTGCTCCTGCAGGGCTGGCCTTTGTCCTCCTGGGAGCTCAGGTGCTCCTGCAGGGCTGGCCTTTGTCCTCCTGGGAGCTCAGGTGCTCCTGCAGGGCTGGCCTTTGTCCTCCTGGGAGCTCAGGTGCTCCTGCAGGGCTGGTCTTTGTCCTCCTGGGAGTTCAGGTGCTCCTGCAGGGCTGGCCTTTGTCCTCCTGGGAGCTCGCTGTCCTGAGAGGTTGTGGGGTTTTCTGCAGTGAGGGAAAATAATTTAATTGGGGAGGTAAAACAGGTCAAAGCAACTGCCACACTATATTCATTTAAAATAAAATACAAAAACTATCTCATAAATTGTTCCACTGGAATGCTCAGTAGAATTCTGACAAGGGGCTGGCTTTTTAAAGGAACCTAGCTAATAAGTTCTAATTTTTGTACAATTTTGTTTCACACAGATCCCAAAGAGAGCCACGATATCCCTGAATCTGAAGCACAGGAGAGGTCAGAGATCAAAGAGGTTTACAGACAAGAGGAGTCCTTTGACCAGGAGTGGTGTGCAAGTCTAATGCAGATTACAGAGCTGACACATGTTAAAGATGAAGAGGTCCCTCGACTGGAATGTGTTCCTATTAAAGAAGAATTCATAGAGCAGGAATCTGCCCCCATCGCAGAGAAACTTCCTACTGAAATTCATGTCTGTACACTTGAGGAGAACAACCAGCTGGGATCCAACCTGTGTGATGATCCTTCATCTGAATATGAACTGGGATACACAGGTAATCATACAAAACAAGCAGCATTGAGCTGCCTGTTAATCCTGCAGAAACTGGGTACTGAACACTAGCAGTGTGTTTAAGATTAGTATTTTAAACAAGAGGAGCTGCCTACCCACTATGTCAATGACTTTCAACAAACCTGCTGTTAGCTCAGGGGTGTGCAGTCACGGTCCTGGCGAACCATTCCACTCCCACAGCTTTACAGAGCTGCAGGGATCACATGTGCCATCATCCAAACCCAAATCCAATCGAGATCACATGTGCCATCATCCAAACCCAAATCCAATCGGGGTCACATGTGCCATCATCCAAACCCAAATTCAATCGAGATCACATGTGCCATCATCCAAACCCAAATCCAATCGAGATCACATGTGCCATCATCCAAACCCAAATCCAATCGGGATCACATGTGCCATCATCCAAACCCAAATCCAATCGGGGTCACATGTGCCATCATCCAAACCCAAATCCAATCGGGGTCACATGTGCCATCATCCAAACCCAAATCCAATAGGGGTGCTAAGCATCACCAGAAGAAACATTTCAGTACAGTACTTCATATAAACCTGATCTCTTATTTTTATTTCTCAAAGATATTATATTAAGTATTATATTAAGATATTAAGTGAAGTGGAAATCACTGATAAATGTCAGTGATATTAACTGGAGTGTTAATAATCAAAGTGATATTCTCAGGCATTTGTCCTCATTGACACCCCTTATATTCAGGCTGGCAAATTTCAATATGCAGGGATGTAGCTGAGATTGCAAATAGCAGTGAATTCTAAGGTGTTGGGGGGATCTGAGCCGATGGGTGGCTGGAAAGGGCTTTATGAAGCTCTGCAAGGCCAAGGCAACCTCATTACTGCTGTACAATCTGTGGCTCATGTTACTGCTTTTTTAATTGTAAACACAACATTTGGGTAGGACAAAGTCAGTGTCTGGTCATCAGTGCTCATTTATAGGACTATAGACCAGTGGCTTTCAAACTAAGGTACACTACCCCGGGAGTACGCAAGCTCTCGTCCAGGTACGCAAGCTCTCGTCAGGGCGTACGCGAGCTCTCGTCAGGGCGTACGCGAGCGCTCGTCAGGGCGTACGCGAGCGCTCGTCAGGGGGTACGCGAGATCTCGTCAGGGGGTACGCGAGATCTCGTCAGGGGGTACACGAGAAATCTGGCGGATAGCACATTTTTTTAACGACATTGTAGTACTATGCGACTTAGCAATCGAATCAGCAATGCTGAATCTCCTTTCAAATAAAAGCACAGCCGTGCTGGTGAACGTTTCCTTTCTGCTGGGCGAGGTTAACTCTATAAACACCCAGCCGGCTGCTGACAGCGAGCGAGCGTTTAACTCACACATGGCTAATTTACATATTTAAACAGCAGGGCGCTGGTACTGCAGTCTGTTATTTAGTTGAGCAGGCAGCTGGGCTGCCCTACTTAGACCCTGAAATCACTCACTTGCTCTGCGCTGGAGCTGGAGCGACATGACTTTACTTGCAATGTTTGTATGTTTTTTTCATTAATTAATTTGTTGAAGTACCCCATTGTTGTGCGAGTGCATTACCCTACGCCTCCACACCGGTAATTATCAATAAAAACAAAAGCATCATCTTCTTCTTCTGCTTATTCTTATAAAAATGGAATCACTGCATGATATAAATATCCTCTTTTTACTTTAAAAAAAACATTAGCTTTTGGAAATATTCACTTCAAAACAATGTTCTTATTCTGGCTAGATTCGATACTGCACAAGACACACACAGCATTTTACATTGTCCCTGCTCAAGTGTTCAGCGATAAAATTCAAGTTCAATTTAAAAAAAAAATTAAATACCTGTTTCTAACTTTTTAAATGTTTTATGCAAACTGCCCTATCTGTTTTCTCTCTACATTCTGCATTTGTTGGAAGAAATGCATGACTTTTGTTGAAAATTGCTTTCTGATTTTGTTTTAAATTGGAACCTTAGTTATGTTTTTCAGAAATATAACTTGTTATTGGAGCCTGGATTTTGAAATAATTGTACGTAGCATTTTTATTTGGTGCATTTACACCATCGTTAACTAATTTGATTGTATTTTGTACTTGCAGTACTTGGCTGATCTCTAGCCCCTCATTCATCCCAGTGTGCCTTCTGAGCCAGCAAATTGAGAGGCTTTTTTGTTTTTAATGGCCCGCTGTGGCAAAGTGGTTGCAGCGTACAGATGCAGGAGTGATGCGGTGCGTAATCAGGAGACAGGCAATTGTAATCCACAATGAACAGGGTTTTAACTATAATCCTGGTCTGGTGGCCAAACAATAATTCAAGGCAATACACAGGAATGTGTAATGTACTGGAATAAATAAACGGGTTGCAGTCCCAAATAATAAACACAGTCAATAGTACACACACAATACATAAACACAGTCACCATTTTAAAGCAAATCTCCTTACACAATACAGAATATTTTTTTTTTTCCTGACTAGCTTACCTCAGTGTCGCCTACAGTCCCTCCCTGCTTCTTCAGTTCTGTGTATAATGTATGCAGCAGCAGCAGCACCTAAATGAGAGTGACCCCGTATTGTATGATGATGAAAACCAGCTGTCTTATTTTTATTCTTAAACTTTATTCAAATAAAATATCATTTTTAATCCTCATATCACGGCAACTACCCTGGGGACTGTAATATTTGTTTACAACACCACATTTCATTTTAAACATATATTTATTTTCAGCACATGTCTGTCTGGCAGTAAGCATTCCTGTGTTATTATTGTCACAGTACAGTAAGTATTGGCTGTATTCTCTCAATATGCAGTCGTCAGAGTTCACTCTAGGAGTTGTCATGTTTATGACATGAAACCCTGCAGAAGAGTGACTGTGGAAGAATGCTGTACAATAACCTTTGTCTCTCTTCTCTCTGTTTAGCTTCTAAAGGAGAACACGACTCCACTCCATCACTCCAGGGCAAAAACTCTTCTAGTGGCAAACCACAGCGCAAGAAACTCAGAGAGATGTCACCCCAAGAACATGTGAAGACATTGGGATCTCACTCAGTTAAAATCCATTCTTTACAAGACAGACACCCACTTACTGTGAAGAGTACAGAGCCGACACATTCTGTATGTTTTAACAGTTCTGAAACCCAGGGCAACTTGAAGACCCTGCCTCATTCTGTTAAAGGTGGGAAGAGTTCCTGTCAATTAGACTCTCCTGAAACTCTCATGGGAAATCTCACAGGAGGGACTTCACTGCCCTGTGCCGAGTATGGGATGAGTTTCACACAGTTAGGAAATCTTCAGTCGCACCAGCGCATTCACACAGGAGAGAAACGTCATCAGTGTTCTCAGTGTGGGAAGAGATTTAGTCGTTTATCAAAGCTTGTAATCCATCAGCGCATTCACACAGGAGAGAAACCTTATAACTGTTCTGAATGTGGGAAGAGATTCAGTCAGTTAGGTGACCTTAAACGACACCTGCGCATTCATACAGGAGAGAAACCTTATCACTGTTCTGAATGTGGGAAGAGATTCAATCAATTAAGTGATCTTAAAATCCACCAGCGTGTTCACACAGGAGAGAAACCTTATTACTGTTCTGAATGTTGGAAGAGATTCAATCAGTTAGGTGACCTTAAAAGACACCTGCGCATTCACACAAGAGAGACTGTTGTGAATGAGGGAAGAGATTCAGTCATTTAGAAAACCTTAAAATCCATGTGTACATTCACACAGGAGAGAAACATCATCGCTGTGCTGAATACGGGAATTGTTTCAGTCATTTAGCAAACCTTAAAAGACACCATAAAATTCACACAAATGTGTAACCCTATCCCTGCACTTAGAATGTCAGAATTTCAGACACTTGGACACCTAAACAGGAGTAAATTTGACTAAAGGTATCTCTAGTATCTTATCACTTTTTAGGTAGGAGATCACTAAATGACACTTAAGAACATTTCTAAAGAAAAATGTTTTAGCATTCAGACTTGTTAATTATAGGTTGTACTTAATCATATAGTGAAAACATGTTTTCTTAATGATCCTCAGACCCTCAGAGGTTTAGAAAGGTATAATACTTTCAACTTTAGGTGGATATTTGTGCAGATACAAGCCCTAATGTCAAGTCGTGTCTGTCCGCCCAAAAACATAGAACTCTCAGTCTGCAAAGGGTTAAAAATTCAATGGATACCAGTTAAGCCTTTTATGTATCTCATTCACAACTGAGAATCATGTTAATAGTAAAATTGATTTCATTTACAGGGGATTTCTATGATGCGTAGTTTACACACCCTAGTCTCTGTAAGTCGCCTTGGATAAAGGCGTCTGCTAAATAAACACATAATACAGTCACGCAGAACGATTTTAATAGTGTGTCCAGCATAAAACAGTTTATTTTTCATTCTAGCTTTAATAAAGATTAGTCACTTATTAACATGTTGGAATCTTGTTTGTATGTTAATCAAAAAATAAGGCTTGGCCAATTAAGTTGTTTCACAGAAAAAAACAGTGAATTGAAATCAATTTTACTATTAACACATTTGTCAGTTGTGGTTGAGATACACAAATGACTTAACATGTATCAGTTGAATTCTTAAAGGAGAGTAGAAAAGTCTGGGTAAAGCAATGAAAATCGAAAGCCCTAAATATAGCCTTTATGTTTGTTGGCTATAGCTAATTTAATATTTTAAACAATATTCCCCATTAACTTAATAGGTGTTATTTCTAACAGTGCTTGATGAACATTCAAAAATAAAAACAGATAACTGTTTAAAAGTAAAATTACTTTTGTTCATTTTAATGTTACAAAATTAGGTAGGTTGAATATTATCAAAGGATTTATAATAACTCATTTTGTAATTAGTTAAATGTGTTCAGAAAATTATTAAACCATATATTTGATCATAATTCTAAATATATCTAAAACATTAAAACATGCATTCATATATTTGATAAGATTAAGAATTCCAGATATGTTTAAACAATGGATTCATTTCACATTTCAGCATACACCATTTACAAATTAATCATATCATTTCTGTGCTCCATGGAGATCCAATAAATATGCAGATTTACCATACTTGGTTTAGCAAGAAGTTGAAAAGTCTCGGAATAAAGTTCTGACTCTTTGTGGTAAAAAAAGATTTTGCAAAGTCCAAAGAATGATTTTGATTCTAATGTTTAAAAAAGATTGTTTTCCTTTTTCCTTGTTATTCCTCAAACAAAATCACTTCCTGGCAGGGTCATTCCAGACACTTGCAGTGTTTTAGACGCTGGACCCAAGCAGCGATGTGTTCCAGGAGAAGTTACTCAGATGCCATGCTGGAGCTTTCAAAGGTCTCTCCCCCCGGTCTAGGATGGATTACAGTGTATTTGAATCGACCAAATACCACAGTTAATCCTATTTACTTTTACTAAATGTGAGTGGATTTATATATGCTTGTTTAAAACACAGTAATGAGGCTGTTTGTTTACACTAGCAGTCCTTTACTGGTGCAAGTGGTCAGAAATGCTGCATCTTGATTGGTTGAGGCAGTGTCCAATGCCCTGTAATGTTTATAATACAAATCAAAATGCAAGTCGGTCTGCTGTCTCAAGGTAGCCCACAGTAGAACTTTTGTTGTTCCTTGTCTGTAAAAGCTCTGGTATAAAAGTTATTCCATAGCAAGCTATGCTTGAATTACTTGAGTTCTTGAGTTTGTCCACCACTTGTGTTGTATAGATTGATGGCACCAAAACATTCCAAATACACTAAAAGAATGACCAAACACAAGCGAAGCCCCTGGCACACAGACGCGTAAAGAAACTATTCTGACATGATGGGGAGACACATGTTGGATATATTTGTAGAAATTAGATAAGTGCATTACCTATTACTAGAAATTCACAAATAAAATGTGAATTTGTAGAACAAATGTTGTTTAAGAAAATCAGTATTTTATTGGTGTTCTGGTACCCAGATTTAAACAGGGGAATTGTAACTTCCTAACTCGTAATTAACACGTAAACTCCACATACACTTGTGAAGAGTCTCTGGGAGAAGTCAGTGTCTCCAGCAGTGCTAAATATAAGCTTTCTGAAGGGGTCCCAGAAACACACAAAAGCTTTTTGTCAAGTTTGTCCATGAGCTTGAGTGAGCCACTGTGAACTTCCCACCATTCCAGTGGATTAATGTCCAGGCTAGGAAGTGGGAGTGCATTGCAGCAGGCTATTTTAAACACAGAGGTAGAGTTTAACTTTTCATAATAAATTGAAACAGTAAACAGCAAAGTTACCCTTTAGCTTGTTTTTTATATAAAAGTTTATGCAAAAACAATGTTCCCTGTTGCATATAAATATAGACATCAATAAAATGCACCTTACAGAATTGTTATACCAAGTTAATCACGATATATTACTTACATGTATACTAGATAGTGTTTAAATTGAACTCCAGGCCACGTTTTTGAACTCCAGGCCACGTTCTTGTTTTCAGTTTAAAAATAAATACAAATTAAAGCTGCCTTAAAATCATATATCTTTAGTACTCTACTACATCTGTATAATTGGGACTCCACTAACATGATCTTTTTTAGTGAGTCGTAAATGTGTTTATTTGATATTTTTCATCACTTGTCTCACAAACAAAGAATTGCTTTCAGGACAAAACAATCTCTTCTTGCAAAAGAAGAAGTACTCTGGCGAAAAAAGAATTTGGACTTCTATTTATTTTGTTGTGAGAGAGATCTTTATTCGTGAGGTCCTGTCGTACCCACTGAAAAAAGATTGCCCGAGACAGCAGTTCAAGGGACCTCCCTTACATTTTAAATCGCTGGTATCTTGGCCCCTGTTAAATTTATAAAAACGGAAGATCCCTCCTTTTGTTCCTCTGCTTCTCCTCTAGTAGAAGTCCTGGGGAAAAATCCACCATGGATGGCCACCAGGTCTCCAGCAAAGAGAGCGCTCAGCTGGGCAGAAGTTTGATGCCACCGGAGTATGCTAAATCCAACATATTTCAGGCAACACTCCTGCCTTCAGTGCAGTAATATGTAACTGACATAAAAAGTGAAACAGAAATAGTTAAACAGAAATATGTTTAGGCACCATAATTTAAATTACACGAGTGTTACAATGCAAACTGATTAAATAGACACAAGAGCTTTAAAAGGCGGAATTGTAGCTGTAGATATTCATATATTAACCCTTTCAAAACAAAGCATTTCAGTGGCATGCTCCCCCAGGATCAGGTGTTTTTTGGCTGTGGTTGACTTTTCCTATAAAAATTCACTAAAAATCTATTTTTACAGTAGCATCTTGGAAATGGTGTCCTTTTTTCAGAACACTCTGGGGAACATTATAAAGTACTTCAGAAACCATACAAGTGTTTTGCTTTTTTTATTCCCAACACAATATTTTTTTTTAATTTGTTTTTGAAGTTAAGTATTTTTATTATGTATTCAGCTCAGAGATACATGTATAAAACGTGTTATTCTAAGACCTGAGGGACCTTACAATATCCCCTGAAAGTTTTGTTGAAAAATGTTGATGTTTTGGGCAAATTACAAGACATTGTTTCACCAGAGTGATTGCAATAACACAATAGACGTTTATCTCAGGGTCTTTATAAGCAATAAATATTTATAAATAAAATAGTTATTCATTCCATTGATATCAGTGTGGAAGGGTGAGGAATTCACTGACACAGGAGACAGAAATTTGCAGTGCTAAACACCACTTGGGGGCACTATTTATTTATGTCCACAAGGTGGCACTGTTGTCCTATTTTTACCAGCAATTGTAGACAGCTTCACAGAGTACCTTGGGTACACACGCAGGCCAACAAAACAATAATCAAAACAGAAGGCACAAAGAAAAAAAGAAATAAAACACTATTAACAAAACTACAACATAAAGGTGCTGCACTCTGCAGTGTTTCTCCGACCATCGCTACCCGCATGGCCCGAGACTCCGTCCTACACTCCGCAGTTCCCTCAACTGCGTCGCTTAAACTATACTTTCAGGGATCTGCCAAGGTTTCTCCGATACTGCTGTATATCTTGTCTTTTCTTGTTTTGTTGTGCTATATGTGTTTGCACTGTTCTCCGTCCGGCCACAAAGCTTCCGCTGGCTCGTGTACGTCCTACAGGGCCGATCTGAGGGAACAACAAAGTGTTATTTAAAGGTTCAGCAACCCCCAAGGCCCGCCTCTCAGCCACTCAGAGAGAGGGGAATCCAACACACCTCTTCCCCACCTCTCCGTGTCATCGCCATGACTAACAGGCGGATCTTACGAGGCTGCTGCCCTCTTCCTGCAGCACCACGCATACGCCAGACAGTCAGCACTCCCCTGTTACAATCAGTAATAAGGAAAAAACGTACCTGATACATTTAGTTCATGAAATAGAATCTGCTCATATCTTCTCTTTTCTTGATATTTATAAATGTTATAAAAACATATATATGAGACAGAATAAATGTTCTAATATAATTGAGTCAAATACATCAGATGTACAGTGTTCCCCCTTTTTTATTAGCTCGAAACAAGTTCATGTGAGGTTTTGTTTCTGCTGAGCTGCTGTAAACTGCCTCCGCCCTTTAGACACTATCAGCAGGATTTTCTAATTTTTCTTATTTTGCCACTGTTGAAAATCATGCTGTAAATGCCCTTCTCAGTGACGTCACAGGAAAAAAAAAATCAGGAAGTGAACGTCAGTATCACGGGTCATCGTTTGAATTGCAAATGGTACAGAAAGACAGCACCACATAATTAAAATACAATTCATTGTTTAATGGTGGTGTAAGCAGAGTGTTTGTTCTGGGTGTGGGGATCCACTGATAGTCAGGAGAGACACAGGGATTGTATTTGAAAACGCCGCTCAGACGTCCAGGTTTTATTGACAGTATTTATACATTGTAGCAGTGCTAGGTGACAGCCACTAGGGTACCAACAATCATGGGGTTTCCATGCGGGGCAATTTACATGTGAAATGGCGATGCACATGAACGTTTGGAAGAATTACTCGTGTAAATCCGGTTTGTGGCCGAAAAAATGGCCAAAGAGAGGGATAAGGTAAATCTCATTTACTTGTGTAAATGATGAAAAACATGTGAAAATCCATACACAGTTTCTCATGGAAACCCGTATTTCACGTGTACATGTTAGTGAGGTTGTTTACCCTTAAGTGACATCACTATAAATATTGCAAGGGACAAGGTCAGCTGTTACTGTGGATTCCAAGACGGCAGAAAGTAAGTGGCTGATGGGCGGTTTTATGGGTAGCAGTGGTGTAGTTCACCTTAATGATAATGCAGGTGGCTTTTTTATTATTAGAACATAAGTACATAAGAACATAAGAAAGTTTACAAACGATAGGAGGCCATTCAGCCCATCTTGCTCGTTTGGTTGTTTGTAGCTTATTGATCCCAGAATCTCATCAAGCAGCTTCTTGAAGGATCCTAGGGTGTCAGTTTCAACAACATTACTGGGGAGTTGGTTCCAGACCCTCACAATTCTCTGTGTAAAAAAGTGCCTCCTATTTTCTGTTCTGAATGCCCCTTTATCTAATCTCCATTTGTGACCCCTGGTCCTTGTTTCTTTTTTCAGGTCAAAAAAGTCCCCTGGGTCGACATTGTCTATACCTTTTAGGATTTTGAATGCTTGAATCAGATCACAGCGTAGTCTTCTTTGTTCAAGATTGAATAGATTCGATTAGATTAGCCTGTCAGCATACGACATGCCCGGGATAATTCTGGTTGCTCTTCTTTGCACTCTTTCTAGAGCAGCAATATCCTTTTTGTAACGAGGTGACCAGAACTGAACACAATATTTTAGGTGAGGTCTTACTAATGCATTGTAAACTTTTAACTTTACTTCCCTTGATTTAAATTCAACACTTTTCACAATATATCCAAGCATTGTTTTTTGCTATGTCTGGCCTATCATGTTGTATATCTCTTGTGAGTTTACAGTTTTGTATAAAACCACTTACCATGAACTGTGTTATGCCCTTGTTATAGTATTAAAGCAGCTGTTTGAGAATACCCTTGCTGTAAAAACTATGCTAAAGTTAAACACGAAGAGCAAGTGAACTGCTTACTAAATGTCTGTAACTGAATTCCCTTGCTTCTGAACCCAGCTATGTCCAAAGACAACGCGTGTCCGCCCTTCACTCAAAATCGCTGGAGCGAGGAGGAAACCCAGCATTAATAAGTATAGTTAGTGACTTGGGTGTGTTGAGCCAGCTCGATCGCCCGAAGCAGCGTAACAAGCATGTGTACCAACAAGTGGTTGATGCTCTCAGAAAGAGGGATAGAGTGCACAGTCCCACAAGCTTGGGACAAATTAAAAAAATTAAACAGTCCTACCTGCAGGAATGAGGAAGGAGGTGCCGTTCGGGAGAAGCAGGACGGTCCCGCAGAGCAATGCTTTTGCCTTCAGTTCCATCTGGCATAGCTATGTACGTGTTGCAGTGCCTCTGAACATGGATACTGACAAACTTGTAAATACAGTGATGAACCCCAAACACATTGCCAACTACCCTGTACCCAGCTGAGGATGCCAGCCTATACAGAGCAAGTGCCACTCTTTTTTCCACTGGCACAGGAGGCTGTACGTAATTCCTTTTTGGCTGCATATCTTCCTTTACCAGTTTCACTACAATGTGGAATGTTTCCCTAGTGACACGAAAGGATTCTATCCTCTGCAGATCTGAAAGGGTGATGCAGCACAACCTCTTCCCACCAGCAAAACGGACAAGTATGTGTCCAAACCGTCCTTTCGCTAGCCATTGGCATTAGATAACAAGGCATAAGGATTTGCTGGTAGGGGATGTTTGGAGGTTCAAGCTCCGGAAACAACATGAAAACATCCACTATTCCCAATCCAGACAGCCTTGGGAGCATGCGTGGAAGATGTGTGGCACAGAGCTTTAGAATCCTACGTCTCTGCCGGTTTCAGCCATAGTGATCTGCATACCTGTGTTGGTCAGTTTCATTTTATACCTCCCAGTTCATTTTTAATGAATGAGTCGTAAGATAAATGAGTTGAAACCGGATTCAATACTAACAACATGCCACCACGCCAATGACATTTAAAAAACAATGTGGGCAAGAGCAGTAAAACACATTATTAACCAACCAGACACAAGGTAGTTTGCTTTATTACAGCAGCTTTGATTCACTCATGTACCAGTTCTCTGCGCATGGAAACAACATTTTCACAAAATTTCATTAGTAGTATTCAAAAACAGCACGAGTATTTTACACATAGCTAATTTACATATCAACCTCAACCTTTCCCATTCATTTGCATGACGTTGGGTGAAAAGCCTGGTTTACTTGTATAAAATAAACTAAGCGAATGGAAACCGAAAAAAGCATTTCACAAGAGAATTTTTTCTTGAGCAAATGTCTTGAGTTAAAAAAAGAACACGCATGGAAACTCCACCAATGATTGTCCTAGTAGAAGAAGGACATTTAGACAGTGATGGGATTGAGGCTTCAGCTGGTTAGACTCTGCATGAACCAAATGAAGCAAACATGTCAGGAAGCAAAGGTTCATTTGGGTCAGTTGAACCATTACATGTGACCTGTGAGTGTTCCTCTTAGGAATCCTTTGATGTTTCAAACATTGACAGTAATGAAACTTAATGATTTCATCGACACTGTCCAATTTCTAGCACAGTGTGCTGTTTCAGGCAAGCTGGACAGAACAGTTTTTGCAATGTTTTTTTTCTATACAGAATTATAGCCTGAAAAGAGGTTCCTCACAATCGATATTACCTTCGTGGTCTCCTACTAGGAACACTGCCTACCCAGTTGGTGGAGGGGTCATTTGTAATTTGCATTACAGATAGCTCTGCCGTTAAGAGAGCAAATAGGGTTCAATTCCCTGCTGGTACAAAACATGTTGTTAGAGTAGAAAAAACATCCTGTTTATAATATTTTACTCCAAATAAATACAATAACCTAATGTGACACTGTTGATTTTTGAAAGGGAACAATCTTATATTAATTGTTTAATGTGTTAATTTTTTTAAAACGCACATTCTCTGTATAACTAAGAACATTACTAGTGTGTATCAAAAATATAGTAAGGGTCATTGTCTTCACTGTAAACTCATAGTTCAGTTGTCCATAATGGCACATGAGAGTTCCGTTACATTTGACTAATGCTTTGAATTTAAAGACACTGGGTTGTGCATCTCTACCATTAGATGGCACTAAAGAGCATGAAGCGCTGTATGTGATTCGGATCAGTGAACCCTTTAGTGAAGCAATAGTTCAAAAGGTTCAGTGATTCACGAGGCTTCACTTTTCCAATCACTTATTATTATTATTATT
The DNA here is from genome assembly GCF_902713425.1 of Acipenser ruthenus. Lineage (NCBI taxonomy): Eukaryota > Metazoa > Chordata > Actinopteri > Acipenseriformes > Acipenseridae > Acipenser > Acipenser ruthenus. The sequence goes on along the minus strand of NC_081226.1, from coordinate 11,122,305 downwards.
ATTATTATTATTATTATTATTATTATTATTATTATTATTATTATTATTATCATCACTCATTTTACATTTCAACATAGGGCCAGTTAATTCCAGGAAGATCGACTCAGTGTCCAATTTAATGCAGGTGCTTCGAGTTTGAGAGACTAATTAGAAGCGCACCTCAAACTTGATAAATAGGGAACAGTCTCCCCGCGATAGCTAAGCCAGATTTCAGGTAAGAACTTGTTAAAAATTGGGCAAGCCTCGACACGTACACTACGCTTGTTGAAACGGGTGCAAAAGCCGTGCGAGGATTGCATGATCTGCAAATTATTACCGTACCTGTGTTATAGGCTCCAGTGCCCTGATCAAATGCCACATCGATAACAAAAGCAGCTTTAATTAAGCAGTTGAAGGTGTGTCCTTGCAGCCTTTACTGTGAGACTTATTGCACGTCTTATTTTAAGTTTCCTATCTATGTAATATGCTTGTGTATTATTCAGCACATGCAATTTCCACGTGTTTGTTGAGTTGAATTGAGTAGTGTAGCGTGATTTGGCTTGAGCGCTGCGTTTTTGTCCGCTCGCCCTACCTGTAAATATAAACCCAGTTCTGCAGCCGATGTGTTCTCTTTTCTTCCAGCAATGTGGCGAACACTGTTGCTGATCTGCGTGTTCTCTGTGCTGAGCGGCGGTAAGTCTTGGAACTGTTTGAAATCACTGGGTAGGAACACACATTGGGACGCTTGTCCCTCACTAGTCTCTGGTTTTACTCGTCTTGTAGTAATACGTTACGCACGACGTACTCTTGTGCATTTCAGCACAAAATGCACGTTTTGTTATATTTATATCACGTTACACCAAACGCGGGTTGATCTGCGCAATAATTTCACGATGGTTATAGACTATAATCGTGCACATAATTGAGTATTCGCATCGCTTCCACTTGTTTCTAGTTACACTGTTGCAGGAATCACAAAGTAGGATGCGAATGGCAGTGCTGGATTGTTAATAAAAAGGTAATCCGCAGGCTGTAATAAAGTAGCTCACCCTTTCTTATCTGGGGTTGGTACAGTATGTCTGTACCTACAGAACGCATGCAGATACATAGTATTAGAGAGCCATGAGATGAACGTAGAAGCAGGAACTCATAATATATGACCAGTGCCAGGCAAATACAGGTGAAGGTGAAAATCATGCCTTTATTTTAGCTACCTCGATGCAGACGTTTTGTACGCAGACTTTGCCGTATAAAACATTTAAAGCAAAAACAATTTCTTTAAAAAGAAAACACACACAGTCGTGAACAGTAACTGTCAATTATTATATTTTTACTTTTTTTGGATGTTATGCATTTGGGTTGTCCAAAATCTGTTATGTTTTGAGTCTTAAAAGGCAGCATGTTCTTGGTAATCGCTTTAGTGCGACTGTAGCTCCGCTTGAGAACGTTGCCGTCCTGTATTGCTGTTTAGTTTAGGCTAGTTTCGTGTACGCAGAGCTAGGGAAGGGATATTTTAATATTCAAAGCTGATGAAATTTGAGCCGTAACTTGGCTCTACCCGTGTACAGTATGTACTGGCTTGTGTTTAACACTGGAATAGCTGAACGCACTGTGTCACTGTGAAATACGGCTGAGCATTCAAATTCAGAGAATTCTTTTTTGTCCCCTTTTAGTTTAGGGTGAGGATTGCAGAGAGATAATAGCATATATAAAGTTAAGCAGAAAACACTTAATACATATAACGCACCAATTCAATTAATCCACGAAGCATCAGGCCCCAAATGCATTAAAATCAATATGGTTCTGCAATACAAAGTACATGTAGCATTTGAGACATTCTCTTCAGTGCTTTTGTAATTGTGTTGTAATTCTGGACCAAAATGTGTACTGTTTGAATATGTGCACCAGAATATCCAAACACCATTAACACATCTAATCTCACGATTTTACACTGTGAAAAAAAATGTACATGGGTTTCTTTCTCTCTTCCCCACCAGCAGGTTTCTGCTCAGCAAGTCCTGCTGGCAAAGAGTTTGTCAACGTTTTTCTGCAGAACAATGACCCGAGCTCGGACTCTCGTCTGGAGCTGATGATAACCTCCTACTCTGCTTCTACCTTGGTCACGGTGCAAGTCTACCAGTCCTCTTTCAGGAAGGAGTTCACTCTCTTCTCTGGCCAGAGTAGGTCTGTAGAGTTACCGGGGAACGTTGAGATGAGGGGCAACACCTATTCCTCAAACGCTTGCATCGTGCAAGCTGATCAAGAGGTCTCGGTCTTGGCAGTCAGCTGCAAGTCAAGAGCTTGTGTAACGTCCCTGCTCTACCCAGTCGGGTACTGGGGCAACCGTTACTACGCAATCACACCTCAAGTACCCCAGCAAGAGACCTACAGGCAGATCGGTATCACCAACCACAAGTATAAAAACGCCATTGAAATCTTCCTCACCAGCCAGGTCACTTTTCAAGGCACCCTCTACTCCAAGGGAGATGTGGTGAAGATTACCCTATCAGAGTTTCAAAGCGTGCAGCTGCAGGGTGCCAACAGCTTATCCGGCACAGAAATCAGGACTACAGATTCTGTGGGTGTGATGTGTGGATTCACCTGCTCCCCTCAAAACACAGTGAAGTGTCACTACGGGTTCCAACAGCTCATCCCTGCCCCCAGCTGGGGGCTCAGCTATGTGGTACCACCCCTGGCTTCTCGATCAGGTTCGGACTTGGTCTACGTAGTCGCTTTCCAGAACACCAGGATCAATATCCAGTACAACAAAGCCCTACAACTGGACGTGCTGGGCGGCACGGTAGCCCAGTTTCAGGTTGACCCCTCCAGTCCCATGTACATCACAGCCTCCCAGGGCGTACAGGTGATCTACTTCTGCACAGGGAGCGTTCCTGGGGCTCTGCCCGCCGTCGCCCCCTTCATGATGGGCATAGCAGACACCAGCACATACTGCTTCAATTACAACTTCACTGCAATGCCATCCTTTCAGAATAGCGCTGTGATGGTGGCTAAGGGTGCGAACGGGATCCTGATTGCGCTCGATCAGAAACCCCTGCCCCCTGATGTCCGCTGGAGTCCTGTGAAAGAGTCTGACTACTCCTGGGCAGTTATGGGCATTGCAAACCCTGGGGATCACAACCTCTGGCAACAGGGTGGCATCTTTGGGCTGTACATTGTTGGCACTGCCTCAGAAAGTTCCTATGGATACCCGGCAGTGTGCACTGAACAAAGTAAGACTTTTAATTATTTGTCTCTATTAAAATGTTTCACGTTTAGGATATAAAACTGTCCATGTTTTTAACTGCTCATTTTAAGGGAACGTTTAAGTATTTGCAACATTTACCTAGAGAAATATATTGCCAGATTTTTTTTTTTTTAATTTCCACAAAGATAAGTGAAATACTTTATGGGCCTCTTAAATATATAAATAACAACTTATCACAGGCTGCATATCTAGAAAACTAGTTTAACCTCATGTTTATAGCGGGCCGTACATTACTAAAGAATCTGAGTTCAACCTTTAGCGGCTACATACATATATACATACAGTCGTAAGTACATCAGATTGATTGCTATTTTATTTATTTATTTAATTATTTTAGTAGTGCTAGTGCACTTCCTTCATGTCCTCTCTTCAGAGTGTGGCTTCCTCAACAGGTACTATCAGGCTAAATGTTTACTGATTTATGCGGAGTTCAGAATGGTTAGTGCTACACAGTGTTTTAAATATCTGGTAATTTGGTTAACTTGGTGTTTTTAGTTTTATAGGAATTTGAGTTGTACCATTTTTAAATAAAACCTATTTTCAATGCAGATAATTCCTATTTTAGAAAATCAATTGTATGTATTCTGTAATACAATGTAATCTGCACCCTGCTAGATTTGTTTAATACTTTTAATATTCTTCCAGTTCCTTTCTCAATGGCTCTTAAAATGTATTGTATACTTTTTGCCACAGATATGGGTTATGATTTAATTTGTTCATATGTTAACATTGCATGCTTTGCTTATTCATTCAGTTTGACTTTGGCCCTTGAAATCAGTCCTAGCATTAACCCTAAAGGTCTTTGATATCCTCTTAGCCATGAACTGCCCGGAGAACAGTCACTATGAGTCTTGTGGATCTGCCTGCCCAGCAACATGCAGTGACCCTAAAGCCTCATTCAACTGCATTTTCCTTTGTGTGGAGTCCTGCCAGTGCAACACTGGGTATTTGTGGAGCGGCAGTCTGTGTGTTCCTGCCCAGCAATGCGGCTGCACTTATCAGGGACATTACTACCTGCCCAATGAGACGTTCTGGGCTGACAAGAGCTGCACACAGCAGTGTACCTGTGATCTCTACACAAGCCGGGTGACATGTAAACAATCTTCATGCAAACTCTCTGAGGAGTGCAGGCTTGTCGATGAGGTGTGGGGCTGTTATCCTTCTGTTAATTCCTTCAAAACCTGTTCAGCTGAGGGAGATCCTCACTACATCACCTTTGATGGATGCAGGTATGACTTCCAGGGCACCTGCATTTACCAGCTGGTGGCGCTGTGCTCCTACAATACCAATTTGACTCCTTTTGAGGTGCATGTGCAGAATGACAACAGGGAAAGCACAGTGGTGTCTTACTCCAAGATGGTACGGGTGAAGGTGTATGGCATCACCATTGAGATCAGCAAAGACAGTAGCGGTAAGGTTCAGGTAGGTTGGTTTCCAGTTTGCCTAACTTGATAATGAACTTCCTGAATACCAATACTGATGCATGAAAATGCCTTTTTTTTCTTCTGTGCAGGTGGATGGCATCTTGATCAACCTACCTTACTCTTTCAGTAATGGCAAAGTGAAAATTTACCGGATTGGGATGAATGCAGTTGTACGAACGGATTTTGGTCTCAGGCTGACCTTTGACTGGAGCAGCCGTGTCACCGTCACTGTGTCTGCTGCATACTCTGGCTCCCTCTGTGGCCTTTGTGGGAACTACAATGGTGATCCTGCTGATGACCTGATTGGAAAGAATGGCCAGACGGTCCTCAGCCCAGATGCATTTGGAGAGAGATGGAAGACTGGCGACGTTCCTGGCTGTGTTGATAGATGTCAGGGTTCCTGTCCAGTGTGCAGTGATAAAGAGAAATTGGCTTATGCAGGGAGTGGCTTCTGTGGAAGGATCACAGACCCCAGAGGGCCTTTCAGAGACTGCCTTGGTGTTGTGGATTCAAAGAGGTTCTTCGAGAATTGTGTCTATGATGTCTGTATCTACAAAGGTCTCCAGTCTATCCTGTGTCAGTCTATTGCTAGCTATGTGGCTACGTGTCAGGAAGTGGGGGCCAACATCTATCCCTGGAGATCCAAGGGCTTCTGTGGTAAGAGTCATCCTTTAGATTACCAAGCTCATATGTTGAGTATTTATGAAGCCTAATTAGTGCCAAGATATGATGGTTCTATCACTAGCCAGTGAACGCTGAGAATCAATGTAATTTAGAAAAGACACTCGGGGCCAGTTGCAATAAAGTTCTTGAAGTCTGACATCAAACTGGACCAGCAAGTCGGGCTAGTGTTAGTCTGGCTTGAGAAATGGTTGCGGTAGCAAAGACTTAGCCGGATTTGAATACAGTAAATCTAAAATGATGTAAAATGGCTATGAACACAATTAGACATTTCTCTATTTTCCTGGTAGGAATGGCAATAAGTAATAAATGCAGCATGCACAGTTCAGTTATTTTCTTTAATTTAAAAATACTATTCGATACTTAATTGACGTATTTATAGACATTGTCTAAGGGGAGAAATATGAATTCTCTGAAACGGAGAAGCCAACTACTGTACATGAGACAATGTAAACTAATATCACATGAACTGTAAAAAATAATGCCGTTACTGGTAAGGATAAAATGAAGCTTTGGCAGAGATCGCCGAAGCTGTGAACTGGCAATGGTGGGTGGTACGGCAATAGAATCTGATTCCTTTACAGCCATACTCTGAAATGCACACAGTGTTATGGTTTGTGCTGAAGTTGACGTCAACAATTCTGAAACTTTAGATAAACACATTCCAATGTTAGAGATGGCTGAAGACCATGAGGTCAAAATGCTGTCATTCTTTTCCTGTGTAGTATGAAATACATTGAAGGACTTTAAGTGCGCAGTCTACTTACTCGTTTTCTGCAAGAAATGGCCCTTTTGAAAATTTCTGTCATTGTGATTCGAACTTGACCACTGTCACACAATCTGTGTGTTGATTTTGAATCCCATATCACCTGTAAAAATAAATAAGTAGGCCTGCAGCTTTCGTGTGATTAAGAAAATAAAAAATAAAATCTAAGCACTATATAATTGAATTCAGGTTTATTATGGAAACAGTAACAATAAGAACGAGTCCCTTACAAATCAAAGTAACAGCATCAATATTTAGAAATCCAGTACGTTCCTGCACTTTGTAAACAGGAAGTTTGCTTCATGTTTTAAAGGTGTATTCTGAACCGTAGGTGCTTGGATTGGGTTTGTGTCCTGTCCTCTGATTCGAGTAGACTGGGGAAACCTGTTGCTTTTTGGGGGTGGATTTCTAGTCCGACTTGAGAGTCAAGTCTAGCATACGTGTTTATTGCAACCGGCCCCTGGTATCAAGTACACTGTAGTTATCATGGCAAGTAGATCTGGACTAAAATCAACTTCTCACCTGAACCTATTTTTACAAATCATGTTCTACTTATCCCTACAGATATGCCCTGCCCTGCCAACAGTAACTATGAGTTGTGCTCAACTGCCTTCCCCCGTACCTGCATTGAATCACCAGTCCCTCTTGATGCTCCTTGTATGGAGGGCTGCCGGTGTGCGACTGGTTTTGTCCTCAGCGGGGTGAATTGTGTCCCCTCTTCAGAGTGTGGCTGCCTCCACAACAACGTGTACTACCAACCTGGGGAGAGCTTTTTCCCTGAATCTCTGTGCCAGCAGCGGTGCACTTGTGGGTCAAACGGCCAGATCAGGTGTCTCCCCTTCACTTGTGCCAAAGGTGAAAAATGCAGTGTAGAAAATGGAGTGCGCAAGTGTATCCCTGTGATGGTTTCCGGCAAGTGCTCTGCCTCCGGGGACCCACACTACCGCTCCTTCGACGGGCGTGCCTTTGACTTCCAGGGCACCTGCACCTACACGCTGGCTGTGAGCTGCCCTAAAAGCGGAGCCATGGGTAGTGTGGAGCCTTTCTCTGTGCACATGCAGAATGAGAAGTGGGGCAGAGGGACGGTGGCTGTTACAAAGCTGGTGGAGCTGGGGATCTATGGGAGCAACTTTACCTTGACGCAAGGGCTGAGCGGAAAAGTCAAGGTAAGATTGTTAAATGTGTCTAAACTTGAGTTAATGAATGTTAAGAAAATACATTATTTTACCCAAGTTATTAGTTGATCCAGAAGTAAACCTCCTTCCTAAAATCTCTCCCAGGTGGATGGCATCATGTGGAACATTCCTGCTGTCCTGGACCGGGTTAGTGTGACTCAGCATGGTCTCAACGTGCTTATACAGACAGAGGCAGGTGTGGAGGTGGTGTATGATCTGCTGTACTCTGTGGTGGTGACGGTGCCTCAAACCTACATGGGCCAGATGTGCGGTCTCTGTGGGAACTACAACGGGAACCCGGGGGATGATTTCCAGCTTGCGGACGGCAGCCAGACTACAGATGTCCAGGCGCTGGGCTCTTCCTGGAAGGTGTTTGTGCCAGGCGCTGACTGCAATGACGGCTGTGGAAACGACTGCCCTCTCTGCGATCGTTCTGGGAAGTCCCTGTTTGGAGCGGCTGGTTACTGCGGGATGATCACTGCGCCCACCGGACCCTTCAGCTCCTGCTTCCCGGTGGTAGACCCCCAGGGTTACTTCAATGACTGTGTGTATGACCTGTGTCTATCTGATGGTGGGACGAAGCAGGTGTGTCACAGCTTACAGGCTTACACAGCTGCCTGCCAGGTGGCGGGGGTGCAAATCCAACCCTGGAGGAATGACTATTTCTGCCGTGAGTATTACTCCCTTATGTTACATGATTTTTAGTTCCTGTAAATCGGAGTTACATGGTTTACATTGTATAATCTTATTTCTTTAGGGTCCAATAAGGTACTTGTACAATTTGTCTTCTGTTTCAGCCATGGCGTGCCCTGCTAACTCCCAGTACAAACTCTGTGCCAGTACCTGTGCCATGTCCTGTGCTGGGATAACTGGGAAAATGACTTGCATGCTGACGTGTGCAGAGGGCTGCGAATGCAATGCTGGCTACCGGCTTGATGGGGACAGATGTGTTGAGGCGAACGGCTGCGGTTGTTTTGAGAAGGGAAGATATTACAAGGTATACATTTGGCACTGCCTGCACAATGTTCATACCAAGTATTGGTCTCTGCACCTGGTTGATTGCCTGGTAAATTGTCAGCTTTATTGAGTTGAACTATTTGCAAAATTAATTTAAAACACATGAAGGGCAATGTAACCTTATTCTGAATTGCAAACACAAGATATTGAATTGAGGGAGGGGTAGCATATTTTAATTTTTTTATGTTGAATATACTTATATATTTCTCATTGTATGAATATTTCTGTTTAGTGTTTCATGGGCTTGAATAGATGCAGCTTGAATAGACCCTGTTCATCATAGTCTCACAAGTCTTGGTCAGTCTCATTTCTGCATTTTCTTGCCTTTGTTCTGGATGCAGGCTGGTGAGGTCGTTTGGGAACAGATGTGCAGCAGGAAATGTAGCTGCTCTCCATCCACAGGCCTACAATGCATGGAGGCATCCTGTCCAAAGAGTTTGGTCTGCAGAGTCCAGGACGGGATTATGGGATGCTTCAAACCAGGTACGACTCGTTCAAAAGACGTTCTTGGATTTCCTTTTCTCTCGAAGACATTATGTAACTTTTATAAAATGCTGTATTTCAGATGATGGCCCCCTCCCTTGTGACAGAATCGACTGCCCGCCTAACACCAAGTGCCAGGTCATAAACCTCCAGCCCACCTGCGTTGCAGACTCGACATCTTGTTGGGTCTTGGGAGGCCCTCACTACCACACCTTTGACGGGATGAACTTTGACTTCCATGGAAACTGCACCTACACCCTTGCCCAAAAATGTGGAAATCAAATAAATGTCCCCCAGTTCTCTGTCCAAGTGCAGAACGAGCACTTAGGGAGCAGGCTGTTGTCTTCCATCAAAACTGTCTATGTAGTGGTTTCTGGAGATACTATCACAGTTGTGAGGCAGGAGCTGGGGTTTGTGCGGGTAAGGAGAGTTTAAACAGTATTTGAGTAATGATGAGCACAGTCTATATATCCTGGGGCAGCAACTGGTTATGCATAGAATAATGCAGTGTGGATGTGAAATAAAACTAGACTATTGTCTAACTGATCTTGTAATCCACTGTTCAGTATTTAGTAGCTGTCCTTTTGTTTCAAGGTTGTATCAACCTATGGAATTGTCAATGACATAAGATTTAAATGCAATCTTGTAGAGTTCTAGATTTTGAGATTTCACTTCACATGTTATGCATATAGTGGTCTAGAGAGTAAAAACAGCTGCTGTTTTTTTAATGTGATTTAAAATAAGTGCTTGCTTGTTTTATTGCATGCTTTCATTATGAAGGTGAATGGTGTGAGACGATACCTGCCCTTCTCTCTCCAATTGGGGAAGATTAAACTGTACCAGAGCGGTGCACTGCTGGTTGTGGAAATGGACTTTGGCGTTTCTGTGATGTACAACTGGAACGGATACCTGGTGATCAAACTCGCCAGATCGTTCACGGAGAGGGTCTGCGGGATGTGTGGCAACAACAATGGCGACTCCACTGATGACTTTGTGACCCCAAGCGGCTCTCGGGTGAAGAATGAAATGGATTTTGGGTGGAGCTGGAAGGTGGACAACGCAGACCGCTTCTGCCAGGCTGACTGCAACGGCCCGTGCCCTGTTTGCTATCCGCGCATGGCCCAGCAATACAAGATGGACGGCTCTTGTGAGTTGCTGACCCAAAGCAGTGGTCCCTTTGCAGTGTGCCAGGCGTTGATTGATCCAAGCATTTATCAACAGAATTGTATGTACGACCTGTGTGTGAACAATGGCAACCAGACTCTTCTCTGCCAGGCTTTGGAGGCCTATGCAGATGCCTGCCAGAGAGCTGGGATCAAGCTGCAAGAGTGGAGAGCGATGGCTGTGTGTCGTAAGTTATTTTCTTTTTTCCCCTAATATTCTCTTTGCCCACAGAATTTCATTATAGATGAAGCTTTGTTGAACTGTTCTAGTATGATTTCAAAAACGCTGGCCAAGGTGAATGTGTGGTGGTTTAATTTACATGAAACGGGCATGCCCCCAGACATCTTTCACATGGTAAGGACAATTGAACCACACCAACATCCCATCTCATGCCGATAATGACTCTGCATCAGCATGCTGTAAAGTGTTTCAGCCAGTCGGTGCTACATTTCTGTTCTTTCCTGAGTTTCCCTCTCTAAAAATGAATAAACACAGTGCGCTGCCGGAGTGACAGAACAGCAACTACAGTGACAGCCAAATAGTCCACAACAATAAAAGCTACAAAAACCTATATGAAATACAGACTCAAACTGGAGAAAAGCTATCTCTCAAATCTTTTTATGCCGGTTTGATTTTTTATTTTTTTATAAATTGTCGTTGCCAATTATTTATTTTCTCCCAATTTGGAATGGCCAATTTTATTATGCTCCGCTCACCACTACCACCCCTGCGCTGACTCGGGAGGGTGAAGACGAACACACACTGTCCTCCCGAAGTGTGTGCCATCAGCTGACTGCTTTTTTTCACACTGCGGACTCGCCATGCAGCCGCCCAAGAGATACAGCGTCGGAGGACAACGCAGCTCTCAGACTACAGGGGTCGCTGGTGAACGGTGAGCCGAGGACACCCTGGCCGACCTCCCTCCCCCCGTGCGGCGCTTGGTCAATTGAGCGCCTCCCCCTAGAAGCCACCGTCCTCAGTCAGCAAATGGAATAGCCTGGACTCGAACTCGCAACGTCCAGACTAGAGGGCACACATCCTGCACTCCACACGGAGCGCCTTTACTGGATGTGCCACTCGGGAGCACTCCGGTTTGATTTCTAATCATTTCTCTCACAATCACTACAACTGATCATGACTTCTTCCCTAAGCATGGCATATAAACTAATTTTTTGTTACGAGTGACAACAGGCAGTTCAAAAAATAGACCCTCGATTTAATAGGAATAAACTCTCGTGGCAAGAGACGTAACGAGACCGAATGTGGAGGATCCACTTCACCAGAAGCTTCATACAATTAGACACTTTATTGCACACTTTGGTGTATATTTGTTATAATTAGTTGTGCAGTTTCCTAGTAACTGAAAACACTGTTCTGGGAGATGCAGTTAGTGGAAGTTTTAGGGAAGTCAGACAACCTGTCCAGCAAAATTGCTATGCACATTTTTATGCATTTATTAAAACTGATTGCATATTTGGGATTTTTTATTGGGAAGTACAGCGACATACTGAAGCTAATTAAGGCTAGCCACTTCATGTCTGTAAAATGTAGACACTATTGGTTACAGAACTGAAACCAGTGGTGGAATAAATGTCAATTTTTTAAATTTGTCCCTAGCCATATACTGCCCAGACGATGGTCACTATGAGTCTTGTGGATCTGCCTGCCCAGCAACATGCAGTGTCCCTGAAGCCTCGTCCAGGTGCCTGCTGCCTTGTGTGGAGACCTGCCAGTGCAACGCTGGGTATTTGAGGAGCGGCAGTCTGTGTGTTCCTGCCCAGCGATGCGGCTGCACCTATCAGGGATATTACTACCTGCCCAATGAGAAGTTCTGGGCTGACGAGCGCTGCACACAGCAGTGTACCTGTGATCTCTACACAAGCCGGGTGACATGCAAACAAGCTTCATGCAAACCCTCTGAGGAGTGCAGGCTTGTCGATGGGGTGTGGGGCTGTTATCCTTCTGTTAATTCCTTCAAAACCTGTTCAGCTGAGGGAGATCCTCACTACATCACCTTTGATGGATGCAGGTATGACTTCCAGGGCACCTGCATTTACCAGCTGGTGGCGCTGTGCTCCTACAATCCCAGTTTGACTCCTTTTGAGGTGCATGTGCAGAATGACAACAGGGAAAGCACAGTGGTGTCTTACTCCAAGATGGTGCGGGTGAAGGTGTATGGCATCACCATTGAGATCAGCAAAGACAATAGTGGTAAGGTTCAGGTAGGTTGGTTTCCAGTTTGCCTAACTTGATAATGAACTTCCTGAATACCAATACTGATGCATGAAAATGCCTTTTTTTCTTCTGTGCAGGTGGATGGCATCTTGATCAACCTACCTTACTCTTTCAGTAATGGCAAAGTGAAAGTTTACCGGATTGGGATGAATGCAGTTGTACGAACGGATTTTGGTCTCAGGCTGACCTTTGACTGGAGCAGCCGTGTCACCGTCACTGTGTCTGCTGCATACTCTGGCTCCCTCTGTGGCCTTTGTGGGAACTACAATGGTGATCCAGCTGATGACATGATTGGAAAGAATGGCCAGACGGTCCTCAGCCCAGATGCATTTGGAGAGAGATGGAAGACTGGCGACGTTCCTGGCTGTGTTGATAGATGTCAGGGTTCCTGTCCAGTGTGCAGTGATAAAGAGAAATTGGCTTATGCAGGGAGTGGCTTCTGTGGAAGGATCACAGACCCCAGAGGGCCTTTCAGAGACTGCCTTGGTGTTGTGGATCCAAAGAGGTTCTTTGAGAATTGTGTCTATGATGTCTGTATCTACAAAGGTCTCCAGTCTATCCTGTGTCAGTCTATTGCTAGCTTTGTGGCTACGTGCCAGGAAGTGGGGGCCAACATCTATCCCTGGAGATCCAAGGGCTTCTGTGGTAAGAGTCTTCCTGAAGACTACCAAGCTCATATGTTGAGTATTTATGAAGCCTAATTAGTGCCAAGATATGATGGTTCTATCACTAGCCAGTGAACGCTGAGAATCAATGTAATTTAGAAAAGTCACTCGGGGTCAGTTGCAATAAAGTCTTGAAGTCTGGCTTCAAACTGGACCAGCAAGTCGGGCTAGTGTTAGTCTGGCTTGAGAAATGGTTGCGGTAGCAAAGACTTAACCTAGCCGGATTTTAATTCAGTAAATCTAAAATGATGTAAAATGGCTATGAACACAATTGGACATTTCTCGATTTTCCTGGTAGGAATGGTAATAAGTAATAAATGCAGCATGCACAGTTCAGTTATTTTCTTTAATTAAAAAATACTATTCAATACTTAATTGACGTATTTATAGACATTGTCTAAGGGGAAAAATATGAATTCTCTGAAACCGAGAAGCCAGCTACTGTACATGAGACAATGTAAACTAATATCACATGAACTGTAAAAAATAATGCCGTTTACTGGTAAGGATAAAATGAAGCTTTGGCAGAGATCGCCGAAGCTGTGAACTGGCAATGGTGGGTGGTACGGCAATAGAATCTGATTCCTTTACAGCCATACTCTGAAATGCACACAGTCCAGCTTTGGTAAGTGTATACTTTATCAACATACTGCTATGTTGTGGTTTGTGCTGAAGTTGACGTCAACAATTCTGAAACTTTAGATAAACACATTCCAATGTTAGAGATGGCTGAAGACCATGAGGTCAAAATGCTGTCATTCTTCTCCTGTGTAGTATGAAATACATTGAAGGACTTTAAGTGCTCAGTCTACTTACTCGTTTTCTGCAAGAAATGGCCGTTTTGAAAATTTCTGTCATTGTGATTCAAACATGACCACTGTCACACAATCTGTGTGTTGATTTTGTATCCCATATCACCTGTAAAAATAAATAAGTAGGCCTGCAGCTTTCGTGTGATTTAAGAAAATAAAATCTAAGCACTATATAATTGAATTCAGGTTTATTATGGAAACAGTAACAATAAGAACGAGTCCCTTACAAATCAAAGTAACAGCATCAATATTTAGAAATCCAGTACGTTCCTGAACTTTGTAAACAGGAAGTTTGCTTCACGTTTTAAAGGTGTATTCTGAACCGTAGGTCCTTGGATTGGGTTTGTGTCCTGTCCTCTGATTCGAGTAGACTGGAGAAACCTGTCGCTTTTTGGGGGTGGATTTCTAGTCCGACTTGAGAGTCAAGTCTAGCATACGTGTTTATTGCAACCGGCCCCTGGTATCAAGTACACTGTAGTTATGGCAAGTAGATCTGGACTAAAATCAACTTCTCACCTGAACCTATTTTTTACAAATCATGTTCTACTTATCCTTACAGATATGCCCTGCCCTGCCAACAGTAACTATGAGTTGTGCTCAACTGCCTTCCCCCGTACCTGCATTGAATCACCAGTCCCTCTTGATGCTCCTTGTATGGAGGGCTGCCGGTGTGCGACTGGTTTTGTCCTCAGCGGGGTGAATTGTGTCCCCTCTTCAGAGTGTGGCTGCCTCCACAACAATGTGTACTACCAACCTGGGGAGAGCTTTTTCCCTGAATCTCTGTGCCAGCAGCGGTGCACTTGTGGGTCAAACGGCCAGATCAAGTGTCTCCCCTTCACTTGTGCCAAAGGTGAAAAATGCGGTGTAGAAAATGGAGTGCGCAAGTGTATCCCTGTGATGGTTTCCGGCAAGTGCTCTGCCTCCGGGGACCCACACTACTACTCCTTCGATGGGCGTGCCTTCGACTTCCAGGGCACCTGCGCCTACACGCTGGCTGTGAGCTGCCCTAAAAGCGGAGCCATGGGTAGTGTGGAGCCTTTCTCTGTGCGCGTGCAGAATGAGAAGTGGGGCAGCGGGACAGTGGCTGTTACAAAGCTGGTGGAGCTGGGGATCTATGGGAGCAACTTTACCTTGACGCAAGGGCTGAGCGGAAAAGTCAAGGTAAGATTGTTAAATGTGTCTAAACTTGAGTTAATGAATGTTAAGAAAATACATTATTTTAGCCAAATTATTAGTTGATCCAGAAGTAAACCTCCTTCCTAACATCTCTCCCAGGTGGATGGCATCATGTGGAACATTCCTGCTGTCCTGGACCGGGTTAGTGTGACTCAGCATGGTCTCAACGTGCTTATACAGACAGAGGCAGGTGTGGAGGTGGTGTATGATCTGCTGTACTGTGTGGTGGTGACGGTGCCTCAAACCTACATGGGCCAGATGTGCGGTCTCTGTGGGAACTACAACGGGAACCCGGGGGATGATTTCCAGCTTGCGGATGGCAGCCAGACTACAGATGTCCAGGCGCTGGGCTCTTCCTGGAAGGTGTTTGTGCCAGGCGCTGACTGCGATGACGGCTGTGGAAACGACTGCCCTCTCTGCGATCGTTCTGGGAAGTCCCTGTTTGGAGCGGCTGGTTACTGCGGGATGATCACTGCGCCCACCGGACCCTTCAGCTCCTGCTTCCCGGTGGTAGACCCCCAGGGTTACTTCAATGACTGTGTGTATGACCTGTGTCTGTCTGATGGTGGGACGAAGCAGCTGTGTCACAGCTTACAGGCTTACACAGCTGCCTGCCAGGTGGCGGGGGTGCAAATCCAACCCTGGAGGAATGACTATTTCTGCCGTGAGTATTTTTGCCTCCCTTGTTACATGATTTCTAGTTCCTGTAAATCGGAGTTACATGGTTTACATTGTTTAATCTTATTTCTTTGGGGTCCAATACAGTACTTGTACGATTTGTCTTCTGTTTCAGCCATGGCGTGCCCTGCTAACTCCCAGTACAAACTCTGTGCCAGTACCTGTGCCATGTCCTGTGCTGGGATAACTGGGAAAATGACTTGCATGCTGACGTGTGCAGAGGGCTGCGAATGCAATGCTGGCTACCGGCTAGATGGGGACAGATGTGTTGAAGCGAACAGCTGCGGTTGTTTTGAGAAGGGAAGATATTACAAGGTATACATTTTGCACTGCCTGCACAATGTTCATACCAAGTATTGGTCTCTGCACTTGGTTGATATCCTGGCAAATTGTCAGCTTATTGCGTTGAACTATTTGCAAATTAATTTAAAACGCATGAAGGGCAATGTAACCTTATTCTAAATTTCAAACACAAGATATTGAATTGAGGGAGGGGTAGCATATTTTGATATTATATTTATTGTTTAGTGTTTCGTGGGCTTGAATAGATGCAGCTTGAATAGACCCTGTTCATCAGTCTCACAAGTCTTGGTCAGTCTCATTTCTGCATTTTCTTGCCTTTGTTTTGCATGCAGGCTGGTGAGGTCGTTTGGGAACAGATGTGCAGCAGGAAATGTAGCTGCTCTCCATCCACAGGCCTACAATGCATGGAGGCATCCTGTCCAAAGAGGTTGGTCTGCAGAGTCCAGGACGGGATTATGGGATGCTTCAAACCAGGTACGACTCATTCAGAAGACGTTCTTGGATTTCCTTTTCTCTCGAAGACATTATGTAACTTTTATAAAATGCTGTATTTCAGATGATGGCCCCCTCCCTTGTGACAGAATCGACTGCCCGCCTAACACCAAGTGCCAGGTCATAAACCTCCAGCCCACCTGCGTTGCAGACTCGACATCTTGTTGGGTCTTGGGAGGCCCTCACTACCACACCTTTGATGGGATGAACTTTGACTTCCATGGAAACTGCACCTACACCCTTGCCCAAAAATGTGGAAATCAAATAAATGTCCCCCAGTTCTCTGTCCAAGTGCAGAACGAGCACTTAGGGAGCAGGCTGTTGTCTTCCATCAAAACTGTCTATGTAGCGGTTTCTGGAGATACTATCACAGTTGTGAGGCAGGAGCTGGGGTTTGTGTGGGTAAGGAGAGTTTAACCAGTATTTGAGTAATAATGAGCACAGTCTGTATATCCTGGGGCAGCAACTGGTCACGCATAGAATAATGCAGTGTGGATGTGAAATAAAACTAGACTGTCTCTAACTGATCATGTAATCTACTTTTCAGTATTTGGTAGCTGCCCTTTTGTTTCAAGGTTGTATCAATTCTATGGAATTGTGAATGAAATAAGGTTTAAATGCAGTCTTGAAGTAGATTTCAGATTTCACTTCACATATGTTATGCATAGAGTAGTCTAGAAAGTAAAAACCAGCTGCCAGGGTTTTTTGTTGGTTTTTTTAAATGTGATTTAAACTAAGTGCTTGCTTGTTTTATTGCATGCTTTCATTATGAAGGTGAATGGTGTGAGACGATACCTGCCCTTCTCTCTCCAATTGGGGAAGATTAAGCTGTACCAGAGCGGAGCATTGCTGGTTGTGGAAATGGACTTTGGTCTTTCTGTGATGTACAACTGGAACGGATACCTGGTGATCAAACTCGCCAGATCGTTCACTGAGAGGGTCTGCGGGATGTGTGGCAACAACAACGGCGACTCCACTGATGACTTTGTGACCCCAAGCGGCTCTCGGGTGAAGAATGAAATGGAATTCGGGTGGAGCTGGAAGGTGGACAACGCAGACCGCTTCTGCCAGGCTGACTGCAACGGCCCGTGCCCTGTTTGCTATCTGCGCGTGGCCCAACAATACAAGAGGGGCGGCTCTTGTGAGTTGCTGACCCAAAGCAGTGGTCCCTTTGCAGTGTGCCAGGCGCTGATTGATCCCAGCATTTATCAACAGAATTGTATGTACGACCTGTGTGTGAACAATGGCAACCAGACTCTTCTCTGCCAGGCTTTGGAGGCCTATGCAGATGCCTGCCAGAGAGCTGGGATCAAGCTGCAAGAGTGGAGAGCGATGGCTGTGTGTCGTAAGTTCTCTTCCCTACCCCCCATCCCTTGTAGTACAAGTATGGTACATATAGGTAGAAATTGATTTATTTTTGTATTGCTCATTTTAATGCAATGTCTGAGCTGCTCTAAATTGATCCCCCTTCTAGATTTGTATGTGCTCCTTTCCTCCCCTCATGTTTAAAATGTGTTGAATTACTGTGCACTCAGCATTGTTGCCATTTCCTATCGTTTTCAAAGTTGTTTGAAACTGCACTCCCATTTTAACTTCAGATTTGTTTAGGAGGCATACGTTGTCAGCACTACTTACAATTTAACAGAACAAACTGTAGCATTAATGTCTGTCCTGTAAACCAGTCTATTAACTGAATGCAGTGTATTTGTCTTTTTAACCCTAACTTTCTGTATCTCTAGCCATGAGCTGTCCAGAGAATAGCATGTATGTGTCCTGTGGATCTGCCTGCCCAGCAACGTTTAGTGACCAAGACGTCTCGTCCAAGTGCCGGCTGCCTTGTGTGGAGACTTGCCAGTGCAACGCTGGGTTTCTTAGAAGTGGTGTTGAATGTCGTCGTCCCAAAGACGCAAATGTGTTGTCTTAAAAGCAGAAAAATCTTGTCATGAAGTTTAAGAGTGGGAGCTGCAAAAGACATGCAAGACTGTGTCTTGCTCTTTAAGAATTATTCTCATGTGTATCTTTTTTAAAGTTTGTATGAGAAATATAATATTCTCCTGCAAGAAACTACTAACTCAGTGTGTTGTGTGTTTTTTGTTTTTTTTCCCCTTAACATGAAAATCTGGTGCCTCACATGAAATCAACAATCAACCCACAGAAGCTTATTCATGAAGAATTCTCCCCAATTCGTGGTACACAATACTGCTTCAGTATATAACCTCTCAAAGGTACCAAAAAATGTAATGCAGTACAAAGACTTAGAATTTGTATTTGTTAAACTAAACATTCATCTATATCTAAATCAAATGTATATCTAGAAGTCCCTGGTATGGTGGTCAGCAGTGCAAAAACATTGTCATAAATAAAGAACAAATAGCCCACCCAGTCATTCTGCATTGTAGTGAATGAACAGATCACTGACCCAGTCATTCTGCGTTGGTAGTGAATGAACAGATCACTGACCCAGTCATTCTGCTTTGGTAGTGAATGAACAGATCACTGACCCAGTCATTCTGCATTGGTAGTGAATGGACAGATCACTGACCCAGTCATTCCGCGTTGGTAGTGAATGAACAGATCACTGACCCAGTCATTCTGCATTGGTAGTGAATGGACAGATCACTGACCCAGTCATTCTGCATTGGTAGTGAATGGACAGATCACTGAACCAGTCATTCTGCGTTGGTAGTGAATGATTAATATCTGCAGTGCTGCTGCACATGAAGGGCTTGGTGCTTATTCCAGCCTTCCAGATGGGACGCTCATCAATGCAAGTAAATAAGTGTCTAATATATTCACCTTTGAGAGGCCAACATTGCTACTGGAGCACACTTCTCAAATGCCTCAATGAAAGTCTTGTAATGCTTTGGATGTATTTTGTCTGTATGAAGGAGAAACGGGTTTCCAAGCCAGGATGGTGAGTTAGTAAGAAAATGTAGTGAACCGCTACAACCCCAAGGAAGGCACTGCTCCAGTCAGTCTTCTCTAAGGGGTCTATTCTCAAAGAGCGTAAACCCTGCATAGCCTGGATCTACGCTCTCCCACAATACACGCGTTCTCATGCTGAAATCTCTGCCGTGTAGCTGGCTGTGGGTGCGGATTGCCACTCCGCGGACTCTGGAATGCAAGCATGGCTTGAACAAAGACACGTCTCTGAATGGCCAAGTATAGGTGCCTGGAGTTTGCGTCTGACTAGCATTTCTCACACAATTAACAGTATTTAACATTTTTAATAACAATAATTTGAGCTACAACATTGTTTTAAAGATCAAAAGAAAATGTCCTTTCAACAACAAAGTTTGGCCAAAAAAATACTACTTTGCTGAAAGTATGCTGAATAAGTGAAAGTAGGTTAAATACACAAATTAAAATACATTTTGGAGGATTTTACAGTATTGTATCAGCAATGCTAGAAACCCCCCACAAAAAACAAACCCAGCACTATTTTGTAACTTCTTAAATGAAATGTGATGTATTTCATTGTATAGTGACACAGAAGCACACACCATCAATAGTAATAGCAGGTACGCAAAGCGAAAGCCATCACTCAAAGAAGGGTTAACGTAACACCCCCAAAATATTCTGTTGATTTCACACAATGGTGATGTTGAATACAGAAGAAGGGGCTTCGTCCGGCGAAGAAATCTGGTAGTTTTGTATCATAGTACTTTTGCACCATTATGTGAAGATAAATGCAACCCTCCAGTGAAGAAAAACAATGTGTTTCAGTTAAGCCGGTATATTAGTGCTTGTAAAAAAATGGATCAACTTGATACACCACTCACTTCTCAGCTTTAATTTCACAATCATAATAACACCAGGGGCGTCACGTCACAAAAAGCTTGGGGGGGGCAAAGAATGCGTTTAGGGGCCCCCTCTCCATAATAATAAAACTGACCTGTCAAAACCCCAGCCCCTCACAGACAATTTCCGCCTGGGGGGCTGTGCCCTTAAATAAATCACAATAGCTTCCAAAGTATAGACAGCACAGGCATGGTTCAGGGCTTGAATTCAAGGTAACCCTTTGGGCATCAAGACTAAAACCTCAGGTGTGAAAAAAGTCTTACTCAGTACCACACTGGAAGGAGATATCCAGAAAAAATACATAAAAAAACAAACACACTTCATTTTTTTATGTTCTATAGTCATTTTTTCAACTTGTAGCATATGAAAAGAGCCAGATTTTTTTCCAGTGCTTCACCAACATGTCTACTATACTTGGAACTGTTTGAACAAAGGGATCAAATTCTACAGGAGTTTTTACAAAGCTAAGCCCAAGGGTCCCCAAACCTCTCCAAAAATAAACATTGTGTAAATCTTTATGTCCCGTGATACACTAAGTTCTAAAGGGATGTTCTCTTCTGGCACCTCACAGGCTAGCCATTGCCACATGCATTAGCCTTTGTAAGGCTCTTTTTTTTCCCCCTTATCTCATTCAAGAGGTGGGCGTGTTTGTTTGCACATCGATTACTCTGTGATGGATTGGGCTACAAACAAAGTAAAGGCATGAATGGAAAGCTTGTGACCTCCCCTACAACGTGATCAGGGAGACTTCACCATCATCAAGGTTGTAAGACCAGAGCAGTAAAACGCAAGCTAGTCGATTGCTTTTGTTTTGAATGCATGGGGGTACTAGACACATTGTGAATGGGATATGTCAGCGGTGAAATGACGGATTCAAAAAATTCCTTCGCTGCTTGATGGTAGGAAAACAACAAATTTGATATCGAGTCAGCTTTTTTTCTCTTTTGCTTTTGTAATAATATTAAAAATGATTTATGAAATATAATATTTCCGTGCAGTTCCGTGTTCCGCCCGCGGGACTAGAGGGCGTAAGAGGTTAAATGAAAACTTACATGCAAGCATCAAAAAAATAGGTAAGGAACGGGACACTCTAATTATGGGAGACTTTAACTTCTCAAACATAAACTGGGCCCACATGACCTCATACAACAGTTCAGACATGGGAATGACAGAGTTACTGTAAGATTGCTTGTTATCACAAATGGTGAATGTCCCGACTAGATACACTTCATGTCTAAATTTGGTATTAACAAACAATGAAGCAAGGATACACAACTTACAGGTAATAGAACCACTAGGAATAAGTGACCAGAATATGATAACATTTGTGACAAATAAATCAAGGGCAGTACAAAAATCAAAGACAATGTTTTACAATTTCAGGAGAGTAGATTACAAAGGAATGCAACAGGGGCTTCTAAACATAGACAGGTATATAATACTAATAGATAATGAAGCTGAAAACAATTGGATTACATTTAGACATTCCTCGTCGGTCGGGAGTCCAGCATCTCTCAGACGAGCTTTAAGGAGGCGTATGTGAAGGCGTATACGTATGCTTTTTTTTTTTAATTAAAGCTAAACCACTAAATACATGTTTTCCTTTTTGCTTGCATGGATACAAAACTTAAATAAATTTGTAAATATTATATTCTAACACTCTATTTGGACATATAGCGTGTGTTTGCTGTGACAATTCAAACAAAATATACATGTTCTATGGACTCAGGCTCGACACTCAGGACCTGGATATGGACTCAGACCCTGATGACTCACTCGGACTCAGGCGCGACACTCTGGACCCGGATATGGACTTGGACCCTGATGACTCACTCGGACTCAGGCGCGACACTCTGGACCTGGATATGGACTCGGACCCTGATGACTCACTCGGACTCAGGCTCGACACTCTGGACCCGGATATGGACTCGGACCCTGATGACTCACTCGGACTCAGGCGCGACACTCTGGACCCCGATATGGACTCGGACCCTAATGACTCACTCGGACTCAGGCTCGACACTCGGGACCCGGATATGGACTCGGCCTCGAGGTTTGAGGATCTCGACTACAAGGCTGTTAAACAGTGGTTCGAAAAGCTTTACATGAAACACAGGAAAATCACACAATGTTTAGAAACAGACTTTCAATGATTTCTCACTTCTTTGCCATTTAAGGGGGCACATAAAATTATTACAATTTATATAAAACCTTACAATACAGTAGTATACGAACTGTAAAGACACTGTCAGAAAGCGAGTGGTCTGCATCACATTAGTATGAACAGGGTAAAATAACAGAACATATATGTTTTAAAATATAATATGATACTGCAGTTATTTTGTTTTTCCCAGCAAAAGTAAATGTAAAGAATGGTTGTAAACACAGAGTTTATTGTATATCGATAGATCTAGAAGCATATCAGTATTATAGATTGAAAGTGTACCTCTCAGTGCTGTTCACTGCAGATGTCAAAAACAGAACAAACATCTCATAATTTGCTTGTAAGCGGTCAGTCTGTTTCATTTCTTAGAAGGAAATACGTGTCTGTGGTTAGTGAGAGGAAGTGAAGGCAGGCAGGTTTACATGCAGCCCTGCGCCTGCTGTCAAACTGCAAAGAGGAGATTCTGAAAAGGGGAGATTGAGCTGAGCATTTTCAACCCAAACACGCCAGTCAATCATCTTTACATGATAGGGTCTGATCTGCTGCTTTGAAAAGTTTACTGGAAAACAAAATCATAGTACAAAATAGTAAAATGAAGAAAATCCTAGATAAGTTCGGTATGATGAGCTGATTCTATAAAGAGGTTCATGTAGAAATGTAAAGGTAAAAAAGTACAGTCATAACGTAAAACTTCATATAATTGCAGGCTCTCAAATAATCGCCTGTCTCGAATACGTGCCGGGTCTGCTGGCAAATATTGTAAATAAACACCGGGTCTCTGTCATTGCCATTGAAGATGAGGAGGAGCTTCAGCGAAATGAACTGCTAATAAGTGACAGCGATGAAAGTGACTCTCAGGATTAATAAATAATAATAGAAAATGTGATTTAAGGTAGGCCTACATGTAATGGATATCTGTTTAATGCAGTTACGTTATTAAAAGTTTTGATAATTAAGTGTGCTGAAAGTAGGCCAGATACAAACCTCTCGGTGTATTTCAATGCGTTTTGTTGTATAAACAATGTACAAGTTTCAGATTAAACAATACATTTTTTTTATAATGATACTTACTGCTTTTATTGTTCATTTTTAAAACATTTTAGAAGTTTATATTATTATTATTATTATTATTATTATTATTATTATTATTATCATTTGGCCGACACCTCTATCCAAGGCAATTTACAAGTGTTAAAGGGCAATACAAGAACAATATTTAAATGCAGTAAGTTTACGGGACGGGTAAGGTATAAAATAAATACAAGATAAGATGTAACAAGTTATAAATACAAGGATATAAAAGGAGGCTGTGTGGTCCAGTGGTTAAAGAAACAGGCTTATAACCAGCAGGACCCTGGTTCAAATCCCAACTCAACTGTGTGACCATGTCACTTACATCCTTGTGCTCGCTCTCAGTCTGCTGAAGCAAACAGATAATCAAAAAGGTCACTGCAGCACCCCCACTGAAATGTAGGTGACATCGAGTACATCTCACATACCAAGTTTGGTGGCTCTAGCTGGTCGGGAAATAGGTCAAAACAGCCAGTTAGCTATTCGGTTAGCTATTCACTGCAGTGTCGCTATAGGTGCCACATCAATGAATAGCAAACTGGAAACCCTAATAGCAAGATGGTCAGGATGTAGACAGTGTAAATACCCCGGGCGGAACCACGTTCCATGGTGATGTGGGCTTGTCACATTGTCACTAGCGCGTCAAGAACAGTGAGAAAAGAAAATATTTCTTTTGAATATTTGGTCAGAAAGTTCTATTCAGGAGCAGTTATTGGGTGTAGTGCGAAATCTTAAAGTTTTTGACAAAATTTCGAAAACACTGCAAACAATGGGAATTGAAAGGATGGCAATCCAGTTTCATGACAAAATAAAAAAATATATATTATTTATAACTTAACTGTGTACCCGTTCATTGTTTAAAAGAAAA
Organism: Acipenser ruthenus; assembly: GCF_902713425.1. Taxonomy (NCBI): domain Eukaryota; kingdom Metazoa; phylum Chordata; class Actinopteri; order Acipenseriformes; family Acipenseridae; genus Acipenser; species Acipenser ruthenus. Next base: position 11,098,086 of record NC_081226.1, on the reverse strand, counting down.
AAAAGTTAAAATAAAATAAGAAAAAGATTATTTTTTATCTATTTCTAAAATATTATTTCATTCTATTAGAAATACTGATCTGCAATTCACCTGCAAACCTCTCCAGTAGAGGGGAATGTGAAACACAAGGACCTTTTCCCCCAGAATCTTCAGGATCTGACAGAGGTATTCTTTTTTTCAGTTAAAGAACAATTATTCTTGTATTAAATGTACATTATTACATGTAGTTTGTTGGTATTTCTAACAAGTGTGAAATATATTTCCATTCAGAACAACCAACCAGTGATTCCAGTAATGAATCACAAGGATCTTCGCCCTGCATTTGAGATCAAATCCTACATCCAGCCACTAACAGATCCAACTCCCGCTCATCCTCCTCTCTTACCTGTCATGATTTCTCCTCTTTCTTTCGGAACAATATTGACAACATCTATTCTACGCTCACCCACCACAAACCCAGTTTACTACTTGACTACCTTGACACTCCTCTGGTTGCCCCTCCTGCTCTCTCCTCCTTCTCTTCTCTCTCCATTGCTGATGTTTCTGGCTTGCTGTTAAAATCAACTATTGCCACATGCCCCGTGGACCCCTGGCTGTCTAACCTTGTCCGCTTCTGATCTTGCTCCCTCCATTGTGCACACTCTCAACCTGTACCTGAACTCTTGCTCGGTTCCTGCTGCCCTCAAGCTTTCGCCGGTACTCAAAAAATCCTCCCTTGACCCAGCTGACTTATCAACAGTCTGGTTTCCGGCCACATCACAGTACTGAAACTGCTCTGCTCGGATTTTGAATGATCTCCTGCTCAATGCTGATGCTGGTGCTCCCTCTGTGCTTGTCCTCCTTGACCTAACAGCTGCTTTTGACACCATAGATCATGGCATTCTTCTTAACCACCTTCAGAAGTGTGCTGGGATCTCTGGAATCTGTCTCTTCTGGATGTCCTCTTACCTATCCTGACACATGTAGTCTGTCTTCTATGATGTAGTGGTGTTGCAAACCCAGTCACCTGTGGTGTCCCCCAAGGATCTGTTCTTGGGCCCCTTCTCTTCAATATCTACATGCTTCCCTTGGGTTACCTCATCCGCCAACACAGGCTCATGTTTCACTCCTATGCTGACGACACCCAGCTCTACTTGAAACTTGACCCCCTGCCATGATCTGACTCTTGGCTTGCATTTAAGACATAAAAGCATCAAGACATCGAGGCCTGGATGTCTGCCAATTTTCTTCAAATGAACACTTAACAAATCTGAACTGCTTCTGGTAGGATTTAAAACTCAACTTAAGAATCTCAATATAGCTGCCCAGTGTGAAGCCTTGGCGTACTTCTTGACAGCAACCTCTTCTTTGATGCCCACATCTCCTCTGTAGTCAAATCTTCCTTCTACCATCTTCAAAACATCTCCAAAGTCCGTCCCTACCTTTCCATCCCGGATGCAGAGATACTTTGTCATGCATTCATCTCCTCTCGACTCGACTACTGCAACTACTGCTTTATGGTGGTCTCCAGGCACGCACCATAAACTGATTGCAGCTAATCCAGAATGCTGTAGCCAGGATCCTTACCAGATGTAAAAAACGTGATCACATCACCCCCGTCTTGCCCAGCTGCACTGGCTACATGTAAAGTTCAGGATTATTTTCAAAACTCTCCTTCCCTTCATCACACAGGTCCTGAGTACCTCCTCAACCTGCTGACCCGCTATGTCCCTGCCTGCAAACGGAGGTCCTCCAACTCTGGTCTGCTTGTCATCCCCAAGCAAAAGTGCAGCACACTTGGAGAACGCTCGTTTAGCTTCATGGCTCTGACTCTCTGGAACTCTCTCCCAGCTTTGGTGTGTGATGCTCCCACGTCACTCGCTTTAAATCAACTCTCAAGACCCGCCTTTTCTCTCTGCTTTACGACGATGAAAGTACAGGTCATCATCTTCTTTGTTTTCGCTGCCAGTTGGCTGTCAATATTGTGGACAAAGAAAATGAAAACAGCCACATGACTCCTTTCAACCTCAATGTTTAAAAAACGATCTGTTGTTTCTGAAAAGACACAGAATCCCAGCATTGTGTGTGTCACAGAATGCCGTTTCTCTGGCGTTGAGCAAATACTTCCTAGGTTAGCTGTACCTGAGAAAGTGCAGTGGAAATGCAGGCAGCCACTTTTAGGTACACATCAGCTGGACGGTGCACCTAAATGTGGCAAGTGGAAACGGGGCATTAGTTCCCACTGACACACAACCTTGTAACATAGTTGCTGGAATGTTTAAATTGAGTTACGATGTTGCTACAAGGTTGTGTGTTAGCGGCTTCGCAATGACCGCATGAAGCATCTGAAGCTAGTGATCTAATATATAAACGCCGGTCTCAAATAATCGCGCCGGGTCTGCTGACAAATATTGTAAATAAACACTGTTTATTAAGTATTACGTTTTGCGGTAATTTAGCTTTTTATTTTCTTGATTAGTATTGCGAGCTGAGCCTCGCTCCTGGAACTACAGCAAGCCTTGATTTAAAGTGGAAATCTGGAGCTGGGGGCAGTGCCTGACCCACTTTCGCTCTTTCAAATCTAGTCCCTCTAGTACACCGTGTGGAATTGTAGTTCATTTTTAATTTCTAGAAAATAGGCATATCAATCAGAGAAGGTAGCCAGTATAAGGGATATAGATCAGAGAAGAGAGCCAGTATGAGGGTTCTTTTATAAAAAGAGAGGATCTCTCTATTAGGTTAAGTTCTCTCTTTGATCTGCCTAAGAACAGGTTAAAATATCAATCTCTTGATTTGTATGAATAGCTTCAAATCAATATATAGCCCAAGAGCCTATATTTTATTATAACCCAAGAACCTATATTTTATTCTATTTCGTGTTGTAATATGTTAGGAGAATCTTGTGGAAGTCTTGCTCTTAGTAGTATATTATTTAGTGTGTCTCCCCTCATGTAGATGCTCCTTCACCTGGGATAACCAGGACTTTTTGTAGTCTTTCCAGACAAAGAGAAGGAGCGGTGATACCTTTTATTGGACTAACTAAACAATTATGAATTACAAGCTTTCAAGAACTCAGAGATCTCTTCCTCAGGTGAAAGTAGAAAAGAGAAATTCATGTTTACATTTAAAGGTGGCATCGGAACTCAAAAAGAGCCAATTTTGAATCACTACAATTGTAATACTGTAAGGAAGAATGCTGCACTGTTATAATTTTTGAATGTTTACACAAACGGGACAAGAATCAGTCATTCTGGAGTGCCCCAGTAAGCTTCTTGCGGACGCTTTCTGTTTACGCGACAGGGTCTGTTTTTCCAGGGCTATAAAAAAAAATCCCAAATATTTTTGGTGACGGTGCTCCTCTTATCTGCAGCACTGTTTTCTGCTCTAGTGTGTCATGGTGAGGGGGAGGGTTTGTCTAGCTGAAGGGCCCTGTTCACTAAACTTGAACTCAGAAGCTCTGTATGTAAGAAGCTTTTCTACAGCACTGTTAAAGAAACCCACCTCAGTATTTCATTCATCCTCTAAAGCTGTGCAAGTTCAAGCTTTCTGACTCCTCTAAGTTTCAGCATCTCATATCCAGGGATGTCCTGCCCCGTTCACAGGGATTCAAGACCTTAACATTAACATCTCCTCTAAATAATAATATAAGGTATCTGTTATTTCTTACCCTGTTGTGTGTTCATCCTCCAGCACTTCCTGTCACTCAACCGCAGCCTCTGAAGCCCTTCACTGGACTCAATGCTGTGCAGCAGCTCAGTGGCCTCTGCTGCTCTGCGGACAGGAAGAGGCTCGCTCTCATTGTCTCATTTTAAAGTCACAGCATCCTAACTGCTAGGAAACATCTTTCCATCCAACCCTGCCCTCTCTCTCCTGCTTTTTAAAAGCATTGATTAACAGATTTCATTGTTTAAACGTGCATTGCATTGACCAATGAGGAGGATCTCATTATAAGTCCCCTGTGTGAATTGATCCAGCCTTATTAATAAACTGCTTAGTGTGGAGAGGAAATAGAAATGCACAGACAGATTTATAGCTGAATTTTAGAAATATACAACAATCACTATATAATTCTACAGACTAGAATATGTAACAAATCTCTTGACTATATATGTTTCATATTGCAACTAAATAATTCTATTGATAATTATATGCTGATATATTGTAGCTCTCTTCATGTGACTAGACTACAGTACAGAAGACATCTTTACATAATTCATATATAAAGCTTAGTAGCTAGTTTGTGCTTGAAGGTGTAGGTACTATTGACAAGATGAATCAATATAAGTGTATTATACACAGTCATATTCCTATAGACTTCTACTGGACAATATACAAATTGTATAGATTTATACAGAATTATAGTGGCATTCCTATAGTTCTGTACTCTGTAGGAACTGGAAAATGTGTGTGTCTGTCTGTGTTCTATTTACGAGAACAGGACTTTTTATATGTATTTAAAACGTTTCTAAGAAATTAGAGGAGGCCAAAAATATATATTTTCCGAAATGACATCACATGGCTATGTTGTGTCACAGGAAGCTATATGTCTATAACACTGTGGTCATTTAATAGGGTAAAGTTTCTACATTGAGCTCAGCATTGTGAGAGTGTCTTCAGACAGAATGCAGGCTTGTGAACTCGCCTTACTGATGTGTAAGTATTATTGCTGGAGCTTTATTAAACATGCTGCTGATTAGCCAGTTGCTTTGAGGACAGTTAGAGTGAAAGTTTCCACGTTTGAAGACTCGATCATAATTCAGAATATAAGTTTGAGGTGGTGTCTTGTGGTAATTTCATGGTTAAAGCAGAGTTTGAAAGCCAGGTAAATGAGAGTATTGTAAAACATGCTATATGCATGGTGAAACAGGGAAGCACATGGTAAAGGACAGGGATGCGTGGAACACAGTGTTTTCATGGTGGTTTCATGGTAAAATCGAAGTGAAGTGTAACAAAGCTAGTCACTGTATGGTAAAGCAAATGGAAGTATGGTATGTGCAGGGCACAACATGGTAAAAGTGAGCTCAAACACAGTAAAGGACTGGGAAGTGTGGTAGATCATACAACAAGGGGGCGAGGGGGGGCAGAACAAAAAAATGGAAGTCACAATGTGACAGGATGACAGAGGTTGAGACTCAGAGACAGTGTGAAAAGTTCAAAATAAATATTTTAATTCACCAAAAATACAAAATAAACCAGCACGGGGGCCAAACAAAAAGGTTTCTAAGACACAAAATAAACACAAAACGAAACTTACAACAAAATAAGGCTTCCAGGCTGGGCGTTGCCTTCACTGGATTCAAAAACCAACAACCAGCACACACAGAAAAACACACTTGCTTCCTCTCCTTCTAGAACTCTCCCCCTGCTGGGAGGCTGAGGCCTTCTTTTATACCAGGTGGCTGGGTGATCATTGAATAATTAATTGACTGATTGCTCCCACCTGACGCAATCAACCTGGGCAGGGAGGATAATTTAACTCCATCCCTGCCAGTATTTCCAAGAGCAGAGCCCTGCTCTGCCACACACAGTTAGTTACATTCATTTTTTTAATTAAATCACATTACTAGCAGTGTGGAGTAGTGGTTAGGGCTCTATACTCTTAACTGGAGGGTCATGGGTTCAATCCCAGGTGGGGGACACTGCTGCTGTACCCTTGAGCAAGGTACTTTACCTAGATTGCTCCAGTAAAAAACCCAACTGTATAAATGGGTAGTTGTATGTAAAAATAATGTGATATCTTGTAACAATTGTAAGTCGCCCTGGATAAGGGCGTCTGCTAAGAAATAAATAATAATAACAAGCAAGGTCCTAATTGTTTTAATCTGACCTTTCACATAGGAGTAACAGAACAACGCTTAGCTTTGAACTTGCGACTAAACTATGAAATCCTTTTGTAAAAACAATCAATAAATAACAATCTTACCTTGTTTTGTTCTTCCATAGATACTGTTTGTCTATCCATGGTCGTTGTATCAGTCTTCTGCCGTTTTAACAGATATAAAAAAGTGTTAATATTTAACTTAAATCTTGTATTTTTTTTCCAGATTTACAAATGTTGTGAAAATAAATAATTTTTTTAATGTGTACATTCAGATATAATTTATAAATCTTACAATATTTAGCAACTTTTCAACATTTAAATGCTAAACCTTTATTTTAAAAATATATATATATTATTAAATATTTATTTTAAGAATCAAGATTTAACTGTTCACAAATAAAATCTTAAATTTCTTAACTAGGTGGCTGTGTGGTCCAGTGGTTAAAGAAAAGGGCTTGTAACCAGGAAGTCTCCGGTTCAAATCCCATCTCACTGACTCATTGTGTGACCCTGAGCAAGTCACTTAACCTCCTCGTGCTCCGTCTTTTGGGTGAGACGTAAATGATAATTTAGCTAAATCTGGAGTTTGTATGCAAATGAGCCCCCCCCCACACTTTGTGCTTTCACGCGATTTGTTTGGCGATATGGGGGGGCTCGGGGTCCCACCCACACCCACCCCCACCCCGAGTACAGAGAGCTGCAGGCTTATTTACCGAGGGATGAAACAGGAGCCTAGTGGTTGGCATGTTTGAGGTTTGATTAGCACGCCAAAGATCACTGGATCGAAAACTGGTAAACTTTTTTTCATTTTTTATTATATATATATATATATATATATATATATATATTAATTATACTTTTATACTAACATAATTTATGAGTTTTTGTTCATGAGTGTGAACATCCAAAATGCTAACAGTGTATTATATTTTTATATATTAAATATTTTAATGGTTATAGTAAAATTAAATGTCCTCACTTGAAATCAACTATTACGTTTTACATATATATATGTTTTTCGCTGAGAGAGATGATTTGTATTTAGTTGTATTACTGTCGTTCGTCATGCCTGGTGAAACATGGTGAAGCCCCGCAGGTACAGCTATGAAATTTTGCATCACCTACATTGTTTTTTATGGAAGCCTATTGCTGCCATACATAATAACAAACATATATATATATATATATATATCTTGTAATCTCTGACAGGCTGCTCTCCCTGTGCCAGGAGAAACCCTGTATTCTTTACTAACACCTTGCTTTCATTGATGCCAGTGTTCCTCTCTGGCCTCTTTGCATGTTCATTTCCTTCTCTCTTTCAGAATTCCTCTGTCTCGGAGGTCTGGAAATGCCGTTCTCCCCAAGTGTAGGTGTTCCTTCTTAGTTGGAGTGACTTCTAGTCTTCTTAAATGTATCCGCTGTCCTTCCCTTTATTTTCCCCTTGGAAGTAACACTTTCTTTCCAGCCTTGGAGGCAGATCGGTTCGGTCTCACCTCTGTGACAGCATCTCTCCATGAGCCAAGGGGAAAGCATGTCATCTTCCTAGTCACAAGCCAGAATTCCTATTTCAAATCCTAGGGCTTACTCCATGCAGCCCTTTCTCCTGTCCTGTGAACTAAGGTGTAATTATTTCAAGGAATGTCTCTGACTGCCTCTGTTTGTGTCTTTCAGGGCTGACCACACTGACGGGCTCTGGACAGTCACAGGGTAAGAGATCACTTTACACTACGGAGTGAACATTTCACCCGATCGTTTTGCTTGTGAGCTAGCTTTGCTCTAAAATACTACATCAAAAGCTTGTTTCTAATCCACAGAATGAAGGGCATTCAGCTCTGTTATTTTACACCCAGTTCAGAGTGGTGTAAAATGAGGAGCAGGCAATAAAACAGAGTGTTATCAATGTAAATGAGTTTGAACTGTCAACGATGGTTTTGTATTCAGCCTGATCTACGTAGCTTACACTTTTAATTTATACTGGTACTTTCTAAAATAATATATAATATTATTATCATAGGAATGTGCTCTGCAGTAAAACCAGGCAGGGATCAATTAAAATAATATATTTTTGCACAAGATCAAGTGAGAAGCATATTTGCACAAATCTTTGAAAGCTGGCTTCTGTGTGTTTCATTATTGATCCCGTCATATTATATTATAATATGATGTACCTTCTGTAATTACAAACTGCAATATTATTCAATGATCCTTCATGTTATTGATGTCCCTGGGTTTCAGTAATCTGTTCCTAACTAAAAGAGATAATGAAACAGGAGAAACAAATGCAGCAGATGAAGGAACAATGAGCAGCTGGTCAGCTTTCATGACCCGAGTGAGGACCGGAGATTCATTTTGTACATGTAGTGCAGTCTGCAGTGGAACATGAAACACTTCATAACTTACCTGCTTGTGTGTGTGTGTGTGTGTGTGTGTGTGTCACTAGAAGCAGACTCCTCAAAACTGATTCACACACAGCCCTGCTGATCTGAACTCTTTCTGTCTTTTTAGATGAATGGGTGACCCTGCAGACTGAACCCCAGCCTCTGTTTGAGGGAGACACTCTGACTCTGAGGTGTCTCATCCGCAGTGGTTATACAGCAAACTGGGCTCACTTTTACAAAGATAATAACAAGTTACAGTCCGGGTCCAGCACAGCGCTGAATGTGGATTGTGTTTCAAACAGGGATGAGGGGTTCTACAAGTGTAGAGGGTGGTGGAGGCACTCCCTTTTCTCTGGTGACTCTGCAGAGGTGCGGGTGTCAGTGAGAGGTAGGTTCATTCTAACAGCTCCTCCAGTGACTCTGCAGAGGTGCGGGTGTCAGTGACAGGTAGGTTCATTCTAACAGCTCCTCCAGTGACTCTGCAGAGGTGCGGGTGTCAGTGAGAGGTATGTTCATTCTAACAGCTCCTCCAATGACTCTGCAGAGGTGCGGGTGTCAGTGACAGGTAGGTTCATTCTAACAGCTCCTCCAGTGACTCTGCAGAGGTGCGGGTGTCAGTGAGAGGTATGTTCATTCTAACAGCTCCTCCAATGACTCTGCAGAGGTGCGGGTGTCAGTGACAGGTAGGTTCATTCTAACAGCTCCTCCAGTGACTCTGCAGAGGTGCGGGTGTCAGTGAGAGGTAGGTTCATTCTAACAGCTCCTCCAGTGGCTCTGCAGAGGTGCGGGTGTCAGTGACAGGTAGGTTCATTCTAACAGCTCCTCCAGTGGCTCTGCAGAGGTGCGGGTGTCAGTGACAGGTAGGTTCATTCTAACAGCTCCTCCAGTGACTCTGCAGAGGTGCGGGTGTCAGTGAGAGGTAGGTTCATTCTAACAGCTCCTCCAGTGGCTCTGCAGAGGTGCGGGTGTCAGTGACAGGTAGGTTCATTCTAACAGCTCCTCCAGTGACTCTGCAGAGGTGCGGGTGTCAGTGACAGGTAGGTTCATTCTAACAGATCAGGGTGATTTTTTATTTACAGCTCAATCAGTTCACTTTCTGTAAAGAAGCATCACTCAAGAAAAGGAAACAAGTTGTATTTTCACCCTTGCCATATAACTCACAATCCTTTCTGGGGGTCTGCTTGCTAGTATCAGCAGGGAAACTGACTGTCTTTGCATTTATAGATGTGTATATAAACCTCTTCCTCCATCTTTCCTTGCAATAGTATTACCATGTTCTGTTCATGCAGTCGACTACATACACCACACAAACACTGTTTTACACATCGAGTCGACACTCCCTCTGTTTATAATGTCTTCCATATAAATAGGGCTTCTGTTTTTCGTTTTTTATTAATTTAATCTTTCGGTGCTTATTTTTTAGCTATTTTTGAGTTTTATGTAATTTTTTTGGGGGGAGGGGGCTTTCTTTTTTTATATACTTATGAAATTATAGTTTTCAGTTACTTTCTAAAATTCTTGTTCATTTTTTTCTTGTTTTTTCTGTCATGTATTAACTCAACAGTACTTGCACAGCTAATTGTACCTTCTTCCCTTTGCTGTCTTCCACAACAAAATCCTTATGGTCACAGGCATATTCTTCTGGTGTTTCTATGTGTTTAGGCATTTTTTTACATTTCACCACAATTTTCAAGTCTGTTTTAAATTCCATCAGCATGTAAATACTCAATAGCACAAACGGTACTGTTTAATGCATGTTAGTGCAAGAAAGGCGAAAGTGCCCATTAGCCTCTTGGATAAGGTAGTAACGAGCGTTCGTAGTAAGTGATTTTCAAATGACATTTGTTAATAAAATCAATCTTAATGCTTTGAAATTGAGTTAATGAGGTTATTTCTTGTTTAAAATTGTCGCAGGTCAAGTACATCACATCCTGTCTCAACAACTAGAACTTGTTAATCAAAATGCATATTAACAATATCAAGAAATGAATGGAAGCATAATTCATTGTTATGGAAATTACTAGCATACAGGGAGACGGCTCTCCCACCAGCGAGCAGCAGCCAAATGGAAATAAACAATGGGAATATCTGTTTTGTGTCTAATTTGTAAACTTTATTAAAAATGGTGCACTCTGTCATCCAGAATGTACATTTATTTAGAACACTTCACATATAAAATGTGTATTTTGCAATCTTTTGTTTGGTTTAAAAGAAAAAAAATACTGTAAGCCATCTATGTAGGCTTGTTTGGAATTCGTTTTCTTATGTTGACGTCTACTTTTGTGTATTTTAGTCTGTACGATTGTAGGTTATAAATAAATAAGTCTGAAGTGTCATTTGTGTTTGTTGTTGTTAGTTATAATATTGCAACTAGTGACTAGAGGTTTTGTTAAAAATAAAAGTAAAATGATTTTTGGGTCTGGTTTAAGACACAAATATGTACTGAAGATAGAGCAAGTGTACAGTACTGAGCTGTACTAGAACATGTGCTGCTGTCAAAACTGCACAGGAGCATTCTGTTACTTGTTACACACACTTTGCAACTAAGGATTGTTTAGTTGTATTGCCTTGTTTTCATAAACGCATTGTGCTACTGCACTGATATCTTTTTTAAATTTACATTATAAAGATATCAGAAGCAGAAGAATGATTCAGTAAGATTGTATAGCATGTAACTGGGTGAAATCAAAATTAGTTCATTGCTTGTTTTAAACAGAGCTAATGGTTGCACACCAGTCATTTATTAATAGCAATTTGCATCCATTGTCTCTCTCTTTGTTACAGCAGTGTTGGCTGGAATGGTCTCAGTAGAGACTCTCTATCAGCTGAACTGCACACCTTTCCAGGAGGCGGCTAATGCCTTTTTATCATTATATATACATGACCTTGTTTGCTGTTAGAACATTACATACTGTGTGTTATATTGTTTAAATTCTAACACTTTTTGTACTCCATGTAATGCTTTAACATACAAACCATGTTTACTGTAACTTGTGATCCTTTCAACACTGCACATGTGAGACCTGAATAACAAATAAAACAGGTGAGACTGATGTCATTATTCTTTTAGCTCAATCGCTGTGCCTATATCAGTCTCTTTGCTGACTAGTTTGATAACGTTACATTGTCACTGTCACACTGTGTCTTCACTGGCAAGCACACTTGTATGTTAAACTTGTTTAGTTGTCTCCGATCTGATGTATTTGTCTTGTTGTATTTTCCACAGAGCTGTTTAGCAAACCCACTCTGACATTCACCCCTGTGAGTCCAGTGTGGGAGGGAGAGGCTGTGACTCTGCAGTGTGGGGCTCAGATAAATAAACAGGGCACACAGCTGCAGTACCACTATAGCAAAGAGGGGACGGATCTGAGAGGAGCTGGATCACAGGATCAGCACTGGATCCCAGCGGCAGGGCTGAGAGACACAGGGAGATACCAGTGTGAGGGGGAGGCAGCAGGGACGGGGCTGAAGAAAACTAGTGATCCTGTGTCACTGACTGTGAGAGGTGAGTTCAGCCATCTCTTTGTGAAGAGATCTCAGTTTCAGTCTCATTTCTTTGCGATTCCCTTTTGTTCCTGTTTGTCAGCTGCTGAAATCAAAGCTGTAAATATATGACGTGTTGCTGGTTATGCTGCGCTTCTGCTGTGAATGCCTTTTCACATTGGCAAGATGGTCAACTGTAACCCCAAGGCCCTTTAAAATGTTTTCCCCTTTTGTTTTCTCCCATTCATTTTCTACCGAAAATGGTCATGCCCAATGTGCAGCACTTTACATTTCATAGCATTGCATATCAAAAGGGGATTTGTCCTGTGAGACCAGTATAAAATGACTGCTTGGGTGAGCACTGCTCATTTCTTCCAAACTTCAACAGAACGTACACAACACTTAAGGCAACACGGCTTGTGGTATAGAGAGCAGTGGTTATATTAGGCTATACTGGGTATTTACCTCTCAGTGTTAAACCCTATTAAATTGCATTGTATTGTTGGATAATTATTCCAGTGTGTTAAATATCACTTGTGTATTAGATTGTGCTGGATAATAACCTCCAGTGTTATTTACCAATAGGGTGACCAGATGTCCCGATAATATCGGGATCGTTCCGATATTAGGGGCTTTGTCCCGCGTCCCGATCGAGGTACTGTCGGGTCATCATTTGCACATTTTTACAGGTAACGTTGAAAACCCAAGCATCAGATGGAAAATTATGTATATGGTACTGCTGCACTGTCTTGCGTTGCAAAAGAATACTGTACTAGTTTTGGGCATGTTGTTTGAGATACCGTGGCAATGCATCTATGCAGCTGTCCAGTCACGTTAACCACAGTGATGTCATGTTTTTTGGTGTGTGCGTCTGTGCGTATATGTATGCTTCCACACGGTTTTATTGGCGAAGATTTAATCACGAAGTGTCATGATGGCTAGTGTTGCTGGTGAACCCGTCACTAAAAAACTAAAAAGACAGTGCAAGTACCAAACAGAGTACCGAATTACAACTGGATTCGTCAATCATATGACAAAGGCATTTTGTAAATTGTGCAAAAAAGAATTTTTGCACTGACAATGCAAATGTTAATTACAGCAGAAATCTGTATACCAGAACCTGAAAAAGGAGAATGAAAATATTTTATTTGCCAACTCTCCAGCCCACATCGTGCATAATGCAGTGAAATATGCAAGCAACGCTGTAAAAGTGGACATTGAGTCACTGGTGATTTAAGACATTGAATCACTTCAGCAGTGGCCACTCTGAAGGACATGTTTGAGTTTGTGGACATGGAGCATGCTGCTTTGCTACATGAGCAGTGATTTGTGATGACGTCATTGCTGGAGCGACTGGAATCAGCATGTGAGTTGATTCAAGCAGGTAGAGAGAAAATAACTTTTGTTTGCAGGCAGTGGAAGAGAATGGAATGTTCTTTCATTGAGGCAGTTTTTTAGTTTTGAAATAGTCCATTTCTTAATGTCAGGAACAGCTGTTTTGTGAAGGGGGAGACAAGAGCTGCTGCGAACTAGAGTAGACGGCTGGGCTGAAGAATGGATTTGTGCAGAGCCAGGATTCTGGTTTCTGTTAGTAGTTGCATGGTGCAAAGTCTGAGGAGAAGCCGGAGTCTGACGAGCAGAAGGTTGCCGCTGTTATGGTGAAAGGGCAAACAGATGATCACCTGAAGAGTAATCTAGACTTAATGCATGACCCCTCAGGGTACTTGACTCTCAATCCTCTTTAACTTCATCACATAAATACAACGTTGTAGCTTCTGCATTCAATATCTTCATAGTACTTGCTCTTCTGTTAGGTCCAAACAGAAGGTTTATTTTAGACAGAGCCTGTTTGAAATTGGTCCCCATCTCCATTCTTTGAAGCAGGCGGAACAATTTTAGACGTAAAATACTCATCCCGACCACATCAACCCTTTTGGGTTTTGCACGGGGGGGTGGGGGAGGGGGGTATGGGGGGGTATGTTAATTAGGTATCCACTTCATTTGCATAGCATTCCTCATACTTCGGAATTGGGGTTTTGCGACTGTTCTGTTCTTCCTGGCCATTTTTTAAAATTTTTTGCTTGGAACATGAAAAACAGTCAAAGTTAAAACCCCGCCACAAAAGCCCTCCCGGACGGTCAGTAAAACTTTGATATTCAGGGCCAATGTGTCTAACAAAACTATTACTGATTGGAGTCTGAACTCAATATACAAAAAAATAAATCTTAAAGCTACTTAAAAGAGTTACTATAAATACTTTAAAATAGTAATAGATCTACTTGCAGAATGGACTGCTTTGCAGATTAAAGTATGTTCTCTAATTACTTCGTTTTCGTATTTACTTATTAATTCAGGACACTTAAGCAATTTGTATAAAATGTATTAATTCTTACCAATGTTTAATTAATTACTTATATTAGCAACATTATCTCTCAAATAAAGTGATTCCCCATATGTCATGTAAGTTGTTGTAATTATTGATATTGTTAAAGGGTATATAAGGACCTTTTTTATTTTATTGTTACATGTTCCCATGTGTTGCTACAACTGTTTAAGTAAGGTGTGTGTATTGTCTTAATATTTTTTTTACATTTTGGACCTCTCAGAACTACATTTCCCATCATCCTCCTGCTCACATTTGTAACTGAGTTGGATTTACCAGTGAGCAGGAGGATGATAGGAAATGTAGTTCTGAGAGGTCCATGCAGGTACATGTGAAGCCATCTTGAGGCAGGGAATGCAATTTAAAAGTTTAAAAAAGTGGTCAAAATGTAAAAAAAAAAAAAAAAAACAACACACACCTTACGTAAACAGTTGTAGCAACACATGGGAACATGCAACACAATCAAATAAAAAGGTCCTTATATACCTTTTTAAAGCAACTATTTTATTTAATACAAGTAAGTATTTTTAATGTGTTGCCATTGAACATCATAAACATAGCTATCCTGGAAGGTGCCCTGAAGGACAGGAGTTGTGCTCTCTCTCTCACTGTCTCTCACTCTGTCCTCCTCTCTCTCACTCTCACTCTCACTCTCTCCTCTTCTCTGTCTCTACAGAGCTGCCACAGCCTGCCCTGACCCGGGAGCCTTCAGGAGAGATATTTGAAGGAGACGCAGTCACCCTGAGCTGTGGGGTTGAGGGGGGCTCTGGTGGCTGGAAATATCTCTGGTACAAAGACAGTGAGTCCAGTCCTCCAATGTACCAGACTGACAGCAGCAGTGGAACTGGAGCCGGATACACAATCAGTGCTGCTGCTCTGTCCCACAGTGGAGAGTACTGGTGTGGAGCTGAAAGAAACAGGACATCATTGAACTCACAATACAGCCATCCCATCTGGGTAAATGTAACTGGTGAGGAATACGTAATTAGGGCTTCTGTTTTTCGGGTTTTATTAATTGTATTATTCAGTGTTTATTTTTAGCTATTTTCGAGTTTCATGTAAATCGGGTTTTTTGGGGGGCTTTCGTTTTTGATATATTGTATGAAATTAGTGTTTTCGGTTACTTTCCAAATGCTTGAGCGATTTTTTTTTTTCTGTCAAAATATGTATAGTAGTAACTCAACAGTACACTTTGCTGTCTTCCACAGTGAAATCCCTCTGGTCACAAGCACATTCTTCTGGGGGTTTTGTGTGGAGGCATTTTTGTACATTTCGCCACAATTCTGTTTTAAATCCTCCGTCTCTTAACTGTAATACTGCTTGAAATCCCGCTAACAAGCCTCCATCCTGATTGTAATCTCGTTTTAAATCTCACAAGCAGAGTCTCCAATAGAAATGCAGGAATGGGCTGTCACTCAGTAGTTGGGGCGGGTTTAAAGTATTGAGAACGAATCAATGACAGATACAAGTCAAGAAGGCGGGACATTGCCCAGCAGCACTGGGAAATGTATTTATTATTATTTTTGTAGTAGGTTTTATTTTTTTAATGGGAAAAGGGTAAAGTCAATGTAAATTGATTAAACCATTTCCACATGTTTTCCAGGATTTATTTCATTTTTATTTTTTTTTTTGGATCAGGGGTGTTTTATCTAGTTTTATCAGATATAACCGAAAATCAGAAGCCCTATACATAATCAACTTCTCTTTTACTAAAGATTTGCCCTCAGCAGCAGGGGGTGCTGTTTTTCTCTCTGTTTCTCAATTTCTAATTCTGTTCTTCTAAATTATTATTATTATTATTATTATTATTATTTATTTCTTAGCAGATGCCCTTATCCAGGGCAACTTACAGTCGTAAACAAATACATTTCAAGAATCACAGTACAAGTAATAATACAATTAAGAGCAAGATAAATACAATGACTTTGGTTCAAGCAAGTACAAGTAAATACGATTCAATAATGGAGCAGATAACAGTGTCAGTGATAGTTACATCAGGATATAATTAAATACAAAATACTACAGATTAAATAACACTTGTGACAGATTACAGTACTCTGAAGTACAGGATTAAATACAGTAAAATAGGGGGCAGATAAGAGCAAGTAAAGCGCATTTAAGGAAGAGTGATAAGTGTCCCAGGGGAAAAACAGAGGTGAGTCTTGAGGAGGCGACGGAATGTGGTCAGGGACTGGACAGTCCTGACATCTGTAGGAAGGTCATTCCACCACTGCGGGGCGAGGGTGGAGAAGGAGCGGGCTCTGGAGGCAGGGGAGCATAGAGGAGGTAGAGCCAGTCTTCTAGTGCAGGCGGAGCGGAGAGGTCGAGTGGGGGTGTAGGGAGAGATGATGGTCTGGAGGTAGCTGGGTGCAGTCTGGTCAAGGCATCTGTAGGCTAGTACAAGAGTCTTGAACTGGATGCGAGCGGTGATCGGGAGCCAGTGGAGTGGGCGGAGTAGTGGAGTTGCGTGGGAGAAGCGAGGCAGAGAGAACACCAGGCGAGCAGCAGAGTTCTGGATGAGCTGGAGCGGATGGGTTGCGAACGCAGGGAGGCCAGCCAGGAGGGAGTTGCAGTAGTCTAGGCATGAGAGTACCAAGGCCTGGACCAGGAGCTGGGTGGCGTAGTTGGTGAGGAAGGGTCGGATTCTTCGGCTGTTGCTCAGGAAGAATCGGCAAGTGCGTGCCAGAGTGGAGATGTGCTGGGAATAAGAGAGGCAGGGGTCCAGGGTGACTCCGACGTTCTTAGCGGAGGAGGAGGGAGAGAGTGTGGTAGATTCCAGAGGAACAGAGATAGAGAGGTCAGAGGAGGGGGAGGAGGAGGAGGGAAAGAAAAGCTGGTCAGGGCAGACGTGGTGGGTTTATGACCCTGGAGCAGGGAGGAGAGGTCAGTCTAAGAGGGGCGAGAAAGTGGAGAAGGAGGGTGAGTTAGTAGGGGATGCAGTGGGTGTAGGGGTTGGAGCAGGAGGGAGTGCGGAGGAGGGAGAGGTGTTAAAGAGTTTGCGGATATCTGAGATTTTAGAAGAGAAGAAGAAGACAAAGTCATCAGAGGAGATAGAGGAGGGAGGAGGAGGGGGAGGGTTTAGGAGGGAGGAGAAGGTAGACAATAGTTTACGTGGGTTGTTAGTGGAGGCTTGGATTATAGATTGGAAATAAGTACATTTAGCAGAAGAGAGAGTAGAGGAGAAGGAGGAGAGGAGAGTGCGGTAAAGGTCTAGGGCAGCAGGGAGTTTGGTTCTCTTCCATTTCTTTTCAGCAGATCGCAGTGTGATTCTTGCTGAGCGGAGTGCAGAGGAGAGCCAGGGTTGGAGAGGGGCGAGCAGGTCGGGAGGTGAGGGGACAGAGGGAGTCGAGGGAGGAGGTGAGGGAGGAGAAGAGGGTGGAGGTAGCAGAGTCTACGGAGAGTTGTGAGAAGGAGTCGATAAGGGGTGAGAGAGAGCAGTGGAGGCAAGGACAGAGGGGGAGAGAGAGCGGAGGTTACGGCGAGAGGTGACAGTGGTGGCAGGAGGAGCAGGGAGAGAGGGGAGAGACAGAGAAAAAGAGATGAAATGGTGATCAGAGAGGTCCAGGGGGGTGACAGAGAGGGTGGAGGGTTAGCAGGCCCTGGAGAAGGTGAGGTCCAGTTGAGGGCCAGCTTTGTGGGTAGGAGGGGATGGAGAGAGACAAGAGTCGAAGGAGTGAAGGAGAGGGAGGAATCCAGCAGAGTGGCTGGGGTTGGAGAGATGGATATTGAAGTCACCTAACATACAGTTGGGGTAGCCAGAGAGGGGAGGGAGGAGAGTAGATAGTCGAGTTCATCGAGAAAGTGAGCGAGAGGCCCAGGGGGATGGTACAGTACAATTAGCAGGAGTTGACAGGGAGAGGTTAATTTATACTGCATGAAATTCAAAGGTATTAACAGAGAGTGAGGAGAGGTCGGAGGGGACAGAAAAGAGTAAGGAGGGAGAGAGGAGAAGACCAGTCCCACCTCCCCGTCCAGTGAGACGAGGGGTATGGGACAGGACGTAGAGAGAGGACAGGGCAGCAGGAGTTACAGTGTTATCAGGGGACAGCCAGGTTTCAGTGCAAGCAAGGAAATCGAGAGAGAGGTGGGAGGCAAAGGCAGAGATGAAATCAGCTTTGTTAGCAGAAGAGTGACAGTTCCAGAGTGCACCAGAGAGTGTGCGGGAGGGGGGAGAGGCAGAGGGATGAGGTTAGAGGGGTTGGAGGAGCAGCGGTGAGAGGGCAGAGGACGAGGGCGAGAGGACAGAACAGGGATGTGAGAGACAGTCATAGCAGGACAGGCGAGACAAATAGGTACAGTGGGAGCGGTGGGGTGGAGGGTACAGACCTGACTAGTAGATGGCTTCTTCCAGAGCGCTGTTAGGTTTGGATCTATTCGAACAGGGTCTCGGCGCAGGCCTCCCACAGCTAGACTCCCACAGCTAGACTCCCGGCTCTTTTGTTGAGGCTCTTTTGCTGGCGCTTCTTGCTGGCGCGGAAATAAGCTGCCTGATTAATATAACAACTGCGTGGCAAAAGAACCAACTAAACTGTGTGGAAACCAATCAAATAGCAAATCAACTTTTATTCAATTTAGCCACTCACCTGGTACTAATCACACACTAACTCAGCTTATTCAAACACCACCTTACAATGTTACTGAATGTAGTTAGTTTAAAATTACTTGAAGCAGGAACTTACCTATCTGCCTCAGTCCCTGGTTACCTGCCTCACTCTCTACTAAAAGATTTGTATTTCTCAACTACTTTACCATGCAATAGCTAAAATCAAAACGATATCTGATGTTCTGTAGAACACCATAACAAAAGCATATCTACTATTCACAGTATGTTGTATATACAAATAAAATACAAGACCAAGAAAAAAATATCAAGACAAATATTTATTTAATGATTTGAGAGTGGGACTTAAACTCATGACTAACACTGTTGTAAGTGAGGACTCAACTCATTATGCTCATAGCAATGTTTGAATGACTTCCACATGATCAGTGAAGAGATACCCAAGTGTTGTAGAACCAAGGGATGGGAAGGGGCAGGATGCTTGGGGATGATGGAAAGGGGCAGGATGCTGGGGGATGATGGGAAGGGGCAGGATGCTGTGGGATGTTTCAGTGGTGTGTTTATAGCTTGTTCCTGTCTTGACTGAAATATTTGGTGTTACCTTTACAGATAAAACAAGAAGTAGCCTCTATACTCCAGCACTGCCTCTGTGTCTCTAAGGAGCCTCTATACTCCAGCACTGCCTACATCTCTCTAAGCAGTAGGGGGCGCTGTGAGAATCCCACTCTATGGAAGACGCTGGTTCTGACTGATTTGAATATCTTGGCCAGACAGCTTCACAAACACTAACCTGTCTTCATTTAATCTTTTCGTAGCTCTGTTCTCCAGGGTGACTCTGTCAGCCTCTCCAGGAGTCACAGTGAAGGAGGGAGAGGCTCTTAACCTGACCTGTGAGGCAGCAGTGAACAAAAGCCCCTGCCCTCAACTCCACTACACCATTGTGAGAGACGGGGAGCCTGTGACTAACAGCACTGACTCTGCACTGTACAGCATAGCCAGCACTGAGAAGAGCCACACTGGGAACTACACATGTGATGTGGAGTCACAGGGAGTGAGGAAGAGCAGCCAGGAGCTACACATTGAAGTGCAAAGTAAGATCTAAACCCATCCTAAACAACTATCCTAGTTTCCTAATGTGTTATCTTTATATATGGGTGGGATTACATTTTAAACAAATCATTCTTTTCCACTTTTTGAAATGCATTCAAAGGAATTGATTTCCCCGGCTGAGTATCTTATAAAATGATGGTTTAAATAGAATGACAGTTACAGCAGTCAGACATTAGAGTGACAGAGTGGCGAGATGAAGGCTGCTACTATTGAGCTAGTGTGAACAGGGTAGTGTTCTTGAATAGCTATCAGCTCAGTCAAGGTGTATGGAAGTCTCTAGCACACACTCACACTGTACCTTCCTTCCCCAGCGTCCTGGCACAGTGCTGTTGCTGTTGGCTACAGAGTGAGCTTCTTTCTGATTCATCTCACTGTGTTCACTCTGCTGCTCCTTCGATACTGCAGGATCCGAGGTGAGACTCCTAGTCAGTGCACACATTCAGGCTTCTTCTTAAACATGCACCCCAGTCTCAGGGATAGTTCATTAACAAAATATCTATTTCCTTATTAAACATGCACAGCTGATTTACAATGTCTAAAATAAACCTGTTGCAAGTTTGTATTTAAGTTTAACACAATTATAACAAACTGAACAATCGGTATATATTTTTCATAGGTTCCGCATGTATCGCTGGTGGTAGGTCAAGGTAAGTCAGTATTAGCCAGTATGTACTATTGTACAGACAGGGGGCGCTCTCTATCGCTACCTGTCATCATTCTTTACAGCACTGGAAATGGAGACAGAAGCGTTGTGATGAGCTCTTTAAGAATCCCTCTTGCACAATATAACAGTACCTTTGACTTTGACCTGTGTCTTAGTGTTACAGAACTCCCTCCATGAACCATTGCTGTCTCCCGTGCTTATATATATATATATATATATATATTGTAAACGAGCGGCACTCACTCGGGTTCGTTGCCCCTTTAAGAATACGACCCAGCACACAGAAATGGCGTTTTCAAAGCACGTTTGCGCTAATTTTTAATAAACACAAAATCAAACAAATACAAAATCAAAATAAACACCTAACTCCTCTTAGACACTAACTCAACTTTCAGGAACACACTGTCTAACACGGGACAGCTAAGCTGTTTTCCCGTCCTTACAAAAACACAGGTTTGATACAGCACTTACTTTTTTTTAACTCTGGCTACCCGGAGACAGAGCACCTCTTCTACCTCCTTCTACTCAGCAGCCCTGAGCATTCTGACTGCTCCTCTTTTATACCCTGCACCTGGTTCTACTTTAATAATGATCGCCAGGTGCAGGGAATAATTAAGCAATAAAACAATTAAACTAAACAATTAAACTAATCAATTAGAAAATTAAATGAAACAATAAAGCAATACAATCAAACAATTAACAAAAGGTGCATTCTCACATGTTTCTCTCGCAGGGAGGTTTTAACCCCCTCCCTGCTGTCTCTCACAACCCTCTATCTCACTATATATATATATATATATATATATATATATATATATATATATATATATATATATATATATATATATATATAATATATATATATATATTTTGCAGGAATATTGATATTTGTATTCACAAACTTGGGAATATTCAGAAAACCTCTTTGGAGTGACTTGGTAGGTAGCAAAAACAGTGTGAGGATTACGTCATACTTCCGGCTGTGTACCTGACGTACTCTTCCCAGATTTGGAATATGTCTAATGCAGCTCCCATTTGGCCACTCATTCCCCTGCAACTCCCAACATGAGAGACTGGTTGATCCCCAGGTTCCAGAATTATCCCTTTCAAATATGGAGCACATAAGGAGATTTTATTCAATATTTTTCTCTCCACTCTGCAGCATCCTCCCCATCTCATATAGAAGGCTGTGTGGTCCAGTGGTTAAAGAAAAGGGCTTGTAACCAGGAGGTCCCCGGTTCAAATCCCACCTCAGCCACTGACTCATTGTGTGACCCTGAGCAAGTCACTTAACCTCCTTGTGCTCCGTCTTTCGGGTGAGACATAGTTGTAAGTGACTCTGCAGCTGATGCATGGTTCACACACCCTAGTCTCTGTAAGTCGTCTTGGATAAAGGCATCTGCTAAATAAACAAATAATCTCAGGCATAATATTCCTTCTACCGTTTCAGCAACAAGCTTTCAACAGGGCAACACAGCCCCCTTCTATTCCTTACATTAAGCGGCTGCCCAGCAGGGCCACACTCTTCCTTCCTTCCCAGTGGTCCAGCAGGGCCCCGCTCTTCTGTCCACTCTTCCTTCCTTCCCAGCGGTCCAGCAGGGCCTCACTCTTCTGTCCACTCTTCCTTCCTTTCCAGCGGTCCAGCAGGGCCTTGCTCATCTATCCACTCTTCCTTCCTTCCCAGCGGTCCAGCAGGGCCACGCTCTTCTGTCCACTCTTCCTTCTTTCCCAGCGGTACAGCAGGCCCCTGCTTTCTCTTTCCCAGACTCACAGCAAGCACCTGCATTCCTTACTTCTACGCTGGGTTCCCAGCAAGCCCCATTAGCAGGTTTAGTGTTTCCACCTCAGCTGGGCCCAGCTCGCTTTTCCTCTTCTCTCCCCACGGCGTCCAGCCTTTTCTGCAGGCACCTCTCAATTCCCCCGAGCTCTCCAGTTTTTTGATAACCACCCTTTACTTCCTCCCTCCACAGTGTCTGGTTTTTCCCTAAAAAATGCAGTGGCCCTGCCTCCTCCTGGAAATTCCCTAATCTACAACCCCAAACCCATGTCCCTTGGTCTACGTAACCAGATTTTAGCAGGTGCAGATATTAACCTTGTTTTACTATTCACTGACACACTAGATTCTGTCAGTACCAGGGTGGTAAAGTGCGCCGACCTGTTAATTACACTTAAAACCTCCGACCCCCGCTTATTCAAAACACTCACCATTTCCGAGTTCATTCTAGCTTTCAGCCATTTCAGGGACATCATATGCAGGTTCTGTCCCGACCGCCGGTGCGAGTTGGATGACTGTCTGTCGATCATTTTAGACTTCTCAGTTAGATTTGGAGGTTCCCATTTCTTTGAATACCACAAAGCCTTCTCTGCCAAAGCCGCTGCCCATCTCCAACAATGGAACCAGAGGATTTACTGGGGCGCACTGGACCAAGACCTATTCTCCCGTTCTTTCACAAGTCTCCGGCTCCTAGCATGCTCTGTATGCCGTTCCACCGCTCATCCCACCATTTCCTGCTCCCTTACCAACCCTCAACCCCGTACCCTTATGTCCCTCCCTCACAATCCTCCTCATTTTTCATCCCCTTCAGATCAAAAGATGATCAGGGCCGCAATATTACATACTCTGGAGGCCGCCAGATTTGTAACAACTTCAATAAACGAACCTGCTCCTATTCCGCCTGTAACTTCTTTCATATTTGCAGCCATTGCGCCGAAGCCCATTCCCAATTAGTATGTTCCCGCAAGCCCAAAAAAACTGCTCAAAATCAAAAAACCTCTGCTAACGTTCTAAAATGACTACTCAAATTCCAGTCCACACCCATTAATATCCAAACCCTAGCCTCAGAACTCCACAAGCACCCTGACCCTTCTTTTGTTTCTATTCTAATTAATGGTCTCACTAAAGGGTTTTCTACTGGACTTTTTTTTGTCTCCCTACCTCTTCCACTTATTGCAAAAACCTCCAATCTGCCACCTTAGAACCCGAATCTGTTTTAGATTTTACTAAAGAAAGAAATAGGCAATCAGTTTATGACAGGTCCCTTTGAATCCCCTCCTTTTGCCACCATTCGCATTAACCCCATTGAGTTGCAATAAGGAAATACCAGGGCAAAAAGAGACTGATAATCGACCTTTCCGCTCCCCATAACTCCCCCCCCCCCCGCATCAATAGTTTAATCCCTCACGAAGATTTCTCCCTGCAATATGCAACAATCAACCACACCATATCCTTAATCAAAATTGCTGGGAAAAATGCATGGCTGGCTAAAGCCGATATATCAAAAGCATTTAAAATCATGCCCATTGAGCCTGCCCTCAGGCACCTCTTCGGAGTACAGTGGTGTTCCAAATTTTTCTTTTCGACTGCTGAAGCAGCCCCAAGATATTTGATACCCTGTCAGAAGCGCTGTGCTGGATCTTCCTTAATAACTACCGCATTCCTTTTCTGCTGCATCTCCTGGATGATTTTCTTCTCATTGATTTCCCCATGCTTCCCCTGCCCAGAACATAACGATCCTCATTGTTTTCAAATCTCGGCATCACCCTAGCATCAGAAAAGACCTTGGGTCCTCTCACTTTCATCAAGTTTTTAGGCATCACCCTGGATTCCCAATCTTTTTCAGCCTCGCTCCCCCGGGAAAAAATAGATTGTATTAGATCTATTATTTCCACTTTTCTGTCCGGTCCCCCTCCTACCAAATGCAATTTTCTGTCCCTCCTAGGCTATTTAAACTACGCAATGAGGATAATTGATCAAGGAAGAGCTTTCATCTCCTACCTTTTCCTAATCCCTTCCATTGATTCCCTTATCAGTGTCATACTCCTGGATCATTTTTGCTGCAAGGAACTCCGCCTGTGGGAGCTCTGTACTAAAAGAATGGAACGGCATTACTTTCTTTTACAATGACTGTCTCCTGCTGCACGAAGACATTCAACTGCTCACAGACGCAGCTCCCTCTCTCAGCTTTGGAGGATACTACAAGGGAAAATAGTTTTCTGCTCCATGGCCCGAATAATTCAGCACTATTCCTACACCCAATCAGTCCTCAGCATTGTATGAGATGTATCCAGTCGCTGTAGCTGCATTCTTTTGGGGGTATTCCTGGGCCCAAAAATCAATTCTTATCCACTCAGATAATTCAGCTACAGTCCAAATCATTAACAAAGGTCATTCATCCTCCCACCATATAATGAGAATATTCAGAAGGATTACCTGTTTATCTGTTACTCATCAGTTCATTCTCACAGCTCAACACATTCCCGGCCACCTGAATGTAATCGCTGATTCTCTTTCTTGTTTCCAAATACAGAGATTCCTAGCATTAGCTCCTGAAGCCGACCTCCTGCCAACTCAGATTCCTCCCTTTTCAGACCTGACATTCCTGTGAGCCACCCGCTGCATTCCCTGATTCTGCAGGCTCAATAAACAACTCTTCTCAGCATCGCTCTCCGCTCACTGCAAACGTACTGGTCATCCTGGAATTGGTTTAAAAAATGAATACATTGCATTCAACATTCCCTTCCCTTCATTTTCAGTGCCTGTAGTGTCATACTTTATTATGTCCCTTAAGAATAGAGCTATAAGGGTTTCCTCCTTCAAAGTTTCAATTTCCGGCATCCAGTTTTTCCACAAACTCATTTTTGGTGTCCCAGCTCTACACTCAGCAACTCACAAATTTCACTAATCCTGAAAGGGCTTCAATGATCAGAATATCCTTCTCCCCAATGGCAGATAGTAATGTAATAAATGATACCGTAGTGTAATGGTATAATACATATAATAATGAAAAAAGTGTATAGTTTAACCAAGGCATGTGGCCAGGGTTGATTGAAATCAATTAATCAATCAACACCTGGTCACATTCCGCACATTGGCAGGGATGGGGTTAGAATCTCATCCCTGCCAAGTTTAAACTCAAAATATACAAACTAAATTGACATAATGGGTCTTTGTGGTTTTTTGGTTTCTGGATGATAAACATTGACGGCTTTGACATTTGATTCAGAATCGTTATTCTTTGATTCAAGTTCAGTCTGAGGTATTGCACATTTCACACAGTCTCTTTACAGCTGATACACAGCTGCTCCTTACCTCCGAATGCACTCTGTGATTTCAATGGGACTTGATTACTCTGAAGCCTGGAAGTGTCATCATTCTTTAAAGCTTTTGTTACTGCTGAAGTTAAACTCTGAGCCCTCCTTGTGTGTTTCTGACATCTGTCTCAGGAAAACCTCGGATCAGGATCAGGAGCAGTTAGCTGAGGGGATTGAGCTCTCCAGCCGTGCAGCAGACTGGAGTTGAACTGGAATAGTATTGCACTGTCCTGCTAAAGACCAGTCTGACTGGAATAGTATTGCACTGTCTAAAGATCACTCATCTTTGTTTTGCTAAAGATCAGACTGACTGCCATGTCTGAGTAATGTTAATATGTGTTCAAACTGCTACTGTAGATACATAACATTACCATAGACGGGGTATTTTCCAAAATAATTGATTACTCATTGATTATTTTAATGAATTCTTTGATTTATTTAATTGAGTGTATTGTGTAACTTTTCATAAGCTATTCGGTAAGCAATAAAGTGCTTTACTCCACCAGTGTTGTTTTATATTATTAATGAAACCCTTTCAAAGTATTGGGAGTCTGAGGTAGCAAACAGTCACCATTACTGACTTACTGGTAATGAAATGATGTGTGTCCGATCTGTTGGAAGGGGAGTGCTGTATTAAATAAATGAAACCTTTGTTTTTTAGGTACAGTATTACATTTTACAGTACCTCTGTAATCCAGCACACTGTATAATCCGGCACAATGTTCCACTCCCAAGCAGTGCTGGAATAGACAGGTTTTACTGTAATCAGACAGGGCTGGTGCATTGTGGGAAAGATATGTGGCTTCAACTGTCCACCTTTGCTGAGGGCAAGTGGGCAAGATTGGAAGAACTTGTGGCAAGCTGTTTAAATGTTTAATCCATTTTTAGTTCAGATAACAAAAATAGAAATGACTGAATAGATTCAATTCTTTTCGCCTGTCTGCATACGACATGCCTTTTAAACCCGGGATAATTCTGGTTGCTCTTCTTTGCACTCTTTCTAAGCAGCAATGTCCTTTTTGTAACGAGGTGACCAGAACTGAACACAATATTCTAGGTGAGGTCTTACTAATGCATTGTAAAGTTTTAACATTACTTCCCTTGATTTAAATTCAACACTTCTTACAATATATCTGAGCATCTTGTTGACCTTTTTTATAGCTTCCCCACATTGTCTAGATGAAGACATTTCTGAGTCAACATAAACTCCTAGGTCTTTTTTCATAGATTCCTTCTTTAATTTCAGTATCTCCCATATGATATTTATAATGCACATTTTTATTGCCTGCGTGCAGTACTTTACACTTTTCTCTATTAAATGTCATTTGCCATGTGTCTGCCCAGTTATGAAAGCTGTCTAGATCATTTTGAATGACCTTTGCTGCTGCAACAGTGTTTGCCACTCCTCCTATTTTTGTGTCTGCAAATTTAACAAGTTTGCTTACTATACCAGACTCTAAATCATTAATGTAGATAAGGAATAGCAGAGGACCTAATACTGATCTCTGTGGTACACCACTGTAGACACAATCTCCCTTTCCTAAAACCATGCTGACTGTCTCCCAGGATATTGTTACCATATAGGTAATTTTCCATTTAGGATCTTATTATAGTTTCCATAAGTTTACATATAATAGAAGTCAGGCTTATTGATCTGTAGTTACCTGGTTCGGTTTTGTCTCCCTTTTTGTGGATTGGTATTACGTTTGCAATTCTCCAGTCTGTCGGTACAACCCCTGTGTTAAGAGACTGTTACATGATCTTGGTTAGCGGTTTGTAAATAACTTCTTTAATTTCTTTGAGTACTATTGGGAGGATCTCATCCCAGAGGATTTGTTTATTTTAAGAGCTCCTAGTCCCTTTAACACTTCTGCCTCTGTTATGCTAAAGTTATTTAAAAGTTATTTAAAACCAGAGAGGAACAGGTCGACATGTGAGGCATATTGTCTGTGTCCTCCTTTGTAAAAACCTGTGAAAAGTAATCATTTAATACATTTGCTATATTTTTTTCTTCATCTATGGTTTTGCCATTTCTGTCTCAGACATTTAACCTCCTCTTTGAATGTTCTCTTGCTGTTATAATATTGGAAAAACATTTTGGAATTGGTTTTAGCTCCCTTAGCAATATTGATTTCTATCTCTCTCTTGGCCTTTCTAACTTCTTACTTCTAACTTTTTGACTTGTGTTTGCAGTTCCAAGTACTCTTTCTGTGTACTTTGTTTTTGGTCCCTTTTCAACGTTCTGTAAAGTGCCTTTTTTCACTGAATATTTTTTAATTGATCTATTAAACCATTGTGGCAACTTTGTTTTAGATTTAGATTTGTTTACTTTTGGGATGTAATTGTTTTGCGCCTCTAGTACTACATTTTTACAAAACAGCCATCCTTTTTCTGTGGATGTTTTCTCTATTATTTTACTCCAGTCTACTTCTGTTAGTCTCTGTTTCATTCCTTCATAGTTTGCCTTCCTAAAATTGTAAACTTGAGTTTGCCAATGGCTCTGACCTCTGCTTTAGTTATTCTGTCTTCGTTATTTGAAAAGACTAAATCAAGGCATGCCTCCCCTCTAGTCGGTGCCTTGACGAATTGGGTTAGGAAGCAGTCATTTGTCATTTCCACCATTTCACCGGGTTTTCCCATTTGATATGGGGGAGGTTGAAATCCCCCATTAGTATGGCTTCTCCTTTTCTACATGCATTTCTAATGTCATTGTAGAACAGATTATTTTGCTCAGTGTCTGAATTTGACAGTCTATAGCATGCCCCTATTTTTATGCCCTTTGAATTTTTGTCCATTATTCTGATCTGGTCTGCATTTTTTTCTTCCAGATTTAACACCTGGGCTTCTAGACTATTTCTTATGTATAGCGCTACCCCTCCGCCTCTTCTGTCCTGCCTGTCTTTCCTATACAGTGTATACCCACTAATATTATATTCGTCTCCATCACCCTCGGATAACCACGTTTCTGTAACACCTATCACATCGTAGTTACTTGTTTGTGCAGTAGCTTCAAGTTCTAACATTTTGTTTGTGAGACTTCTAGCATTTAGTTAAATACATTTAGTGGCTGCGTTACCCGAGTTGTTGCCCTTGTTTTGATGTAGTTTCCCTTCTGTTTTTTGTTGATTTTATCCCCCCTTCATTTCTAGTTCAAATGCTTCTGATCTTATCTTTTAATAGCATGGTATACACTTCACACTTGAATACAATGCAATTGCATGTCAAGCTTTCAAATTCAATTGCATATTAAGCTTTACATATGTTATTTTAATGGCAGTGGCTAATTATTTTTTTGATATACAAACTGAAACTAAGAGTCTAAATTGGAACACAATACAAAGAGTTTCAAAGTCTTAATACATTCATGGAAAAATATCAATACAAGCAATACAACAGGTTTCTTGGCATATATTTCCAATGTGTCTCTTCTAAGTAGAAAGACTTGTAACTCTGTCCGAAATCCTCACAGCATGATGAGTGAGATTCAATTCCAATTCAGGGGCAGGAGTGGAGCTGAATCCCAGGCCTCCCCAGTGTATGAAAGAATGGGTCTGTCTGCTTAAGTCTGACATGCTCCCCTTCTCAGGGTCTCTGGATTCTGGCTGGTTCTCACTCCTGGGGACCCCTTTCATTTACTGCAGGGTGAGAGACAAGGAATCCGACAGCTCTCCACACACTCAAACAAGCAGGCTGAGCGGACCGTGGCTATTGTGGTTAATGCTGAGAGACTGGGAGGGAGAGAGACTGTCCCTGGTAGTTAGAGAAGAGGGACTGGGATGCTTGCTCTAGTGGTTAGAGCTGAGGGACTGGGAGGGAGGGAGGGATGCTGACTCTAGTGGTTAGAGCTGAAGGACTGAGAGGGAGGGATGCTGACTCTAGTGGTTAGAGCTGAGGGACTGGGAGGGAGGGATGCTGACTCTAGTGGTTAGAGCTGAGGGACTGGGAGGGAGGGATGCTGACTCTAGTGCAGGGGTAGTCAATTATTTTTTGTCAAGGTCCACATTTCTTGGTCAAGGTATAGTCAAGGTCCAGACTCATCTGAAAGTCAAGGTCCGAAACATTTTTCTTGCTGCAAGTGCCCCTGTCCAACAAACACATATAATGCTGTGAATTAGTAATATACCCCATTGCTTTTAGTCATATTTTTAGTCCATTAAAAAAAATGTAATAAATTAAATCTGAGACTTTGAGAAAGTACATATATCAAATGTCAAACAGATGTAAATATTAGCATTAAAACACTTTCAGATAACTGTTTTAAGTTTTGAATTAGAGTTTACAAAGAGTATTAACTTTGGTTTTGTTAAATAAAATTATAGTAGGCATAGATTAATATAGATAATCTACAAAGCCTTGTTGCTTGTTTAATATTAAAGTTTGAAAGAAAATACTCTCTATCTTAGCTTTTATGATTCAAGTCTTTCCAATAACAAATACACACCCACACACACATGTTTTAAGCAAAAGAATCATGAATAATTACTGTGAAATACCTGTTAACTATAGTATGGTATCACTACTGAAAATGTAATTTTATACAGCAATACAATTTGAAATAAAATATATGTGAATAATGTAGAATTATAATACTCACCATCAGTGGGAAAAATGACAGGTCCTCTGGTGGACAAGGGCCTTGAAGTTTGGAGTGAGTTCAGTCAAGGCAAGACGGAGGCAGTTGCACAGATGATTATCAGTCAAAACGGAGCGATTACGCGATTTAATGTTGTTCATTGTTGAGAACGCAGACTCACACACGTATGTCGAGCCAAACATAGTCAAGATGTTAAATGCCACCTTCCTCAAGTGTGGATACTTGGAGTCCAGCACAAGGGTTGTCCAGAAAGTTTCACATGTAGTTTCAGTGTGCCGCATCTTAAGCACTTCATCAGATTGTAAATCAATAAGCTCCAGCTGTAGTTTTGCTTTTTCAACATCCGGAAAGGATGCTTTTGCTTGATCACACCAAGTGCCGTTTGCTTGCACCACGAATGGGTTCTTTACAAACAGGAAGACATCTTTAACACTTTCAAATTCTTGGAACCTGTGCTGGAAGTTTTGAAGAAGCCTGTCCAGAGATGACGTCATCTGATGCACGTCTGCAGTGTCCCGGCAGCTTATCAGCGTTGGGAAATGCAGCATCCCCCCAGTTTCCAAATCACTTTTGAATAGACTCAGTTTGTTTTTAAATGAAGCGACACTGTTATGGAGATCTACTACATTGTGATTTCGCCCCTGTAGCTTTAAGTTGAAATCATTTAAGTGGCCAGTCAAATCAACAAGGAATGCCAGGATGCTCATGCTTGCGGCATCTCTCAAAAATGTGTATAGTTCTTCTGCCCTTTTCCCTGGAATTGTATGCAGATATTCTTCCACATGAACTCGAATTTCCCACAGCCTCCTTAGTACTTGCCCTCTGCTCAGCCAGCGGATGTCATTGTGGACCAAGAGGTCATCGTAATCGGCAGACACTTCTGAAAGAAAGCTTTTGAATTGCCTGTGTTGCAGTGCTGACTTTGACCGAAGGAAGTTGACAAGTTTTATCACCATTGACATTACATTAGAATACTCATCGCTGAGCTTTGCACAAAGTGCGGTTTGGTGGATTGCACAGTGATAGGAAATCAAATTGGGGTTCAGGTCTTGCAGACGTTTCACAAGCCCTCGGTGAGTACCGATCATGGCAGGAGCACCATCTGTTGTAATTGACACAATCTGATTCACATCAAAACCTTCATTAGACAAAAAAGTTTGAACAGAATTAAACAAATCCTCACCTGTCGTGCGATTGTTATGCGGTATAAGCGACAACAAATCCTCCACAAATTTCTCTCCATCAAAAAACCGGACATACATTGCTAGCTGAGCTGTGTCCCTGATATCACAGGATTCGTCCACTGCTATGGAAAATTTTCCAGTTTTCAGTTTCTCACTTAACTGCTTAAAAACGTCTTGTGCCATGATCTCAGCGCGCCTAATAGCTGTTGTATCTGAAAGTGGTAGTTGTCTGAAGGCTTCAACAACGTCTTTCTTCTCCGCGAAAAGGGTTTCAGCTGTAGTAACCATACATTGCTTAACCATGTCCGCATCTGTAAAAGGTTTCCTGTGTTTTGCCATAACCCACACACACCTCAGTGAAGCTTCAGTTGCCTTTTCCTGAGCACAAGTAGCCTTTGAAATAATATTTGTGCTATGAGAATATCCATCTTTTAATGAAGTGATCTTGTCTGATCTTAAACGGGAGCCCAGTGGATATTTGTGGTCAAAATCCATGTGCTTCGTTTCATAGTGCCGTTTGATGTTCCCACTTTTAATAACAGCAACAGCCTCTGTACATATTAAACATACCGGTCGAGCATTTGGTCGCTGTGGCAAAACAAAACAAAAAGCATTGGTCCACTCTTCTTTAAATGAACGATTTTCGGTATCAACTTTCCTTTTTTTTGCTGCCATGTTTAAACACACTGCTGTTAACTTGACATCGAAAGCACTGGAGGCGGGACTACAGCGTTCAACAGTGCGCACGAGCGTACAGTGGAAGGTGTATAAAAAAGGAACTCTCGTTCGTTTTTTTTATTCGTGGAAACTGACGATAGTTCAAATTAACAGTACACTAGATCAGAGATGGCATTGTGAGGGAATGAGAGGGTAAAAATAATAATTAAAACAATTACAATAATGATAATATTAAGTAAATAAAATGATTCCACGGTCCGTTCAAAAGCGTCTGGCGGTCCGGATTTGGCCCGCGGGCCGCCTATTGACTACCCCTGCTCTAGTGGTTAGAGCTGAGGGACTGAGAGGGAGGGATGCTGGCTCTAGTGGTTAGAGATGAGGGACTGGGAGGGAGGGATGCTGACTCTAGTGGTTAGAGCTGAGGGACTGAGGGAGGGATGCTGACTCTAGTGGTTAGAGCTGAGGGACTTTAAGGGAGAGGTTATCCCTGGTAGTTAGAGCTCAGGGACTGGGAGGGAGGGTGTCTGTAGTGGTTAGAGAAGACGGACAGAGGAAAGGATGAAAAATACAAATAAAGCAAAGCTTACCTTCTTTTTCTTCTTTGGGAGGACTGTGGCATACATGGCCTCTGCATTGGCTGCTGCAGGTTGGGCTGTGGAGAAACACACCCTGATTAATACAGAGAGAAGAGAGAGAGAGGAAGAGGTTCTATATCCTCCCAGCAATCCTTACAGTTTAGATTATAAGACCTCAGGGTTGCTCGCTGCTGGGGAATACAGACAGGCTACTGAGTGAAACCAGCCAAATTCATAGTCATTTCAGGTGCTTGTTATAACACTGATGTAGACATGCCCTGCTTGCTTCAGTTTCTTCTAGTTTGTGATCGAGAGTCTGGAGTTACATGAAGATGTTCCACTGTGGAGGTTGAATATCCCTGTATAATGGGATATAATGGGACAGTGCATAATGAGATGACAGTATGTCAGTATCAATGGCTGGATTTCCATGCAGCTTATAAAGTCATCTCTCTCTCTCCTCAGTTATTATTTATGTGACGTAGCAGCACATCCCATGTGTTACAGGAAGCGTGCGTCTAAAACATGACTTCAAGAGGCAAGTCATACAACTGACCAAAATCCTGTTTGTGACTTTTGTGACTGGTTTCAGACTTTTCTGTCCCTTTGTGGGTGAGTGGGGCAGCCTACCAATATGTAAAATGTACTGTACTAAACATTTTGACTGGATCATTTTTATATCATTAACCTAAAGTGCTGGGATTTAAACGTTCGTAGACTCTAAGCATCAGAATTGCTGAAGCTACGTGTATAATATGTTTATAATAAATATATATGTAGTAAAACATGTTAATACAAGGATAGTACACCACGGTTTCTTATGGAATGCAGATTATTTGTATTATTATTTGTGGAACGCTGTGGTTTATTGGTTTGTTTTCGTCAGTGGCTGGTCGTCACTCTCTCTCCACAGTCATTATTTATGTGACGTAGCAGCACATTCCACACGCTACAGGAAGGACGCGTCTAAAATACTGTACGAGTGGAAATCGTCTATTCACGCTAAGAAGCCGTACAATTGAGAAAGAGAAGTCCTATTGGAATTGACTCTGCACAGTTCATCCCCAAGTCTCTGTAAATCGCTTTGGATAAAAGCGTCTGCTTAATCATTATCATCTGCAGGGTTGGGGATATCTGAGGAAGGAAACTCACTATCTTCTAGTTTTCTAGTCATGTCTAAATCCTAAATTCACCAGGTACACCTGACTAAACCAATCCTTTTCTTTTTGCAGCACTCTGCCCCTAGTGGATGTAAGGAACACCACATTTACTCAGAGTAAGAAATTACGTACTGAGCAAATGGGGTTCTTTGTTTCTTATATTCAATGAGAGAGAGAGAGAGAGAGAGAGGAGACTGTTGCAATGGAAAGAGCTTTAAGAGATTCTTACCTGCAGTGATATTCACAGCTGAGTACACAGTATCAGTCTCTGCAGGTTTAACTGGGTAAAATAAGCAGACTGTTATGAGCAATACAGGAGAGTAAACACATTGGATCAGTAGTTCCAGTCTAATGCCAGAATTGTTGATAATTTGGGGAATTTAAAGACAGAATTTGTAGCGTTTCTTGCCTTTTTTTCCTGATTCTGGAGAGAATTTTTAAAAAGTAAAATGAGAAAATGCAGTCTGAAAGGGAATAGTCATTGTCTTAGTTTTTTCACAGCTGAGTACATAGCATCAGGTTTGAGTGCTCAATAAACACAATGTTAAACACACTGGATGAGTAGTTCCAGTCTTATCCCAGTTGGCCCCCCCTTGGTGTTCAGGGGTTACCCCCAGACTGCGGGGTGTCTTCTGGTTTCGGAAGCAGCTCAGCTCTGCAGTCCTCTTGATCACGAGGAGACACTCTTACACCATGAGAGCCAACTGGACATACAACTGATATACAAACACTCAGGAGCCACTGGAATGGGTTACAATGCTTCACAGTGCGTGGAATTGTGAAAGGGACTTTCAGGCTGGTAATTTAGAGACAGGATTTGCAGCGATTCTTACCTTTCTTTTTAGGGTTATGTTTGCTTGTGTCAACATCGCAGTAAACGATTTCTTCAGATTCTGGAGGGACATTTCAAAATGTAAAGACTAATGCAGTGTTAACTTAAAATGTATTTGAGAAAAAAGTTATAATTAAATTCAATCGACATCAATTGATTTTATTTGTCCTTTCACATTGGTTTAGGCAGAGTTAGGTACAGTATGCCATTTTAAACTGTCAACATATTTTTTCATTAAAATATTTTGTTTCTCTATTGAGTTGTGTGGATTGTATTTCAGTATTTATTCAATATGTGTTGAATGCAAGTTTACGAATGCATTTAGGTACGTAGCTTTACTGGTATTATTGTGTCTGAATAATATTTTGGTGCCTGTGACAGGAAAGCATCACAGCCCAACATGTCACCAGCAGGATACAGACAGAAAGCTGCAGTTTTAAAGCGCTATTACGTGCTTCAAACAAAAACAAACAAAACACAGGAGGCTGGGCACTCGCCTTCACTATAACGTTTCAAAACTACACAAAATCACAGCACGCACGCACAACCCTTCAAACAAAGGATTTCTGGTTCATTTTATACATGTGGCCACTCCCCAGTTAGCAAAAATGACCTAATTGGGGAATGGCCACACCTGTGATTGCTGACAGGGACAGATTTAACCCCATCCCTGCCAACCTTACATTCCCCCACACAGTATACATTAAGGGCTTTCACCCTTCCACAGTGCCACTGTCTGTCAGTAACTCACCGGGTTGCTGTGCTCGTTTGGAGAGCTCTACTCTCCCTGCTGGGTGGTCCTGGTCCTGATCTGAGTGGTTCCTGTGACAGTAGTAAGATACACAAGTTTCAGTTCAGCAATGATTCCACACTCCCCGCCTCCATCTATACCAGTGATGATTTGTTTGTAAGGTTATATTATTTTAAAGACAAATACTGACAGCATTGTTAAATTGCAAGTAAGAACATAAGAAAGTTTACAAATGAGAGATGGCCATTCGGCCCATCTTGCTTGTTTGGTTTTTAGTAGCTTATTGATCCCAGAATCTCATGAAGCAGCTTCTTGAAGGATCCCAGGGTGTCAGCTTCAACAACATTACTGGGGAGTTGGTTCCAGACCCTCACAATTCTCTGTGTAGTAGTTTAAACAGTTTATTTTACTATGTTTGATTTGCATGCTATTTGTAATCATTCTTAGTAGTTCTTAGTAGTTCTGCTCCAGAGTTTTATTGTCCATTTATTTTCATGACCTGGGAAGTGCTTTTAACTTCTAATTTCTTTTGCCCTCTTGGGTTTCGTCGTTCCTGTAATCTGTCTCCATGGCTACCAGTAGAGTCCCGTTACTTCAAACCTTCACTTTGTGTTGAAAATGGATCCTTCTGCAATGGATTCTCTCTTCTCTGTGCTATACCTAGACTTGTAATGCACTGTCCAGTCTGCGCTGTACTGAGGGATCGAGGGGCACTGCTGGTACTCATGGACAGCTTTACCAGAATAAAGAACCTCTTGGAAAGTTGGAAGAGAAGCTGGGATCCAAAGCTCCTGTAATGAGAAGTGATTCTCAGCACTGTAGTGGACGAGGACCCTGTGTGTACACATGCTTGTTCTGACTTACCTCCACTTACCACCCGGGATACACGGGAGACCTGCAAAAAAAGAAGATGCTTTTCAGGTTGTTTCTGCACTGTTAGTGTGTTAAAGGAAGTAAACACAAACTTGATCAACGTTTTTGGATAATTAGCTGCGCATATACAATGAGAATGCATTATATTTAAAAATGGGCTGCTCAGAATACTATGGCAGTTCATTTTCACTAGAGCAAGCGCAGGAAGAAGCCTGACTCTGTGCTGTGATGGGCCAGGTGAAACGTGGAACAAACAGAGCCTCACCTTTCATCTTGTGATAGAGGAGCAGCAGAGTGAACACAGTGACAAGAATCACAAAGAAGCCGACGCTGAAGCCAACAGCAACCGTTCTGTGCCATGATGCTGAGGAAGGAAGGTACAGTGTGAGTGTGTGCTAGTGACTTCCATACACCTTCACTGAGCTGCTTGAATTTGCAGAAATGGTTGGGAGCTGTTATGTATGCAGGTTACTCCTGATCATGCTGCTTCAAGAGTTGCAATGATGAAGCAGCCACTTTGCAGCTCTGAGAACTAGGGCTGGTTTGATGAACCGTACCCTTCCAGAATAAGCCACAGCTGGATTTATTTTTATAGTACCTAAGAATCGAACTGTATTGCATCAACCACTCTATTTGGAGGCTAATCTCATGGGTGATGCGATCCAGGGTGATTCCACAGCTGTGGCTTATCCAAACAGAGAACAGGTTGATCAGATCAGCCCTTTAGTTTCTTATCAGTTTACTCTTAAACAGACAGGCCCTGCATGTCTGCTTAAAGCTCTGCTGTAACTCAGAGAGCAAATCAATTCATAATTGTCAGTACTAAATCATAATGCCACTGGGTTGAGTACAAAAACATATATTGAAAATATGTCAGTACACACACACATAATACAAACTAGAAAACTACACAGAATAACAGAGCATAGAAACACTGCATCACAATCAGACAGCACATAGAAACACTGCATCACAGTCAGACAGCACAAAGAAACACTGTGCATCACAGTCAGACAGCACATAGAAACACTGCTTCACAATCAGACAGCACATAGAAACACTGCATCACAATCAGACAGCACATAGAAACACTGCATCACAGTCAGACAGCACATAGAAACACTGTGCATCACAGCCAGACAGCACATAGAAACACTGCATCACAATCAGACAGCACATAGAAACACTGCATCACAGTCAGACAGCACATAGAAACACTGTGCATCAGTCAGACAGCACATAGAAACACTGCATCACAATCAGACAGCACATAGAAACACTGCATCACAATCAGACAGCACATAAACACTGTGCACCACAGTCAGACAGCACATAGAAACACTGCATCACAATCAGACAGCACATAGAAACACTGCATCACAATCAGACAGCACATAGAAACACTGTGCATCACAGTCAGACAGCACATAGAAACACTGCATCACAATCAGACAGCACATAGAAACACTGTGCATCAGTCAGACAGCACATAGAAACACTGCATCACAATCAGACAGCACATAGAAACACTGCATCACAGTCAGACAGCACATAAACACTGCGCATCACAGTCAGACAGCACATAGAAACACTGCATCACAATCAGACAGCACATAGAAACACTGCATCACAATCAGACAGCACATAGAAACACTGCATCACAGTCAGACAGCACATAAACACTGCGCATCACAGTCAGACAGCACATAGAAACACTGCATCACAGTCAGACAGCACATAGAAACACTGCATCACAATCAGACAGCACATAGAAACACTGTGCATCACAATCAGACAGCACATAGAAACACTGCATCACAGTCAGACAGCACATAGAAACACTGCATCACAATCAGACAGCACATAGAAACACTGCGCATCACAATCAGACAGCACATAGAAACACTGCATCACAGTCAGACAACACATAGAAACACTGCATCACAATCAGACAGCACATAGAAACACTGCATCACAATCAGACAGCACATAGAAACACTGCATCACAATCAGACAGCACATAGAAACACTGTGCATCACAATCAGACAGCACATAGAAACACTGCATCACAATCAGACAGCACATAGAAACACTGCATCACAATCAGACAGCACATAGAAACACTGCATCACAATCAGACAGCACATAGAAACACTGTGCATCACAATCAGACAGCACATAGAAACACTGCATCACAATCAGACAGCACATAGAAACACTGCATCACAATCAGACAGCACATAGAAACACTGCATCACAGTCAGACAGCACATAGAAACACTGTGCATCACAATCAGACAGCACATAGAAACACTGCATCACAATCAGACAGCACCCTTTATATATTTTAACAGACTTGTGTAAGTCAATTACACACTGCTGGTAATTAATTGCAGTGCAGTTCAATACCAGATGGCTATGCTATAAGTGCTATTATTGCACATAGTTCTTACTTTGCACTTCAATGTGTAGCTCCTGGCTGCTCTTCTTCACTCCCTGTGACTCCACAGCACACGTGTAGCTCCCAGTGTGGTTCTTCTCAGTGCTGGCTATGCTGTACAGTGCAGAGTCAGTGCTGTTAGTCACAGGCTCCCCGTCTCTCACAATGGTGTAGTGGAGTTGAGGGCGGGGGGTTTTGTTCACTACTGCCTCACAGGTCAGGTTAAGAGCCTCTCCCTCCTTCACTGTGGCTCCTGGAGATGCTGTCAGAGTCACCCTGGAGAACAGAGCTATGAAAAGATGACATGAAGACAGGTTAGTGTTTGTGAAGCTGTCTGACCAAGATATTCAAATCAATCAGAAACAGCATCTTCCATAAAGTGAGAGTCTCACAGAGACAGAGACAGCACTGGAGTATAGAGGCTCCTTAGAGAGACAGAGGCAGCGCTGGAGTATAGAGGTTCCTTAGAGAGACAGAGGCAGCGCTGGAGTATAGAGGCTCCTTAGAGAGACAGAGGCAGCGCTGGAGTATAGAGGCTCCTTAGAGAGACAGAGGCAGCGCTGGAGTATAGAGGCTCCTTAGAGAGACAGAGACAGCGCTGGAGTATAGAGGCTCCTTAGAGAGACAGAGGCAGTGCTGGAGTATAGAGGCTCTTATTGTTTTAGCTGTAAAGGTAACACCAAATGTTTCAGTCAAGACAGGAACATTGAAACATCCCCCAGCATCCTGCCCCTTCCCATCATCCCACAGCATCCCCCAGCATCCTGCCCCTTCCCATCATCCCCCAGCATCCTGCCCCTTCCCATCATCCCCCAGCATCCTGCCCCTTCCCATCATCCCCCAGCATCCTGCCCCTTCCCATCATCCCCCAGCATCCTGCCCCTTCCCATCATCCCCCAGCATCCTGCCCCTTCCCATCATCCCACAGCATCCTGCCCCTTCCCATCCCTTGGTTCTACAACACTTGGGTATCTCTTCACTGATCATGTGGAAGTCATTCAAATACTGCTATGAAGCATAATGAGTTGAGTCCTCACTTACAACAGTGTTAGTCATGAGTTTAAGTCCCACTCTCAAATCATTAAATAAATATTTGTCTTGATATTTTTTTTTCTTGGTGGTGAAGAATCTCAGACAACATTTGCTGTCATGGTGTTAAATATAACATCAGATTTCACTTTGATTTTAGAGGTTGTGTGGTTCTGGAGTTGAGAAACATAAAACCTTTTAGTAGAGAGAGAAGCATTGAGAGGAATAGAATTAGAAACTGAGGAACAGAGAAATGCTGGAGGATTGAGGCTCCCAATCAGCTCTAGCAGAACCAAACAGCACCCCCTACTGCTGAGGGCAAAGCTTTAGTGAAAAGGAAGTTGATTCTGTATTCCTCACCAGTTACATTTACCCAGATGGGATGGCTGTATTGTGAGTACAATGATGTCCTCTCTTTTCCAGATTTACACCAGTACTCTCCGCTGTGGGACAGAGCAGCAGCACTGATTGTGTATCCAGCTCCAGTTCCACTGCTGCTGTCAGTCTGGTACACTGGAGGACTGGACTGACTGTCTTTGTACCAGAGATATCTCCAGCCACGAGAACCCTCCTGAACCCCACAGCTCAGGGTGACTGAGTCTCCTTCAAATATCTCTCCTGAAGGCTCCTGGGTCAGGGCAGGCTGTGGCAGCTCTGTAGAGAGAGAGAGAGAGAGAGAGAGAGAGAGAGAGAGAGAGAGAGAGAGAGAGAGAGAGAGAGAGAAAGAAAGAAAGAAAGAAAGAAAGAAAGAAAGAAAGAAAGAAAGAAAGGAGAGAGAGAGAGCTTTATTCTATGTATTAATTAAAACATTACAGATAACTAAGCATCTGAATACAAAACGTCCAGAGAGAGAGAGAGAGAGAGCACAACTCCGGTCCCTCAGAGCACTTTCCCAGGAGCGCTGCTGTGGGGTATGATGCTGAGAGGTGACAGGCTCTAATCAGTTGCAGATTACATGAACACTCTCATAAAATAATAAGGAGTTAGCTAGTACAGTCTTTTACAACAAGACTAAAGAAGCATTGTAAAGATAGACGGAGGCTGCCCATTCTTCCTGCTGTATCTGAAAAATCTGTTTTGAAAGCTGTGCTCTATCTTCAGTACATGTGTGTGTCTTAAACCAGACCAGCAAACATTTTACTTGTATTTTTTTTAAATAAAACCTCTCGTCACTACTTGCAATGTTATGGGGCAGATTGTCAAAGCCCTTTTCCTCCAAAGATGAAATGACTTCATTTTCTCAAATAGAGAAATATATGTGTCAGAGATACAAAGCTAAACATAAACACAGCAGGTATTTAATGCAAGTAGGTTAGGCTGTTTATTTCTCATTTTCGACACTTTGGAGTAAAGAGCTGTTTTTTATGGGGCTCTAATCAGCTCTGTTTTGAATAGTTCTCCCAGTACGTCTCTCCCAGCTCTGAAGCAGCACCATGGTGTGGAATCTGAACTTGTGGGAATCATCTACATTTATTAAAGCTTTCCCAGAAAGGAAAATTTATAACTGGGGTTTCTGCAGTTGATAAACAGGAAGAAGTACAAAAAAAAATTAAAAATAATACATGAGCCTGAAACAGAGGTTAGGACTGGGGGTGAATCTCCATCTCATAAATACAAGCAGGCATGACAAGGAGTAAAAAAAAAAAAAAAAAAAAAAATTCAGTCACCTGCAGCATCAATCCTTTTCTTAAACAATCCCACCTCTCACAGTCACCTCCACAGCATCAATCCTTTTCTTAAACAATCCCACCTCTCACAGTCACCTGCAGCATCAATCCTTTTCTAAAACAATTCCACCTCTCACAGTCACCTGCAGCATCAATTCTTTTCTTAAACAATCCCACCTCTCACAGTCACCTGCACAGCATCAATCCTTTTCATAAACAATCCCACCTCTCACAGTCACCTCCACAGCATCAATCCTTTTCATAAACAATCCCACCTCTCACAATCACCTGCACAGCATCAATCCTTTTCTTAAACAATCCCACCTCTCACAGTCACCTGCAGCATCAATCCTTTTCTGAAAAAATCCCACCTCTCAGTCACCTGCAGCATCAATCCTTTTCTTAAACAA
Organism: Acipenser ruthenus; assembly: GCF_902713425.1. Classification (NCBI taxonomy): domain Eukaryota; kingdom Metazoa; phylum Chordata; class Actinopteri; order Acipenseriformes; family Acipenseridae; genus Acipenser; species Acipenser ruthenus. Next base: position 11,056,422 of record NC_081226.1, on the reverse strand, counting down.
TCCCACCTCTCACAGTCACCTGCAGCATCAATCCTTTTCTTAAACAATCCCACCTCTCACAGTCACCTGCACAGCATCAATCCTTTTCATAAACAATCCCACCTCTCACAGTCACCTGCACAGCATCAATCCTTTTCATAAACAATCACACCTCTCACAGTCACCTGCAGCATCAATCCTTTTCTTAAACAATCCCACCTCTCACAGTCACCTGCAGCATCAATCCTTTTCTTAAACAATCCCACCTCTCACAGTCACCTGCAGCATCAATCCTTTTCATAAACAATCCCACCTCTCAGTCACCTGCACAGCATCAATCCTTTTCATAAACAATCCCACCTCTCACAGTCACCTGCAGCATCAATCCTTTTCTTAAACAATCCCACCTCTCACAGTCACCTGCAGCATCAATCCTTTTCTTAAACAATCCCACCTCAGTCACCTGCACAGCATCAATCCTTTTCATAAACAATCACACCTCTCACAGTCACCTGCAGCATCAATCCCTTTCATAAACAATCCCACCTCTCACAGTCACCTGCACAGCATCAATCCCTTTCATAAACAATCACACCTCTCACAGTCACCTGCAGCATCAATCCTTTTCTTAAACAATCCCACCTCTCAGTCACCTGCACAGCATCAATCCTTTTCTTAAACAATCCCACCTCTCACAGTCACCCACAGCATCAATCCTTTTCTTAAACAATCCCACCTCTCACAGTCACCCACAGCATCAATCCTTTTCTTAAACAATCCCACCTCTCACAGTCACCTGCAGCATCAATCCTTTTCATAAACAATCCCACCTCTCACAGTCACCTGCAGCATCAATCCTTTTCATAAACAATCCCACCTCTCACAGTCACCTGCACAGCATCAATCCTTTTCATAAACAATCCCACCTCTCACAGTCACCTGCAGCATCAATCCTTTTCTTAAACAATCCCACCTCTCACAGTCAGCTGCAGCATCAATCCTTTTCATAAACAATCCCACCTCTCACAGTCACCTGCAGCATCAATCCTTTTCATAAACAATCCCACCTCTCACAGTCACCTGCACAGCATCAATCCTTTTCTTAAACAATCCCACCTCTCACAGTCACCTGCAGCATCAATCCTTTTCTTAAACAATCCCACCTCTCACAGTCACCTGCACAGCATCAATCCTTTTCTTAAACAATCCCACCTCTCACAGTCACCTGCAGCATCAATCCTTTTCTTAAACAATCCCACCTCTCACAGTCACCTGCACAGCATCAATCCTTTTCTTAAACAATCCCACCTCTCACAGTCAGCTGCAAAGTTATTGCCTTATTTATTTTGATACTACAGTTTCAATGTATTGTTTTTCTTTGGTAAGAGTAAAATGTCATTTCTTCTTCATGTGTTTGATACACTTTGGTAAGTAAAGGTGATGACATCACACTCTCCCCCTTTAACTTTTTATCCTCCAAACACGCTGCATGAGTCTCTTCGGGACCCGTTCTTTATTCAGAGCATCAGCTGAACACAGACAGGCAGGCAGATATGCAGCATGAACTGATCAGTGCATTATAGTACACATTGATGGTAGCATTTACTGCACTGTACTTTCATAGCATATTCCTGAACTATCCAGATTCTGCTGTTCGGCTCAGTTTGCTACAGACGCTCTCGCCAAGCTGAACACATGAACATTTTAAACAAAAGACATCCAAGAGAATGGATTAGCATTTTCATTGTATTCAATTCTGTTTAATTGTACTTACAACAGATATGGTAAAACACTAATGGAAAAAATCATCCCTTTTCCGCAAATAGGGCAAAACTGCATTTTTTACTATTTTCAGATTAAGTGAAAAAATGAATGTGCAAAGAGTCTCTGATAATCAGGGAGATATGAAGAGGCTAATGGCTAATGAAGAGGGCTTCATGGGAACAGCAGTATTAGTATTATACACGCCACTCAGTTCAGTCTGATGGCATTAAGGAAAGAGACTGAGATCCAGTGTGGGGGCTTCATCTGAACAGCAGTATTAGTATTATACACTGCACTCAGTTCAGTCACTCACCATGTACCTGTATCCTGAGGGCTTTGCTGTATTGTGAGTTCAATGATGTCCTGCTTCTTTCAGCTCGACACCAGTACTCTCCACTGTGGGACAGAGCAGCAGCACTGATTGTGTATCCCGCTCCAGTTCCACTGCTTCTGTCAGTCTGGTACACTGGAGGACTGGACTCACTGTCTTTGTACCAGAGATATCTCCAGCCACCAGAACCCTCCTCCACCACACAGCTCAGGGTGACTGCGTCTCCTTCAAATATCTCTCCTGAAGGCTCCCGGGTCAGGGCAGGCTGTGGCAGCTCTGTGGAGACAGAGAAGAGGAGAGAGAGAGAGAGAGAGAGAGAGAGAGAGAGAGAGAGAGAGAGAGAGAGAGAGAGAGAGAGAGAGAGAGAGAGAGAGAGAGAGAGAGAGAGAGAGAGAGAGAGAGAGAGAGAGAGAGAGAGAGAGAGAGAGAGAGAGAGAGAGAGAGAGAGAAGAGGACAGAGTGAGAGAGAGAGTGAGAGTGAGAGAGAGAACAACTCCAGTCCCTCAGAGCACGTGCCCTGGAAACGGTGATTACTGTCCCAAATGATCATTGAAAAAAGTCAGTCACATAAATCCCACTCAAGAAGAAACTACAGTGCCGAGAAAAAGTTTGTGAACTCCAATGATAATTCTGGAAATTTTTACCATGACAGCCTTCTTGAATCAATGATAGCCTTCTTGAATCAATTTAAGTCTTTTCTTAAATATCCAATAGGGTTTATATTAAACAATTCCATGTGTTTTGAAGCAAAATTATGTATGAATTAGACAAACAAAGAGTAATTAAGATTCAGGGTATGTGAAAAAGTAAGTGAACCCCTGGTTTTATCAGCTCAATTAAGTGGATAATTAGAATCAGGTGTTTAAATAATTAGGTAGATTTTCAGGGGTGCGTTTGGGAGGCTCCACCCTACATAAAAATCAGAAACTTTGTGAGTTTGGTCTTCACCATACAGGTGTGTGGAAACACATCATGCCACAATCAAAAGAAATCTCTGAGGACCTCAGAAAAACAGTTATTGATGCTCATCAGTCTAGAAAGGGTTACAAAACCATTTAAGGATTTGGTGCTCCACCAATCCACAGGGTTACTCTGCAAACTAACCTGGCCTTTCTGTCTAAACCCTTTTTGGCCTCTTCAGTCAACCAGTGGGTGTAGTTGGAAGCCTTCTATCCTCCTCCCTTTCCATGTGAGAGGAAGCGTCCGCTCCATACACTTTGTCCGGTGCAAGCAGTATCACATTATGTTGACAAGACCAAAGCTGTCTAAGCTACTAAAGCTGTCGTTACTATACCCCAAGATCGATACAATAACACTGGTGTTTGAAAACACCTTGCTACTAAAGCTGTCATTACTATACCCCAAGATCGATACAATAACGCTGGTGTTTGAGAATGCCTTGCTACTAAACCTGTCCTTACTATACTCCGAGTTCGATACAATAACGCTGATGTTTGAAAATCTCCCTGTAGCAGGGTCGCATCAAGAAAGAGACTCTGAGACTTATGAACTGCAGTTTAAGAGCTAAAGCACACCTTTAATAAACCAGACATGACACAAACAAGTGGGCAAAAGGGCCAAAATAAAGGCTTAACAAAACAAACACGATGTCAGGCTGAGCATTCGCCTTCACTGAACATACAAATACAGCAACACAGCTCACAGAACCCCAAACACTCACCTACTCCTCCCCGAGACACAGGATTTCTGGCTGCTCTTATTCAGGGGCCCCTCCCCAATTAGCACTAAATGGAGAGTGGCCACACCTGTGCTTGCTGGCAGAGACATTAACCCCCCAACCCCAGAAGCGTTTTAGGATGTCCCCATAAACATACACAGAAATGCCTGGTTTCACAGACATTGAGTAGTACTACCCAATGTTAATTAAGGTAAAGTAAACCAAGATTAGTGCTAATCCGGGTCTGTGAAATCAGCCATTACAGTATAAAAACAAACATGATAAGATCAAATCTAAAAAAACATATTTCAGAAACCAAACCAGAAAAGGCAAGTGTAAAGATGTAGGTCTGTAGGTCACATTTATTGCACATATTGGTGTTTAATGAAGGTGGATTTTATTATGTGTTCCACCTGGTAAGTGGCCCTCCTTGACCAAGCCTTTGGGAGCCCCTGATCTAGAGAATGACAAAGCCTATGTTAATAATGGAAACACAGTTATGCCTGTGCAAATGAGAACATCCAGAACAACAACATGCCATTTATATGCAAGACATTATAAACAGAGGGAGTGTCGACTCGATGTGTAAAACAGTGTTTGTGTGGTGTATGTAGTCAACTGCATGAAGAGAACATGGTAATACTATTGCAAGGAAAGATGGAGGAAGAGGTTTATATACACATCTATCAATGCAAAGATAATCAGTTTCCCTGCTGATACTAGCAAGCAGACCCCCAGAAAGGATTGTGAGTTATATGGCAAGGGTGAAAATACAACTTGTTTCCTTTTCTTGAGTGATGCTTGTTTACAGAAAGTGAACTGATTGAGCTGTTAATAAAAAATCACCCTGATCTGTTAGAATGAACCTACCTGTCACTGACACCCGCACCTCTGCAGAGTCACTGGAGGAGCTGTTAGAATGAATCTACCTCTCACTGACACCCGCACCTCTGCAGAGTCACTGGAGGAGCTGTTAGAATGAACCTACCTCTCACTGACACCTGCACCTCTGCAGAGTCACTGGAGGAGCTGTTAGAATGAACCTACCTCTCACTGACACCCGCACCTCTGCAGTCACTGGAGGAGCTGTTAGAATGAACCTACCTGTCACTGACACCCGCACCTCTGCAGAGTCACTGGAGGAGCTGTTAGAATGAACCTACCTCTCACTGACACTCGCACCTCTGCAGAGTCACTGGAGGAGCTGTTAGAATGAATCTACCTCTCGCTGACACCCGCACCTCTGCAGAGTCACTGGAGGAGCTGTTAGAATGAACCTACCTCTCACTGACACCCGCACCTCTGCAGAGTCACTGGAGGAGCTGTTAGAATGAACCTACCTGTCACTGACACCAGCACCTCTGCAGAGTCACTGGAGGAGCTGTTAGAATGAACCTACCTCTCACTGACACCCGCACCTCTGCAGAGTCACTGGAGGAGCTGTTAGAATGAACCTACCTCTCACTGACACCCGCACCTCTGCAGAGTCACTGGAGGAGCTGTTAGAATGAACCTACCTGTCACTGACACCCGCACCTCTGCAGAGTCACTGGAGGAGCTGTTAGAATGAACCTACCTGTCACTGACACCCGCACCTCTGCAGAGTCACTGGAGGAGCTGTTAGAATGAACCTACCTGTCACTGACACCCGCACCTCTGCAGAGTCACTGGAGGAGCTGTTAGAATGAACCTACCTGTCACTGACACCCGCACCTCTGCAGAGTCACTGGAGGAGCTGTTAGAATGAACCTACCTGTCACTGACACCCGCACCTCTGCAGAGTCACTGGAGGAGCTGTTAGAATGAACCTACCTGTCACTGACACCCGCACCTCTGCAGAGTCACTGGAGGAGCTTTTAGAATGAACCTACCTGTCACTGACACCCGCACCTCTGCAGAGTCACTGGAGGAGCTGTTAGAATGAACCTACCTGTCACTGACACCCGCACCTCTGCAGAGTAAATGGTTTTACTCCACCATCTCGCACTGCACTTGTAGATCCCGTCTTGCTTCTTTGAAACACGTTCCTCTCTCAGCTCCGTGGTGCTCTGGTATTTTAACTCTATATTATCTTTGTAAAAGTAAACCCACTTCACTGTAGACCCATCACGGATGAGACACCTCAGAGTCAGAGTCTCTCCCTCAAACAGAGGCTGGGGTTCAGTCTGTAGGGTCACCTGTTCATCTAAAAAGACAGAAAGAGTTCAGATCAGCAGGGCTGGGTGTGAATCAGCTTTGAGGAGTCTGCTTCAAGTGACACACACACACACACACACACAGGTAAGTTATGAAATGTTTCATGTTCCACTGCAGACTGCACTACATGTACAAAATGAATCTCCGGTCCTCACTCGGGTCATGAAAGATGACCAGCTGCTCGTTGTTCCTTCATCTGCTGCATTTATTTCTCCTGTTTCATTATCTCTTTTAGTTAGTGTGGCAGGCTGGCTGTAGTGGTGGCGTCAGACCAGAAAGGAACACGCAGTACTGCGAGGTGATGAGGTGAATTGAATCCAACAGACAGAAAATAAAAGGTTTGGAACACAGCTCACAAAACAAAATGGCGTGTTGACCAAAGTAAATAGATAAACAAACGAGTGGACGAACAGACACAAACAAGTACCGCGCTGGCTCTCCAGAACTTAATAGCAATTGTTTATATTTTAAATGACTTCTCCTCTCTCTCTCTCACCCGTTCTCCACTTACCGAACACACAACCTCGAGTGAGTGCTTCGTGCATCTATATATACTGTTGTTCTGGGATTCAATTACTAATTAATTATTCACTTGAACCCGAGCACGTGAACTAATCTGTACTCTCCCGTGCTTGCATATCAATACACTTTAATTTGCACGTGAAGTGATTTGTGCCACCCTCGTGTCTAAATACAATTATACATTTTAAACACTCGTGCTCATTATATCCTGTGTACCAACTACAATACACCAACATTAACACACCACACACAACACACAACACACAAATAAACACAGGGGCGGGGCACATTGCCACAGTTAGGAACAGAATACTGAAACTCAGGGACATCAATAACATGAAGGATCATTAAATAATATTGCAGTTTGTAATTACAGAAGGAACATCATATCATAATATAATATGACGAGATCAATAATAAAACACACAGGTCAAAGTCTCTCTCTTGTGTGTATATATAATTATTATTTATTTCTTAGCAGAAGCCCATATCCAGAGCAACTTACAATTGTTACAAGATATCACGTTATTTTTACAAATAATTACCCATTTATACAGTTGGGTTTTTACTGGAGCAATCTAGGTACAGTATCTTGCTCAAGGGTACAGCAGCAGTGTCTCCCACTGGGGATTGAACCCACAACCCTCCGGTCAAGAGTCCAGACCCCTAACCACTACTCCACACTGCTGCCCTCTACACAGGGCAGAGTACTGTAACTCTACCTAAAGAAACATACACTGCACCATTATGGCATTTTAATATTAAATATTAAAAGACTTCACATTTGTACAAGAGTTTAGAGATCTCTGGAAAAGTCATACGCATTATACAAAACATCTGTAGATGAGGAGGGAGCGGTCGCTGTGCTGCTGTAAAATAACTTTTAACTTCCAAGCATTTTATAATTAATGTGTGATTCTAATTTATTTGTAACTGTTTTAACAAAAGTACAGTGTATTACGTTGTTTTTTTATTATTATTATTTTAACAATAAAAACACAATGAGTTAGTTTCACTGACCCCGCACTCGGCACAAATATAAACCTGGACTTTTTGTATTCGGATGTTTAGTTATCTGTAATGTTTTAATTATTACAATAATTATTACATAGAAAAAGGATTCTCTCTCTCTCTCTCTCTCTCATTATAGGAATGATTTTTAAAGTAATTTATGTCTGAATATTTGCAAAAGAGTGCCTGCTCAATGGTCTCTCTAATAATTAACTATTTATTGAAAAAACATTTCACAGTGAAAATGTCAACATAAAACCAGCATGTCATTACTGTTGTTAATTTGAATTATATCTTCTGTCTTCTGCCTACAACATATAGTACCAGCACTTACATTACCACATATGCTGTATAAAATCAACAACAACAATAATTATAATAATCAATTAATTTAAGGATTTTAGACCACCCTGAACTAGGTGTAAAACAATGGAGCTGAATGCCCTTCATTCTGTGGATTAAAAACAGGCTTTTGATGTAGTATTTTAGAGCAAAGCTAGTTCACAAGCAAAACGATCGGGTGAAATGTTCATTCCGTATTGTAAAGTGATCTCTTACCCTGTGACTGTCCAGAGCCGGTCAGTGTGGTCAGCCCTGAAAAACACAAAGAGAGGCAGTCAGAGACATTCCTGAAAAGGGGAAATAGTTACACCTTAGTTAAACCTCTCTGTAAAATAAAATACAAATATTCTACAGCAGTCTAGAACAGGTTCATGAAAATCAAATAGACAATCAAAAAAGGGAATGAAAAGAGCCAGACAAATCTTTTACTCCATATAAATGTACATGGAGGGCAAACGTTGGTAATCAATATTAATACCTAGCAACAAAAAGCATTGTAGTAGGATTTTACATTCAGCCACCAGAAAGCCATAAACAACATAAGAGACCTACAATCACTGGGTCATGATGAAATGAAAAAATGACTGAAGCCTCCCCAAAATGTACTTTACTCTACCTATAGACCCCCCAGGCAACGTCTTCTTAGCCTCCCTATAGACCCCCCAGGCAACGTATTCTTAGCCTCCCCTATAGATTCCTGTTTGTTCATCTATCTTGTCATCTCGAGGTATGGATTTTGTGATGAAACTCCTTTTACAGGGTTTGTGAAATGCATTTTGGAGCAGCTTTCTACATAATGAAACAATGGCTTGCAGATATTCATGTTTCTGTGTCTCGGTGCAGTGTAGAGGTTAATCAGCATCTCCTTATTTGACACCTTGGTGGTTGTTTCTTTCTGACATCACCAACACACATTCGTTCTTCCTCAGCTCTGAGGACAGCTGACACACTTTTCTTGAAGTAAATAGATATTTTATTCTGTATCACTGTGAATACATGTTTAATTAAACATCAATACACTGTGTATTATTTGATTAATACTTTAGACAATCTTGCCTAGGTCATTAAGTACTGCAGTTTAGCCGCCTTTACAATGTTCCCAACAGGGCTGCGGCCAAGAATGATGGAGACTGGGTCTATTTCTGACAGAAGGGCACTCATACGTAGCTCTATATATTTATATACTGTATATATGATGCCGTAAACAATGTCTTTATACAATATCACTAAACAATTACTGACAAATTCTCTCTTAACGTTTGTGTGTTAAAGCTCAGTCTCAAATGTGTTGGTGTGTAAAAGGAACCTCTCGCGACTGCTTCAGAAACCTCTCCTGCACTCAAGCACAACTTTGGAAGACCATGAAAATCGACATCATCTGTGCAGATTTCTGAAATCCGCACAGTTGACAAATTTTCTTTAATCGTTGAAAAGCCTTTATATCACCATTTATGTTTTAAATTGGTTACCATAACATTTTAAAATATAGAAAGCTGTTTTACATTTAAAACATGTTGTCAGACTATTTATTTATATATAAAATGATAAGTTCACCTTCTTGTTATCCTTTTTGAAGATGACATACATACACCACATGTTTAAATGCCTGCTGTTCACACTTATGTTCACAATTATTAAAATGTATTTTATGTGTGCCCACACAAAGTGGGGTGTAGCCCCCTCCATTTTTTGTTCTGCCCCCCCCCCCCCCCATCAGGGAGTGTCTGGCACCACCACTGGACTTCAGCATAGATTATTGTGAGAGGACATTCTGTGCCACTATTTTAAAGTGAAAAAAAGAGTTTATTGAATGAATGAAATCCAAGACTTTTCAGATTCATATAATCAGTTTAGTAATATGAGAATCCTTCTACACACATTTGTTGTATGATCTACCACACTTCCCAGTCCTTTACCGTGTTTGAGCTCACTTTTACCATGTTGTGCCGTGCACATACCATACTTCCATTTGCTTTACCATACAGTTACTGGCTTTGTTACACTTCACTTCGCTTTTACCATGAAACCACCATGAAAACACTGTGTTCCACGCGTCCCTGTCCTTTACCATGTGCTTCCCTGTTTCACCTTGCATATAGCATGTTTTACAATACTCTCATTTACCTGGCTTTCAAACTCTGCTTTAACCATGAAATTACCACAAGACACCACCTCAAAATTATATTCTGAATTACGATTGAGTCTTCAAACGTGGAAACTCTCACTATAACTGTCCTCAAAGCAACTGGCTAATCAGCAGCATGTTTAATAAAGCACCAGCAATAATACTTACACATCAGTAAGGCGAGTTCACAAGCCTGCATTCTGTCTGGAGACACTCTCACAGTGCTGAGCTCAATGTAGAAACTTCACACTTTTTAAGTAAACATACAGGTTCCACCCACTGCGCCTATTTATTAAATTACCACAAAACTATTTCTAACATCTGCGATTCTGTCATCTGACAGAGCCACGTGATCTCATTTCGGGGAATATTTATTTTTACACTTGGCATCGGCTGTGTGGTCCAGTGGTTAAAGAAAAGGGCTTGTAACCACGAGGTCCCCGGTTCAAATCCCACCTCAGCCAATGACTCACTGTGTGACCCTGAGCAAGTCACTTAACCTCCTTGTGCTCCGTCTTTCGGGTGAGACGTAATTGTAAGTGACTCTGCAGCTGATGCATAGTTCACACACCCTAGTCTCTGTAAGTTGCCTTGGATAAAGGCATCTGCTAAATCTGCTAAATAAACATCTAACAACTTCTTCATTATGTTTAAGAAGTTGAAAAATCTATTAACCAACTGGCTGCTGGAAAACAAAAACTCTTTCCTCAAAAACTGGTGTGGTGACACCACTGCTCAAATGAGGGGATGAAACTCTTCCCTACATAGACGCTGCTGAGGGGATGGAACGGGTTTCCTAGCCGTGTTGATAGACAGTGCTGAGGGGATGGAATGGGTTTCCTAGCCATGTTGATAGACAGTGCTGAGGGGATGGAATGGGTTTCCTAGCCATGTTGATAGACAGTGCTGAGGGGATGGAATGGGTTTCCTAGCCATGTTGATAGACAGTGCTGAGGGGATGGGTTTCCTAGCCATGTTGATAGACAGTGCTGAGGGGATGGAATGGGTTTCCTAGCCATGTTGATAGACAGTGCTGAGGGGATGGAATGGGTTTCCTAGCCATGTTGATAGACAGTGCTGAGGGGATGGAATGGGTTTCCTAGCCATGTTGATAGACAGTGCTGAGGGGATGGAATGGGTTTCCTAGCCATGTTGATAGACAGTGCTGAGGGGATGGGTTTCCTAGCCATGTTGATAGACAGTGCTGAGGGGATGGAATGGGTTTCCTAGCCATGTTGATAGACAGTGCTGAGGGGATGGGTTTCCTAGCCATGTTGATAGACAGTGCTGAGGGGATGGGTTTCCTAGCCATGTTGATAGACAGTGCTGAGGGGATGGAATGGGTTTCCTAGCCATGTTGATAGACAGTGCTGAGGGGATGGAATGGGTTTCCTAGCCATGTTGATAGACAGTGCTGAGGGGATGGAATGGGTTTCCTAGCCATGTTGATAGACAGTGCTGAGGGGATGGAATGGGTTTCCTAGCCATGTTGATAGACAGTGCTGAGGGGATGGGTTTCCTAGCCATGTTGATAGACAGTGCTGAGGGGATGGAATGGGTTTCCTAGCCATGTTGATAGACAGTGCTGAGGGGATGGGTTTCCTAGCCATGTTGATAGACAGTGCTGAGGGGATGGAATGGGTTTCCTAGCCATGTTGATAGACAGTGCTGAGGGGATGGAATGGGTTTCCTAGCCGTGTTGATAAACAGTGCTGAGGGGATGGAATGGGTTTCCTAGCCATGTTGATAGACAGTGCTGAGGGGATGGGTTTCCTAGCCATGTTGATAGACAGTGCTGAGGGGATGGAATGGGTTTCCTAGCCATGTTGATAGACAGTGCTGAGGGGATGGAATGGGTTTCCTAGCCATGTTGATAGACAGTGCTGAGGGGATGGAATGGGTTTCCTAGCCATGTTGATAGACAGTGCTGAGGGGATGGAATGGGTTTCCTAGCCATGTTGATAGACAGTGCTGAGGGGATGGAATGGGTTTCCTAGCCATGTTGATAGACAGTGCTGAGGGGATGGAATGGGTTTCCTAGCCATGTTGATAGACAGTGCTGAGGGGATGGAATGGGTTTCCTAGCCATGTTGATAGACAGTGCTGAGGGGATGGAATGGGTTTCCTAGCCATGTTGATAGACAGTGCTGAGGGGATGGAATGGGTTTCCTAGCCATGTTGATAGACAGTGCTGAGGGGATGGGTTTCCTAGCCATGTTGATAGACAGTGCTGAGAGGATGGAATGGGTTTCCTAGCCATGTTGTCTCCTTAACACAAACAGCTAACAGAGACAATTTCCTGCTTTTATACACCTGCCTCAATTACTAGCAGGTGTCCCTAATTAAATTAATAAAGCAATTAACACTTAACCAATTAAACACAAAACACACATTTACCAGTGTGCAGGGCCTCTGTCTCAACACATATACATAAACACACACACACACACACACACACACACACACACACATATATATATATACAGTATATATATATATACACATACACATACACAAACTTATTTTATTATTATTATTATTATTATTATTATTATTATTATTATTATTATTAATAATAATAATATTATTATTATTATTATTATTATTATTATTATTATTAATAATAATATTATTATTATTATTATTAATAAACACACACACACACACATTTGTACAGTTCCTATAGAGTGCAATACTATAGGAATGTCACTATTATTCTGTATATATCTATATCAAAGCAGGAGAGTGGGCAGGGTTGGATGGAAAGATGTTTACTAGCAGTTAGAATGCTGTCATTTTAAAATGAGAACATAAGAGCGAGCCTCTTCCTGTCCGCAGAGCAGCAGAGGCCACTGAGCTGCTGCACAGCATTGAGTCCAGTGAAGGGCTTCAGGGGCTGCGGTTGAGTGAGAGGAAGTGCTGGAGGATGAGCACACAGCAGAGTGCAGAGGAAGTGATGGCAACACTGATACTTTATATCATTATGTTAATGTTAAGGTCTTGAATCCCTGTGAACGGGGCAGGACATCCCTGGATATGAGATACTGCAGCTTAGAGGAGTCAGAAAGCTTGAACTTGCACAGCTTTAGAGGATGAATGAAATACTGAGGTGGGTTTCTTTAACAGTGCTGTAGAAAAGCTTCTTACATACAGAGCTTCTGAGTTCAAGTTTAGTGAACAGGGCCCTTCAGCTAGACAAACCCTCCCCCTCACCATGACACACTACAGCAGAAAACAGTGCTGCAGATAAGAGGAGCACTGTAGTAATTCATGGCTGAAAAACAGACATTTACACCCCCATAAATATTTCAGATTTGAAATTAAAAATGAACTAGCCTTGCACATGCAGTATTAGAGGGACTAGATTTGAAAGAGCGAGACGAGGAAGCCCCTATGGGTGAGGCACTGCCCCCCAGCTCCAGAGCTCCACTGCAACCACAGAGTGCACAAATACTTTGTACAGCAACATTGTCATATTGACACAGTTCTGTGATATGCATCTCTTATACAGTAAAGTTCATTCTTAAATAAACTGATTCAAGAAATTAGAAAGCTAAGTGTGTGTGTGCTTCTTTATTTTTCTACATGAACCTCTTTATATAATCACTTCATCATACTATACCAAACCTGTATAGGATTTTCTCTTTATTTACTTATTTTTTGACCATGTTTGTTTTCCTGAGATGGACTGGCGTCCCGTCCAGGGTGTAGTCTCTCCTTGCACCCTGTGTATGCCAGGTTAGGCTCCGGCTCACCGCGACCCTGTAAAGGAGTAAGTGGTTTATGATAATGGATGGATGGATTTTGTTTTCTAGTAAACTTTTCAAAGCAGCAGATCAGACCCTATCATGTAAAGATGATTGACTGGCATGTTTGGTTTGAAAATGCTCAGCTCAATCTCCCCTTTTTAGAATCTCCTCTCTGCAGTTTGACAGCGGGTGCAGGGCTGTATGCAGTATTCAGGCTCAATGTAAACCTGCCTGCCTTCACTTCCTCTCCATAACCACAGACACGTATTTCCTTCTCAGAAATGAATGCAGAACTGACCGACCGCTTAACACCAAAAGAAAACAAGTTGTTTTTGACATCTGCAGTGAACAGCACTGAGAGGTACACTTTCAATCTATAACACTGATCTATCTACATCCAGTAAACCCTGTATTTACACACACTCTTTACATTTACTTTTGCTGGGCAAAATGAAAGGACTGCAGTAATATATATATATATATATATATATATATATATATATATATATATATATATAGTGAACCTGTTCAGTCCACGTAATTATGAGACGTGCAAGCTGTGTCTGTGATGGTGCAGAAAGACGTGACAGAGACCCAGGTCAGGAGCAATTTCTTTTTTAATTGTTTTCCTGTTTTCTTTTTGCCAATAAAAACACACACAAGTTCTTGTTTATAATGACAAATAATCTGAATCAAATGAACAGGGTCCAGGACTTTCTCCGTGGATGGGATCCCTCTGGTAAGTAGTTGGTTGTTGCATCCTAGTTCCCTCTGTGTTGGCTTGATATTGTGGTTTCTTTCTCTCTTTCCAGGTTGTCTTGAGCTTCCACCAGATGGCGCTGTGTGGTCCGGCTCGTCCAGTTCCTCTACAAACAGGTTTGTACTCCAGAATGCCCCCCGGTGGTCCTTCACGGAATTGCACGGCCCACAGCACCTAGCCAACCTTTCGTGAAGGTAAACAGGAATAACGCTGTGCAGATTAGTATTCGTTAATGTTTTTAGCAGAGAGAAGGATTAAACGCACAGACCAGTTATACATAAAAAGCGCTTCATTTAATAACCAGAGAAGAAGAATACGTGTTGACTGTCACTGTGGGCCAGAAGGAGGATTTCAGACCTAAGAAAAAAAGGGTGGATTCTAAATATAGCATGGAAGAAACAACAATGAGAAGTGTAATATACTTACCGGCCTGGGAGTGTTTGCTGCCCATTCGGAGAGGAAGGGATCCACCAGTGGCATACGTGAGCCGGTCCCAGTATCAGTATTTGCCTTGTAGTGCTGACCTCACAGCACCTCCTGGTGGTCAATCAGGGAACCTGGAAAACCATACAACAAGCATACACAAGACTACTGCAGACCTGAACTGACCCAAGTACGAGCACATACCAACCTGGGGACTCAACGCGTAAAGAGCAGGACCTCCCTGGATAAGGAATTCCCCCTCTCTGGATCTTAGTTATTGCTCACTAAACTCCTGTGTGTTTGTTTAGTATTGTGTTAGTCTGGACTCTGGCCTATTACTTTGCACTGTTACAGACACCTACCAATCCTGCTAATACTTGTACCCCTCTGGTTCACACTTGGTGTCAGAGTGGGATTGCTAAAACTGCAGAATCTCACTGCAGTGTCCACTTGTCTATACAGAAAATGGTTGATCTTGAGTCTTTGGTGAACGTCGCAGGAACTCTGCAGGAGACCCTGGCGAATGTTGCAACCGCACAACAGGAGACCCTGGCAAGGGTCACAGCTGCCCAACGGGAGACCCGCCGAATACAGAACGAGCAGCTGCAGGAAGCAAGGCTGGAAACAACTGGCAGCCAATTCCACCCAAGCTTCAACCATCAGATCAAATATTGTTTTTCTGAAAGAGAAAGAATGACTTCAGAATGAGTTTGTCCTGGATCTTTTAATGCAGGTTCAGTGACAAGCTGTCGCTCTCCTCATCCACCTTTAGATTAAAAATTGAAAAAGGGGGTATGATTATTTATCTGCTGCAAAATCTAATCATTTATTGCACTGCTTATTATTTCCAAATCTGACCCCTTTCCCTTCTTCTGAGGAAGGGTCACATGAGGACAGAACCACGAGGGAAGTTTATAGTTGGTAAAATGTATTTCCTCGTCTTTTTTATGTTACACACGAAGCCGAACAAGACTTTAAAAAGTAAAACAGGACACCCAAACTTGATGATTTACCTGCTAATATCTCCACACAACTTCCTGTGTCATAAATGCTGAGACTTCTGACAGAGTGACAGTCACATAATCTATAGCTAGCTACCTATTTCCCAGCCTTGAGAAACATGACAAGGACAACATGTGGTCTACAATGTACACAGGGTGTGATATGTCACATTTCACTCTATTATTCGCATGTTTTGTTAATTGATATGGAAAAGTGATATATATCACTCAAAGTCCGAATTCGGTCGATGAGCGATTTCAAATAACCACATCGCGAATTGAACAGCGCATTATTTTCAAAGACTGAAATGAAAGTTATTTCGATGTTTGATGAAATTATTTCGCACAATTTGAAACAAATATTTTGCTCATTGACCAAGATTGAGTGGGATATCATGTAAGCATGTAACATGACAGCTACACACGCACGTTGTCTTTGTTGTCAACTGTTCTGTTTTGGAAAAGCCTAAATAATATAACCTGTGATTTTATTTGACATTTGAACTTGTTTTCACGATAGTAAATGTTAATAATCTAATACAGAACTTTACAAAAGTAGAAGCTGTGATTTACATACTCATCCGGGCGTTTCTTGGAGTCGTCTCGTTGTATTGTTGTCGGTACTGGTCACAGGCTGTATCCAGCACCCCGTGGTTCAGACATACTGGGTTGAAGTCTGGGTGACAGGTTACGCATGTAAAGGGAAGGTCATTATTTTTACAGGTCTCCCGAGTTTTGTCGATTTCCTGACAATAAATGCTCTCTCTTTGTGTACCCACTGCTTGGCAGTTACCACAGGAGCACCTGAGATAAGGAACGTGAAATCCCAGTGGAATTAGGCTTTATTCTCGTTTGCATTCGGATACCTGTGCACGGACATTGTTGTGGTTTTGGCTCCGTCTAGCGGAATTTGAAGAAATGTTTCTGAATATTATTATTATTATTATTATTTATTTCTTAGCAGACGCCCTTATCCAGGGCGACTTACAATTGTTACAAGATATCACATTATTTACATACAATGACATTATTTTTTTTTACACACAATTCCCCATTTATACAGTTGGGTTTTTACTGGAGCAATCTCGGTAAAGTACCTTACTCAAGGGTACAGCGGCAGTGTCCCCCACCTGGGATTGAACCCACAACCCTCCGGTCAAGAGTCCAGAGCCCTAACCACTACTCCACACTGCTGCCGGGAGATTTGTCTTCATCGCTGCTATTTTCTGTTTCATTCGTTTTGCTCTCATACGGCTCGAAATGATAGAGCTCCAGGCCATCGGAAGATAGTTGCTCTATAAGGCTTTTATTATTGTACATTGTTTCTGAATACAGAGACACAAATCTGAATCGGAGCTGCTGTCGTAGTCTGTCTTTATTGCAGCTTCCATGTCCAACACTAAAGGTGTTCACTCTGTGACATCACAGGATTTCTTGCTTGGGGCAAAAATATCAGTTTTAAAAATGGGACCATAATGGATTTTTATTTTATTTTTGTCTTTTAAATACGGACCACATGGAGTAATTTATCAGTATTTTTTTTATTAATTTCTTTTTCTGTTTCGGTTCCCCTTTAAAGACGTGTTCTTTAGTACGCAACTTACTACAATGATGATCTCACTTGAGCAACCTGTTGAGTTTTGTCTTGGTTTAAATGTCATTTTTCTCGCAGCTAAAACAATTTACTTATTAGTCGTCTAACGAATGAATGCTTATAGTATTAACTATGCGACCAACCTGTTTATATAAACGATTGTGAAACGATTTGAAAGTAGCCTGTAATATATATATATATATATATATATATATATATATATATATATATATATATATATATATATATATATATATATATGATTTATAGGATATATATAGGATATATATAGGATTTCAAAACTTGAAAATAAATGATCACGAAAGTTTTCTAATGAGTAATGTGAGAATGAATTTAATGGTATGCATGTCTTATTTGATGAGAACTGAAACATACACATTTTATATAAAAAAAAAAGTAATTTAAAGAAGTAATGCATTCTGAGTGTATAGATGTTTTTTTGTAGTGTAATTATTGACACCATAGGTAACGAACACAACCTGAATTTTGATTATGCAATTTAAACATGCAAAAAAACAAAACATTAACAGCATGTCTATAAAGTATTGTAGTGATCCTAGGGGGGAGGAGCACAATCAGGATAGTGTTGAGGGTGTGTGTGTGCGTGCGTGCGTGCAGGGGGTTGCATTGTGTGTGTATATGTGCAGGGTTTCACGTGTTGTGTGTGTGCGTGCGTGCAGGGGGTTGCATTGTGTGCATATGCGTGCAGGGCTTACATGTTGTGTGTAGAGGAATTGGGGTTAAAGTTTGGCATGAAAGACGTGGGGGCGGGGTCTGAGTAAGGGGCGGAGGGAGCATGGGGGTGTGTGGAAAAGACCGGGAGATTTGGGGAGACAAGTGTTGTAGAAGGTTGTGTTTAGGGGAGAGAAAGCGAAAAAAGGTAGAGTAAGGAAAGACAACTAATATCAATCTTTTTATTTTTGACTCCCAGTTCCCTTCCCTGATTTTATTTTATTGATTATTTTGTTAAAAAAAATAAACTGCGTGAGCCTTCAACTCCATCACGGCCTCAGACTCATCTTTGTCCCAAGAACCCAAAAACGCTACAGTATATATTTCTATTAATTTTCAGCAAAATAACACATTGAATCCGAATATAACAAAGAAGTTTCTTAATTCAAGCTACATGATGATTGCCCATTGGTACCAAGTACTGGAGACTGACCCGATTCTCAAATCCAGTCCTGCAGCACTCACTGCGCTCTAGATTTTTGATCTGACCGACTTATTCGTTTATTTTATAATATTGACTGCTTTACATTGCATTAAAAAAAATACACAATAACATAATAATCACATTAAATCCTTATTTGTAGAGAAACTGGTCTCTCTCTGTTTCTCTGAGATGGAAAAATTAAGTTGTATGACGAACATTAACGTATCCTGATAGTTTCACAGCTCCCTACATGAGAAATTTACTACATTCCAAAAAATAATTGTGTACAGTTTCCAGCCTTTGACAATCGCCACATAATGCATCGATATGCTTCCCTATTCTAAACAGATGCGGCCTCAATGCTGCTGTATGTCCAGTTCTCAATCTGTTCATTATAGTTTCTTCCACCCTGTTCAATTCCCCTCTAGATGTTTCACTCCCTAACCTGATCTTTGGCTGTATATCATAATAAAACCTTCCCTTAAGATTGTGTTCCCATTGTCATAATTCTATGATTTTTTTTTGTTTAGTTATTGCATTGGTTTGTGCCTGGCTCAGAGGGAGTATCATATCCACTTCCTTTCTCAATAACCCATTTTTTTGCCATCAGATCCACCTGTTCATTACCTAGCACCCCAGAATGGCTTGGTATCCATGCTAATATAAAATCTATAGTCTCTGATTGCACATTCATTTAATGCTATTACAATACCATCTATAATATCTTTCCTGACTCCACTCCCTGTCTCAATAGCATTCAGTGAACTCAGAGTATCAGTAAACAGGACTGCTCTGTCTGGATTTAATTCCATCACTTTATGTATCGCTCCTAACAATGCCAAATATAAATAGGTGATCGGATCTTTCCCTTCTACAAAACTCCATCTCAGGTATACATATTGCCATAGCCACTTTAACTCCATCTCAGGTATACATATTGCCATAGCCACTTTAACTCCATCTCAGGTATACATATTGCCATAGCCACTTTAACTCCATCTCAGGTATACATATTGCCATAGCCACTTTCCCTCCTTGGATCCTTTGATCCATCTGTATATAAATATTTCACATAGTAATTTGCCTGTTTTTTAATTACTTCTTTCCCACTGCACTTATCTAGAATTTCTGTAAGTTGTTTACAAATGTTTGGTTTTACGAAAGTCCACCTGGGTATTCGGACATGATCAGCGTTTTCCTCCTGCTCTAATTCGTGTTGGAGGGTTACATCGGTCGTTTCCGTGAATGCTCGGGTTATCTCGGGCTGTCAGATTAGCCCTATCTGAGTCCCAGTGTAGTATATAATTCAGTGCCCCTGCTCATTCTGCTCCTGATATAAACATGCAACGAACTACAAATATTTTTAATAATGCACCAATGAAAGAGTACCGATAAGTTGAAAAGTTATTGCATTAAATCGACAAGTCATCAATGCAAATTATTATTATTATTATTATATTGTAATATCTGTGCAGAGAGTTAATCCTATAAAACACATGCTTGTATAAATACGTGCCCTTTCATGATGAGTAGGCCTACACATATCTCTGTACATTTGCCATCACACTGCTTACAATGTTTGGAATCACTAATATTTGTCAAAGAGAAACATGTTTATGTATAAGTATTTCCAGCAGGCATTTATAAACACTGCATAGCCTATAATGCGACTCTTGTATTGAAAATCCAAGGGGGAACCATTTCTCACAGCTGGATATGCTGTACTGCAGCCGTGGAAAATGGTTCCCCCTAGGATGTGCATCTTCTAGGGCACTTGGAAATGTAAAATCCACACTGCTCTACACTTGCACTTCCTCACACTTCATCTAGATAGAGCGCACTATATCTTGCACTTCTTTCACAACTGCATATTATTTGTGAGGTCTACACAGTGTATTGAAGTGCTTGACTGGTCATTTTAATGGAATTATTTGCTGGAACAATTAATAAAGTTATTTCATTAGCCTTTCATGCTTCCCCTCCCCCATACACACAAGCACGCTGGCACACGTGACTGACACACACACACACACACACAAACACTGGCACACGTGACTGACACACACACACACAAACACTGGCACACGTGACTGACACACACGCACACACACTGGCACACGTGACTGACACACGCACACACACTGGCACACGTGACTGACACACAAACACACAAACAAACACTGGCACACGTGACTGACACACACACACACACACCCACACACAAACACTGGCACACGTGACTGACACACACGCACACACACTGGCACACGTGACTGACACACGCACATACACTGGCACACGTGACTGACACACAAACACACAAACAAACACTGGCACACGTGACTGACACACACACACACACACGCACACACACTGGCACGCGTGACTGACACACACACACACACACTGGCACACGTGACTGACACACACACACGCACACACACTGGCACACATGACTGACACACACACACACACACTGGCACACGTGACTGACACACACACACACACGCACACACACTGGCACGCGTGACTGACACACACAAACACACACACACTGGCACACGTGACTGACACACACACACACACACACACTGGGTTTTGCATTTGATTTTTATTTGCACTAAAGCAGTGCAAAAAATTTGCAATATTTAAAGAGGCACAAGACTGCCCCCTGTGGTGGAAATGAAGTAATGCACTGATGTGCGCTGTTCAAAAAACACTTTTAGTTTTAAAATCACAGATAAGTGTAGTAATTGCTGCACTTTTGCCTTCATCAGTTTCACACAGTTATGATTACTTGATTTTTCAAGCGCTTTAAAAATCGACTATCTTAAAGGTAGATGACCCAGTCACAAATGTGCCACTCTGCCTTTTGTATTATTATTATTATTATTATTATTATTATTATTATTATTATTATTATTATTATTATTATTTCTTTCTTAGCAGTGTGATGTACAGTTATTTCAAAATATCACCTTATAACATATCACAGTGCAGAAAATCACATGACGGAATATCACATTACAGTTAAGAGCAGTTATAAAGAACAATAAAATAAGTAGAAAATAAGATCAAATTGAGATAAGAGCAAAGATTACAGTAAATAATTACATTTAGGAGCGAGTTCAACTAAGAGCTGTAAACTTATAATAAAAATATTTGCTTATATGAGTAAAGTCCATTAAGAGCACGTAATGAGTGTGATAAATGCATGAGAACAATTTCAAATTAAGAGCAGTTACCAAAAACGTGAATATGGATCTCTAAGAGTAAAATCAAGTGCCAGATACAATGAAGAGTTATAATTAAGAGCAGAAGTAGAATACGCGAGTTATGAAGCAGTTCAGTGCAAGTACAAGCTGATGCAGGTACTGGTACAATTGGGTGCCATATAGTCCAGTATCGTTGAGAGTTGTGAGGTTTACATATGCTGTCTGAACAGGTGTGTCTTGAGGAGGCGCCGGAAGGTGGTCAGGGACTGAGCAGTACTGATATCCGTGGGCAGGTCGTTCCACTACTGAGGGGCAAGGGAGAAGAAGGAGCGGTCTCTGGAAACGGGGGAGCGGAGTGGGGGGGTATAGCTAATCTGGCAGAAAAGCAGAGGGGGCGAGAGGGGGTGTAGGGAGAAATAAGAACATAAGAACATAAGAAAGTTTACAAATGATTGGAGGCCCCATTCAGCCCATCTTGCTCGTTTGGTTGTTAGTAGCTTATTGATCCCAGAATCTCATCAAGCAGCTTCTTGAAGGATCCCAGGGTGTCAGCTTCAACAACATTACTGGGGAGTTGGTTCCAGACCCTCACAATTCTCTGTGTAAAAAAGTGCCTCCTATTTTCTGTTCTGAATGCCTCTTTATTTACTCTCCATTTGTGACCCCTGGTCCTTGTTTCTTTTTTCAGGTCAAAAAAGTCCCCTGGGTCGACATTGTTAATACCTTACTACATCTGGCATATTATATGTGAGGTCTACACAGTGTATTGAAGTGGTTGGCTGGTCATTTTAATGGAATTATTTGCTGGAACTAATTAATAAAGTTATTTCATTAGCCGTTCTTGCTTCCCCTCCCCCATACACACAAGGACGCTGGCAAACGTGACTGACACACACACAGTTTCCAGTAACAAGCAATTCACTCTTATCAATGCAATTTATAGGTTCAAAGGTTAAGCTTTTTTATCACAGTGGTTCTGTTGTTTTATGGCAGCTGTATAACAAATGGAAGAGAAAGAAGAATAAGAGTTTGTTCCACTACTGAGGAGCAAGGGAGGAGAAGGAGCGGGTTCTGGAAGTGGGGGAGCGGAGTGGGGGGGTACAGCTAATCTGGCAGAAGAGTGAAGGGGTGTAGGGAGAAATAATAGTCTATAATAGGAGGGTGCAGAAAGGTTGAGAGAGGGATAGACGAGTAAAAGAGTTTTGAATTGGATGAGAGTGGCGATAGGGAAAAAAACAATGTCAAATATATGTAGCATCCCTGAGTGGTTTCGAGGTCTGTTTTGTGCTATAAATTATTATACAAGTTCTCAAATAGACGTAGGAGAATGAATCCGGTTTATAGCTTTTATTTGTGTCCGTCAGTCCGACTGTTTTTCAAAATCAACACAATGAATGAAACTTTGTTTTCAGACTCACTACTAACAGAGTAATAAAAAAATAATAATCCACGGCTTAATTATATATATATATATATATATATATATATATATATATATATATATATATATATATATATAATATGTGTGTGTGTGTGTGTGTGTATCTTACTGTACATCATTGGGTTCAATAAATCAATAAATGCAGGGGGAAAAGTATGGAATACTAGCCTCCCCAAACGAAAGACTCACGCGCCGCCTGTGGTTTTCACCATCCAAGCTGATGACGAGGTAAACAGACAGCCCTTGTTTTATCCCCTGCTGTGTTGACACTGAACTCTGCTGGAAGAAAAGGGACGTGAAGGACTGCTGTGCTGTAAGTGGTTCATCTTGGGTTGTCTGTCGGGACTGTACTATAAAATAAAATGTGCTTACTAAGGTGGGTGTACCTTAGTTTGTATTACATGCTGGACTGAGGTTGCAGTCTATTCGGGGGTGTCATGTACATAGCCAGAGTGCAGCTGTGGAAACTGGTTCCCCCTAGGATGTGCATCTTCTAGGGCACTTGGAAATGTAAAATCCACACTGCTCCACACTTGCACTTCCTCGCTCACTTCATCTAGATAGAGCTTACTATATCTTGCACTTCTTTCACAACTGCATATTATATGCAAGGTCTACACAGTGTATTGAAGTGCTTGACTGGTCAATTATTCATGGAATTCTTTCATTTGTTAGAACCATTAAAAAGTTATTTCATTAGCCTTTCATGCCCTCCCCCCATACACACACAAGCACACACACACAAGCACACTGGCACACGTGACTGACACACACAAGCACACTGGCACACGTGACTGACACACACACACAAGCACACTGGCACATGTGACTGACACACACACACACACACACACAAGCGCACACACACACACACACACACACACACACACAAGCACACTGGCGCACGTGACTGACACACACACACACAAGCACACTGGCACACGTGACTGACACACACACACAAGCACACTGGCACACGTGACTGACACACACACAGTTTCCAGTAACAAGCAATTCATTCTTATCAATGTAATGTATAACCCCAAGGTTAAGCCTGTATTTTTTTTATCACATGGTTTTATGGCAGCTCTGTAATAAATGATGTAGAAAGATATTACAGAACTGGGATAAGGTGTAAAGTACTGTTTCAGTTTTGATCAGATTCTGCTGTCTACAGATTTGTATTATTATTTCATTTGTTTTTGCATGTGTTTTTTATTGCCACTAAAGCAATGCATCCACGAAATGTGATATAACAGGATTTTAGCCCGCACAAATTTTGTAATAAGTAAAAAAAAATGAGGTAATGTACTTCAAGTATGTGTAACAGCTCTTGCATGAAAGTAAGATAAGAAAGTTTACAAACATAAGAAAGTTTACAAACGAGAGGAGGCCCCATTCAGCCCATCTTGCTTCTTTGGTTGTTAGTAGCTTATTGATCCCAGAATCTCATCAAGCAGCTTCTTGAAGGATCCCAGGGTGTCAGCTTCAACAACATTACTGGGGAGTTGGTTCCAGACCCTCACAATTCTCTGTGTAAAAAAATGCCTCCTATTTTCTGTTCTGAATGCCCCTTTATCTAATCTCCATTTGTGACCCCTGGTCCTTGTTTCTTTTTTTCAGGTCAAAAAAGTCCCCTGGGTCGACATTGTCTATACCTTTTAGGATTTTGAATGTTTGAATCAGATCGCTGTGTAGTCTTTTTTGTTCAAGACTGAATAGATTCAATTCATTTAGCCTGTCTGCATACGACATGCCTTTTAAACCCGGGATAATTCTGGTTGCTCTTCTTTGCACTCTTTCTAGAGCAGCAATATCCTTTTTGTAACGAAGTGACCAGAACTGAACACAATATTCTAGGTGAGGTCTTACTAATGCATTGTAAAGTTTTAACATTACTTCCCTTGATTTAAATTTAACAATTCTCGCAATATATCCGAGCATCTTGTTGGCCTTTTTTTATAGCTTCCCCACATTGTCTAGATGAAGACATTTCTGAGTCAACATAAACTCCTAAGTCTTTTTCATAGATTCCTTCTTCAATTTCAGTATCTCCCACATGATATTTATAATGCACATTTTTATTGCCTGCGTGCAATACCTTACACTTTTCTCTATTAAATGTAATTTGCCATGTGTCTGCCCAGTTCTGAATGCTGTCTAGATCATTTTGAATGACCTTTGCTGCTGCAACAGTGTTTGCCACTCCTCCTATTTTTGTGTCGTCTGCAAGTTTAACAAGTTTGCTTACTATACCAGAATCTAAATCATTAATGTAGATTAGGAATAGCAGAGGACCTAATACTGATCCCTATGGTACACCACTGGTTACCTCGCTCCATTTTGAGGTTTCTCCTCTAATCAGTACTTTCTGTTTTCTACATGTTAACCACTCTCTAATCCATGTGCATGCATTTCCATGAATCCCTACTGCGTTCAGTTTGAGAATTAATCTTTTATGCGGGACTTTATCAAAAGCTTTCTGGAAATCTAAATAAACCATGAACCATGTCGTATGCTTTGCAATTATCCATTGTCGATTGTTGCATCCTCAAAAAAATCAAGCAGGTTA
This sequence comes from Acipenser ruthenus, assembly GCF_902713425.1. Lineage (NCBI taxonomy): Eukaryota > Metazoa > Chordata > Actinopteri > Acipenseriformes > Acipenseridae > Acipenser > Acipenser ruthenus. The sequence goes on along the minus strand of NC_081226.1, from coordinate 11,030,542 downwards.
GTTAGACATGATCTCCCTTTCCTAAAACCATGCTGACTGTCTGTCTCCCAAGATACTGTTACCATATAGGTAATTTTCCATTTTGGATCTTATTAGCATTTCCATAAATTTACATATAATAGAAGTCAGGCTTATTGGTCTGTAGCTACCTGGTTTGGTTTTGTCTCTCTTTTTGTGGATCGGTATTACATTACCTTTGCTGTGTCCCGTGTTGTACGTACAGCAGCATTATATTTTTAAAGATGTTGCTGACTCTTTTGACATTTTTAATCACACATCATGGGTCATAAATTAGCCGGGCAATACATTTCTCAACATTTACTCAGGAGGTTCGGCAGGAAACAAATCTCTTCTCAGGATCGCAATGTATCCAGATCACACTCCCTCCTGCAATATTGCTGGCTTTCTTTCCCATAAGAAGCCACTCATTTCAACCAGAGCACCAACATAGTTGCAGACGGAAGCATGAAAGGGATACACTACGATATTTAAAATAAAAATAAAAAAATCTTAATTCCCTGGTTTAATTGCCAATGATGTGTGAATAAAATAAAAAAAATCTAAACGAACTGGAATAAATTAGAAAAAAATTATTCCTGTGACATGGGCAACAAAAGTAATGTTTCTTGTGACATTTTAAACATGGTAAGTACAATCGGTATTTTATGAATATTTTATTAATTTTATGAATATGGTAAGAATTTAAAAAAAACTTTGAATGACATTGAAACCAGTTAAACATGTCCAAAGTAATACATATTTGACTGAAGTCACCTTAGAGAATCACAGTCACTGAAAGTGATACAGGTAAGAAGGTAAAAAAAACACATTTAAAGAAAAACAACCACTCAAAACATCATTATTCCAAGGGACCGTATTCAGTCTCGATCACTGACAGGATAGATGATCAATGGGGCTTCATTTTTCTGCTCAAAGAGACCCGGACTGAAAAATGGGTAGATTTTCTCAGTGAAGGTGTCATTGAAAGTGAAGATGTGAGATCTGGTCTCCACATTGTAAAATGACACCTGACCTTCCTCATAATCCAGATATACCCCCAGTTTCCGAGGCTTCAAACTCAGAGGGAGAGGAGTTGGGGTGTTCGTAAGAGCTCTGAACCCACTTGAAATTCTAAGCCACACAGTCCAGTAACCATTCTCAGGGCTCACTATAATCATCCCTGTCCTGTTGATGGATTCTTTGGCCACTCCTAAAGTCCACTGAGTCTTCTCCCCCACCTCCACTTGCCAGTAGTGTCTCCCTGAGGTGAACCCCTGCTTGCCCAGGACACTGACAACACGATCAAATCTCTTTGGACTGTCAGGGAGATCATGTCGTGTGTTTCCATCTTTTACTTCTTTCCTGTCCTCAGATAGGATGAGCCATGGGTTTGCTGTATCAACATCCAGAGTCACGTCAACTGTAAAGGAGCGAGAGAGAGAGGAGAGGAGACCATAATTCTCATATCAGTCTACTAATACAAACTGTATGTGGTGGTATTATTATCCTTTGCTGGGGATGAGCCCCCTTGCAAGGGTTATGGTGGAGGCAGTCATACGTATGGATGTCACATATTCTCCCATATATACCAGGTATCCAATTGCACTAAAATATGGTTTAAATTATTTAGCATAAGCTATTGAGTATCAGTTTCTGGGGATATAGTGGGGATCCAGTCTGTCCATACATACATACATCCGTCCATCTGCATCTCATATATTTTACATAAATCTGGAGACTTGCTTATCAAATTGTGATGAAACATTTCATTGCTAATTCTTATTCTCTACTATTCTCTACGTACTGTTGATATACATCCTGATAGCTCTACAATGTGACAGGGATGCCTGTTCCTGGCATACATGTTACTGTATCAGTTAAGAAGGACTGGCTGTTCTGTATTACAGCTAGGTGTGAAACCACGCTGGACCTCACCTGCGACTTGTTTGCTGAAGCAAGCATGTGGAAACACAGCTTAACATTTTGTGAGTAGGGTCCAATAATTTATACATAGTTTGCAAAACAGAGACCAGTTGAACTATTTATTTTTTTAGCATTTCTCCAGTTAGTTGTAATTAAAAATACAGTACCTGAAGCGCTCCTAATCCATTTCCACACTAGAAAAGGAAAAAAAATAGAATTGTCAATCAACAACTGTAAGTGCATGGAAACTTACTGGAGCATAAAGAATTGAAGCACTACAGCCAACTCATTCTACAACCCTAACACGTACCAAAACAAAGGATCTGATGTATGTTGAGGTCAGTTCTCTTTTAACATCATGCTCCTAACATTAGTAAATCATTGAGGCTATATTTTTTTCACAGTTATCACGGATTTCATGATTTCTGTGAAACGTACCCATTCTCGTGTAATATGTAGTTCCCCGTGAAAATTTCTGAATGAATAGTGGAAATAGACCAATTTTTTTACTGGTTAGAAATAAATACAGCTTGGACGGCGCCAGTTCCCGTCCAGGCTGTGCAAAGAGGCCGAACTTTGCTGGGGATCTGGAGGGTGGAGTCACATTGGCTCCGACAATCCCGGGGTGAGGAATGGGGGATGGCAAACCGGCAGGGGTCGCTTCTCCTCATTGCGCAGCAGCGAACCCTACTGGCCAGACATCGAGCACATTCAGAGTGGATAAGAAGCAGGGCTGATCTCTGTTCTCTGGACCGATAGCCCGCCCACCTCTGCTCTGGATTGCTCAGCGTGTAAACGATTCTGGCTTTAGGTTTGTGAGATTGAAGGACGCCCACAGAACGTCTGTGCTGTGTGGGGACTCGCTGCGGTGAGCAGAAAAAACATAATTGGACATTCCAAATTGGGGGAAAATAAATAAATAATAATAATTGGTCACTCTAAATTTATAATAAATAAGTACAGCAAACGTTTCCCTTATTGAGAAAATGCTGTGCATTTAGAAAGCTGGAAGCCGGTTTAGTTTGCTTCCATTAAAGGATTGAACACACACTGCATAGAGCTGCATGATTTCTTTACAATGTCTTCAACGAAAAAGACACCAGCTGCATCAAAGATGGAAAATATTTCTGCTAAAGAGAGCTCTGTCCAGTACAAGAAGGGGATGTTTCATGTGTCTGTTGTTATTTTTATTTATGTTTTGTTTGATAATTCACTGATGGTGAAAACAGAATGTATTTAAAAGGAGGATATAAAGAACAAAATATTCTGCAATTTAAGTATTTAAATATTTAGTAACATATGTTGTTCAATAACTGTCGAGAAAAAATATCAATTTTGAATGTGACATCACTATTTTTCTGTTTTACAAAATATATTGTTTAATCGTGACACAGTGAAATATCTATTTCTAGACCGTAAAGTGACGTGTAATAAGCCATTTCTTACCATGAAAAATATACAGCCAAGGTAATAACTTCTACAGACAATAAATCTAAATCTAAATCTACCCCCTACCCCTAAACGTAATGTCTACAACTAACCTAATCTCAACCCTTAAACCTAACTGTGTTACTATTAAAGTCATTTTGACTATTATTTCAACACTGCTTGTTTAGCGCCCTCTAGCGGCTACTACATCCGACGTCAATTAAAAAGCTTGATCCAGGTTCCTACTGGCCCATTCCTATGGGATGATTTTTGCTTGATAATGGCCCATTGAATCGACTGATCTCAATCAGATCGGGTGGATTCGTCCACTCATTTCTGTCATTAGATTTGAGTGAATGCAAGACAGATTCACCCAGGACTTTGCAAATATGAAAATGCTTGATGCTTGATACCTCAACGCTTATATATGAATATGATTATTTACCAAGGATCCCACTTTCATTCACGTTCTTATAGTTCTTCTGTAAAGCAGAGAAGGTTTTGTCCATTTCTTTCTGTTGATTCTGCAGCTTTGAATACTTCTCAAAGAGGCTTGAAGACTGAGAATTTCTGAAAACTGAGAAAAAAAATGACAATCAGACAGCGTCTCTTCTTAATAGATACATTGTGACACTCTCGTGACTGGTAGTAGTGAATGCATTAAACCCTGCATTTAGCACAATCAGCCAATCAGCTTTCAGCTCTAGTGGGCTTCTATCAAATGGCAGATGCCCGCTGCTACGTCACAGCATCAAATTTAAAACCAATCCGGGCAAATATCAAGGAATCATTACAACTGTAAGGAGCATCTAGGGTTTAAAGAAAATAATGAGAAATGTGTTTTCTAATAGTGATAGTTCCCTCTCGATGAAGGCTCTACCATGTGATCGTTGACCTAGACTTGGCGTATAACTCCCATCATGACCAGCCAGCACATGGTAGAGCCTTCGTCGACGGACACTATCGCTTTAACCTCTCCTTTACGCACCTTCCTAGCTCTGTTCTCCCTCGTTAAAGTACATATAGCAAACAAAATATTTCCACTAACTGCCATCACTTTGTAGATTTCACTATATGAAAGAGGCACACATTATGTTAAACTTGCATTTGATTTTCCATGATACTTTCTACATTTCTGAACAATAGAATTGGCGAAGGTATCTTGCAAGTCTTTTCCATGCTGTATTTCCCGTTGAAGGACCTGTAGAGAGGAGGCGATGAGACAAGAGAGAGCCATGCCAGGAAACCTGAAATGAGTGGTTAAAGAGATAGGAGGAAAACCAGGTAGAGCAGCACCTGAGATCCCCAGATCAGAGAGAGGAGTGGAGAATAGCATGATCGACAGTGTCAGAGGCAGAGGAGGTCAAGGAGAATTAGAATGGAGCAGAGGAGAGAGTCAGTTATAGAGATGAGGAAGGTCTGCAGGACAGAACCCGGATTGAAGATGGTCAAGCAGTTTTCAACTTTTCCTCAAGAATATTTGCCAGGAGAAAGATGTTTTTCTTGTAAGCATCGCAGTGTCTCCCCTTCCTGCTCCCTCCTGCAGCAATGCTGGTGCTCGGACTGAAATGAGTGGCACATTGTGGGAAGAGAACAGGGATGCAGGAGGGAGTGTGATCTGGATACCCTGCAATCCTGACAAGAGCTCCTGAGTAAATGTACTGCACAGTTCATGCGTGACCCATGACTTAAATAAATATATGTAACATGTGCCTTATTGACGCACTAGCTGTTGCATTGCTATTAGGAACCTGACAGCTGGTTTAGTTTGAGCACACACTGCATAGAGCTGCATGATTTCTTTAAAATGTCTTCAACGAAAAAGACACCAGCTGCATCAAAGATGGACAATATTTCTACTAAAGTTTTTTATTTTTTGCTTGATATGGTGAAAATAGAATAAAACATGGACATAAAAAGAATATTCTTCAATGTACATTTGTTATTATAAACATTTGTTTTATAATACCTCGAGAAAATGATACATTTTGAATGTGACGACGCTATTTTTCTGGTTTAATAAATATTATGTTAATCGTGAAATACCGATTTTTAGACCGTGAAATATCTGTTCGCATGAAAAAATACAGCCCTGCCCATGACGTGCGATTACAGCTGAGAGCTGCAGCACAGGATACAGCAAAGCTAACTTTGTTATGTACACTTTGACCACAATTTAAATGAGTGCTAACCAAGGTTTTCAAATCAATGTTCTTACCAGCAGCAGCATTATAACTTCCCCCTTTTCAAGTCTTTGTAGTATTTTTACAGCAATTTGAAATACTCTAGAGAGGAAAGGTTACATCTGTTTCCTCAATCAATGTGTTGCAGTTCACTCACTTAAAAAGAGGAACCCGTGACAACGTTAATAAAGCTATAGGAGGTAATAAATGTGTATATAAAACATGTGTTAGCACCCCTTTAATTGCAGATGTATTAGAACTCCCCATTGCTTCTGTTTTGATTTGTTTTGTGTATCAAATCAAACCACTGGAACTGAAAATCAAAATAAGCAGATTAGTGATTGTCTGATTTATTTGAGGACTTTAATAGGACTCAAACTGAACAGACTCCTCTGGGAATTCTGTGCTGCAGAAAGTCAGGCGGACACCTATATGCCAACAAAACTTTAATAACTATGCACTATGGACTTCAAACAAATCTGAACTGCAGACCTCGGCTCATAGTGGGAGAACTAAAGATCCCTTGGAAAGAACTACAGTTACCTCCAGGGGACAATGCTCTCAGTCTGTGGCTTTGGGCATTCTAGTCCCCTGCTGGTAACTGTTCTTCCCTCAAGGCAGAGTAGGGGAGGAAAGGGGGAAATGTAGTCCAGGGGGTTGAAATGACTACATCCCCCAGAATACCTTGAGGGCTAATTGGCTGTTGAGCCAATAATGAGGCGCACCTGGTCCTAATAGAGAGGGGTAAAAAACCAGGTCTGACATGTTTGTTTAGAGAGAGTGTGTGGCATGTGGAGAGACTGGTGTTGTCAGACAGAAAAGCAAGTGCTGTGTGATTTAACTTGTAAATGGCTTAGCCGTCCGGTTCTATAGACTTTTGTCACAGAGTTTGTTTTATTTAAATCTTTTATTTGTTAATAAAAGTGTGCAGGAAAGCACTGGACTACAGTTTCTGTGTCTAGGTCAACTATTTAAAGGGTGCAAACTAGCCTTGGCTGTGGGCTATATCACAATATATTTGTGAATCAGTGGTTGAAAATTCTGGCCTGTGATTGGTTAAACCTCATCATAGGAGGAAAATAGATTGAACTATTGTCCTAACATCCTTACACCACAGGGCAATAGTCTCTGTCTGTCATGTGATTGGTTCACATCACTGTCAGTCCCACCCCTTTTTAAAGGAACGCCTCTCTCCCCTGCACTCTTCACAAGAGAAAATGGCTGAACACCGATTCTGTGAGTTAATGTAATTAACTTCAAAACATACTACAAAGGAAAGATGCTCCAAACACTAAAATGGGGATTAAACGTCACTGTCACTATTTTCTGAATTCAAACAAATTCAACTCGATGAAAACAAATGTGACGGGCAGGATATAAACTGGATTATGCAGCAGTCAGCAAACCAGACGGAGAAAAACTGCTAACTATACGATATGAACTTGAAAAACATGATTTTATGTATTTCTGTTATTTATTTATTTAGTGATGGTGTATCAGCTATATTTAAACAAAATATATAAGTTTTATTTACTATCCAGCCTTGCCTCACTTATTTTCTTGACTGATTCATATATTAAAGATGTACTGCAGACTCAGCCATAATGAAAATTTAAATGCCCCTCAGGAAGACTATTGTTACCTCCAGGGTGCAATGCCCTCAGCCTGCAGCCCCTGTCAGTAACAATAGTTTTCTCTCAGGTCAATAATTCTCTCCTCTAGCTCTCCTCTCCAGTCCATATTTAATATATATATATATATATATATATATATATATATATATATATATATATATATATATATATATATATATATATATTCCAGAATGTTCCAGATTTGTATGGATCCGATTCTGGAATGGCAGTAGAATGCACTGAGCAATGTTCCGTTTCCACTCTGCTCCTTGCTGGGTGTTTAATACTTACAGATGACACTGAGTGTGATGATCGTTGTCAGGATCCACAGCACTGCAAAGGCTGCTGCAGCCCACCTGAAGGAACGTGGTGTCTTCGGGGTCTCCTTCTTGGGAGGCCTTGGAGGTGGTGAGGCTGAGAATAAAGATATAGCACATGGGGTGAGGCCTCCAGCACTGACAAGCTTCATCAATTCAGTTCCCTCAATCTACTTCATAGCTCATAGCTTCATAGCTCACCGGGATGAGTTGCTCTTCAGCCATGATGCCCTTTTGGTACTGTGGTGGTGACCAGAACTGAGCAGAGCCTCACCAGCGTGTTATACAATCTCATCACAACCTCATTACAAAGTTCTGCAAACTTTTGATTAAACAGCAAAGTGTTCGCTTTGCCTTTTTTGAACCTGGGTAGAGTAGGGGCATGGGAATGCAGTATCAGGGGCAGCAGGGTTTTGAGCCTGGGTAGGGTGATGCATGGAAACGATGTATTAGAGTAGAGGGGGCCAGCACCAGGATTCTCCTGACAAGCTCAAAGCAGCTCAAAACCAGGTGAAGCAGATTTAGAGAAACATGGTAAGAGCAAGAGAACCCAAACTCAAAGAGAATCACAAGAGAGTGCAGCTACTGCTGAGAAAGTGTAAGAAAGTGGATTTTAAAATCCTTTGTTAGCACTCCTTTCAAAATAAACTTCCCACATGCCCTCTACTGAGACTGCACAGAGGACTTGACTTACTGGAATCCAGGACCTGCACTTACTGTAAATGCATTGCATCATACTAGTAATACAGTACATAATTACATGGCAAAACTGAACAAAAATCCCACCATAATGTACATTTTAGCAGACTAATTTTCTACCCAGCAGTAACCTCATTAGCTACTGTAATATTATTAGACATTTTTAATTAGAAATGGGTCCCAGAGGTAAAGACCGGTGGCGCCCGCCAGATTTCTAAAGTTTGTTTTAATTTTTGAATATCAGCAGCATTCAGAACTTCCTCTTTACCATTCTGAGTCAGAAGGTGTTTAAATAAAGCAGCCTGTTGGCTTATCGTGGTTGACAGTATGTTAGCGATTCTTTCTCGGCAAGCCTTGTGGTTAAGGTTGATTTAATTTGTTTATAAAACCGAAAGGATGGATGCTATTTCTTTGCTTCCAATAACCCTAACAAGTCTTTAGAGTTTTCTGTTGCTCAAAAAACTGATCTGAGTATATTAAAGCACAGAGATACCTGCTCACCCCGGATATGGGTTCAATGTTCACGCCCACTCGTCACTTGATTGGTCAGTGTTGTGACGTGCTTCCACCCATCCCGCTTTGGCCTGCTTTGGGAAAGTGTCCAAAAAAATCAGGGCAGCTCGGATTGGCAGCCAATGCAGGTTGGCTAAATGAACAGTATCAGGGGCAGCAGGGTTTTGATACCGGGTAGGGTGGGGCATGGAAACGCAGTATCAGGGGCAGCAGGGTTTTGATCCCGGGTAGGGTGGGGCATGGAAACGCAGGATCAGGGGCAGCAGGGTTTTGAACCCGGGTAGGGTGATGCATGGAAACGCAGGATCAGGGGCAGCAGGGTTTTGAACCCGGGTAGGGTGGGGCATGGAAACGCAGGATCAGGGGCAGCAGGGTTTTGAACCCGGGTAGGGTGGGGCATGGAAACGCAGGATCAGGGGCAGCAGGGTTTTGAACCCGGGTAGGGTGATGCATGGAAACGCAGTATCAGGGGCAGCAGGGTTTTGAACCCGGGTAGGGTGGGGCATGGAAACGCAGTATCAGGGTCAGCAGGGTTTTGATCCCGGGTAGGGTGGGGCATGGAAACGCAGGATCAGGGGCAGCAGGGTTTTGAACCCGGGTAGGGTGGGGCATGGAAACGCAGTATCAGGGGCAGCAGGGTTTTGATCCCGGGTAGGGTGGGGCATGGAAACGCAGGATCAGGGGCAGCAGGGTTTTGATCCCGGGTAGGGTGGGGCATGGAAACGCAGGATCAGGGGCAGCAGGGTTTTGATCCCGGGTTAGGTGATGCATGGAAACACAGTATCAGGGGCAGCAGGGTTTTGAACCCGGGTAGGGTGGGGCATGGAAACGCAGGATCAGGGGCAGAATATAATCTGAAGATTCCACGGGAGCTCCAAATTCCACGATTTCCGAGGTATTCCGTTATCCGCAGATTAGGACTGACTAATGATGGGTGTCAAAACAAGAAAAGGGAATTAAAAAGCTGCCCCTCCAGTGTCCAGGCCTCACAGCTCAGATGCCTCTCTTGCAAGTACAGTGGTACGGTATTTGGATTTTCAGTTATTTAAATAACATTTTAATTCATTTTTACAGATCTGGAAAACGTTTTAATACAGCAACTTCCTCTGAAATAAAAGTCACTTTCACTTACACACGCTGTAGTAAAATAGTGTTTGTCACTCACATGCATTGATATTTGCAATGCATTCAACCCTTCAGTTTCAAGAAAGGATGCAAATGCTCAACTTGATAAATGGTTTAACAGGATAGTCCACTATGTGATAGGCTGCCCTGTTAATACACTTTATGCTACCATGTTTAAACTTGCCATGCTTTTCCCCTGGTTATTCTACGCATTTCCCATAGTTTACCCTGGTTTGCCATGTTTATTAATATGCTTTACTATACAGTATCTCACTATTCTTTACAGTGCTTACCTGTGCTTTACAATGCTTCCATGATGCTTGATTACACTGTACTGTGCTTTTACTGGGGGAAACTTTAATAAGGGTTTGTTTATCCTATTTTAATATGTTTTAACATACCTCTCTGTGCTTTACAATGCTTCCCTATGCTTTACCAGACCTCTCTGTGCTTTACAATGCTTCCCTATGCTTTACCAGACCTCTCTGTGCTTTACAATGCTTCCCTATGCTTTACCAGACCTCTCTGTGCTTTACAATGCTTCCCTATGCTTTACCAGACCTCTCTGTGCTTTACAATGCTTCCCTATGCTTTACCACACCTCTCTGTGCTTTACAATGCTTCCCTATGCTTTACCAGACCTCTATGTGCTTTACAATGCTTCCCTATGCTTTACCAGACCTCTCTGTGCTTTACAATGCTTCCCTATGCTTTACCAGACCTCTCTGTGCTTTACAATGCTTCCCTATGCTTTACCATGCCTCTCTGTGCTTTACAATGCTTCCCTATGCTTTGCCATAATTAGCTGTGCTTTACAATGCTTTCCTATGCTTTACCACACCTCTCTGTGCTTTACAATGCTTGCCTATGCTTTACCAGACCTCTCTATGCTTTACAATGCTTCCCTATGCTTTACCATAATTAGCTGTGCTTTACAATGCTTTCCTATGCTTTACCACACCTCTCTGTGCTTTACAATGCTTCCCTATGCTTTACCAGACCTCTCTGTGCTTTACAATGCTCCCCTATGCTTTACCAGACCTCTCTGTGCTTTACAATGCTCCCCTATGCTTTACCAGACCTCTCTGTGCTTTACAATGCTCCCCTATGCTTTACCAGACCTCTCTGTGCTTTACAATGCTCCCCTATGCTTTACCAGACCTCTCTGTGCTTTACAATGCTCCCCTATGCTTTACCAGACCTCTCTGTGCTTTACAATGCTTCCCTATGCTTGACCAGACCTCTCTGTGCTTTACAATGCTTCCCTATGCTTTACCAGACCTCTCTGTGCTTTACAATGCTTCCCTATGCTTTACCAGACCCCTCTGTGCTTTACAATGCTCCCCTATGCTTTACCAGACCTCTCTGTGCTTTACAATGCTCCCCTATGCTTTACCAGACCTCTCTGTGCTTTACAATGCTTCCCTGTGCTTGACCAGACCTCTCTGTGCTTTACAATGCTTCCCTATGCTTTACCAGACCTCTCTGTGCTTTACAATGCTCCCCTATGCTTTACCAGACCTCTCTGTGCTTTACAATGCTCCCCTATGCTTTACCAGACCTCTCTGTGCTTTACAATGCTCCCCTATGCTTTACCAGACCCCTCTGTGCTTTACAATGCTTCCCTATGCTTTACCAGACCTCTCTGTGCTTTACAATGCTCCCCTATGCTTTACCAGACCCCTCTGTGCTTTACAATGCTCCCCTATGCTTTACCAGACCTCTCTGTGCTTTACAATGCTCCCCTATGCTTTACCAGACCTCTCTGTGCTTTACAATGCTCCCCTATGCTTTACCAGACCCCTCTGTGCTTTACAATGCTTCCCTATGCTTTACCAGACCTCTCTGTGCTTTACAATGCTTCCCTATGCTTTACCAGACCTCTCTGTGCTTTACAATGCTTCCCTATGCTTTACCAGACCTCTCTGTGCTTTACAATGCTTTCCTATGCTTTACCAGACCTCTCTGTGCTTTACAATGCTTCCCTATGCTTTACCAGACCTCTCTGTGCTTTACAATGCTCCCCTATGCTTTACCAGACCTCTCTGTGCTTTACCATGCTTCACTATGCTTTACCACACCTCTCTGTGCTTTACAATGCTTCCCTATGCTTTACCAGACCTCTCTGTGCTTTACAATGCTCCCCTATGCTTTACCAGACCTCTCTGAGCTTTACCATGCTTCACTATGCTTTACCACACCTCTCTGTGCTTTACAATGCTTCCCTATGCTTTACCAGACCTCTCTGTGCTTTACCATGCTTCCCTATGCTTTACCAGACCTCTCTGTGCTTTACCATGCTTCACTATGCTTGATTATGTTTTGCTGTGCATGAGGCTGAAAGCTGAGTTTAAAAGTGTAAGATATGTGCCTGCTCCTTATTTGACTGATCTGCTCCCTACAAACACATGGACGATTCCCTGACTCTCCCTACAATCCAAACAGATTCCCGCATGCCTGCTGGCATTGGAAACACACCAAATCATTCTGGAAAGGGTATCTGAGAATACTGTTTTATCACTGATCATCATGTCAAGGATATCACATTTGACAGTGCAAGCATTAAAAACCCTCAGTAATTACCTGTTTGCACGCCAGGTCCGAGATTGAGAGCTGAGTAGACAATATCCATCTCCATAGCTAGTGATCTTAATGGGAATAATCAGCCGTGTCTGATCTGAAGAGAAAATCTAAGATCAGCCGTGTCTTATCTGAAGAGGAAGTCTAGGCTCTTTTTTATAAGCTAGGCTGAGGTTAGTGTTGGGGGAGGGATCATCACTTAATAAACCCTCCTCTCAGTCTTTCTTTTATACCAAACCTAAAGAGAAGGCAGGCAACCTCCTCGAAGTATTCAGAAGGCTACACAACTACCAAACATGCATGTCAACCAGAACACATGTATTTTACAGTAAGCGTCCAAAAAACAAACAGACAGACCATGGATATCATTTCCCCTGTGTGGTATAAATTTCATGAGGAAAAAAACTAGTGTTTTTCGCCCTTGCTGTTTTTTTGGAATACAATTATTCGGAGGAGAGAATAAGTTCACAAACGAGAGGAGGCCATTCGGCCCATCTTGCTCGTTTGGTTGTTAGTAGCTTATTGTTCCCAGAATCTTATCAAGCAACTTCTTGAAGGATCCCAGGGTGTCAGCTTCAACAACATTACTGAGGAGTTGGTTCCAGACTCCCACGATACTCCTAATGGAATGGGTAGTGAATCATATTAACAGCTGGCCCTTAAATAAGGCACTGTGGCTTTGTTAAAGAACATCATTCAAGCTGTGCAAATACAGTGCAGAGAGAAGGGCATTGGGAACATGTTTGAACCTCCAGGTAACCCAACCCTCCTCAGAACCCTGGTGCAGAGATCAACTCACTGACCTTTACCCCTGTCAACTCACTGACCTTTACCATGTCAACTCACTGACCTTTACCATGTCAACTCACTGACCTTTACCATTTCAACTCACTGACCTTTACCATTTCAACTCACTGACCTTTACCCCTGTCAACTCACTGACCTTAACCCCTGTCAACTCACTGACCTTAACCCCTGTCAACTCACTGACCTTTACCCCTGTCAACTCACTGACCTTTACCCTGTCCAGCTTTTTAATTTTTGAAACTCTCCAGAATCCTAAATTCAAACTATGCGAGAATGTTTATAGAGTTTAATGGTTTAAAAGCATTTAACAAGATTATTATTCAAATCTATATTGTTTGTATACTGCATAGTGTAGCAATCTAGGAGGATGGAAGTTTGGGGGAGGGCATTCCGATTGTGCTGATTGGCTGGCTTTGTTCGCACCTGTGCCTGTCTTATTGCTATTGGAATAATTTCACTTGAGTCATGAAAATCAGTTAAGCAAATCACATGGTTTATTTGTTTGATTACATATTTGATTATACTTGTTGCTTATTAGCAATACAGAAACACAACAATTATTACAACATATATTTCTAGACTAAATATAGTAGTCTACTAGTGATGAGCTTACAGGATAGGTGGCCATATCTACTTGAACCGGGAGCACTCTTTCAGGTCAGGACTGGAGACTTCTTATTCAACTTCAGTAACTTCAGCCCCTTTCACACTGGCACTCCGACCCGGGTCCCGAGCCTACCTGGGTCTCAACCCGGTGTCATGCGGGTCGGCTAAGCCATTTCACAAGCAGAGTCGACCGAGGCTCACAGAAGCAAGTCCACAATGTGCTTACGAAATGACCTGGAAATCCAGCTTCTCTGCGCTGACATTCCTGCAGAGGTCTGGCTCATGGTGTGTTTGAATATAAAGAAAGGCGGAAATGAAACCTTTATGGAGGCGTGGCTATTTGTCACGTCCTCTGCTTACAACCTCCCATCATGCACTTTGTCTCGCTCGACCCGGGTCAAAGCGTGTCGACCCTGAGGTGGGTCGCTGACGACCCAGGTCAGCCCGAGTTAACCCAGGGTGACCCGGGTACGTGGTTTCACAGGATGCTCCACATCACACACAGTAACCTCTCTCAAAAACCTGTATCTGCTTCCACCCTGCTTATGTGCATCAACGCCTGCACCCTGACATTGTCTCTTAAAATACTTCACAGTGAATTACACAACACTGTTATATCTTTTATGAATTTGACGGACAGAAAATAGAGACGGTACAAAAGTAGAAAAGATTCATATAAAAATAGCATAAATCAGCCATCAATAATATTCAGGTAATATTTTAGCTTCAGTGTAAATAATGATTACATAGAAATAACTGCATTTAATCAACTGTCTGTAGCTTGTGTTTCCTCTAGGAAATAATGATCTTAAATCATTAACCAAACAACATGAATATGCAAGCAGGATAACTGAGTAAATATGAGTCAGTATATATTAGAATACAAACAGCAGTGAATTCTAATTAATAACATGTTAAATCTGTGAGTGGGCGGGGGTTAAGTTGAAGAACTGAAACACTTGAAGCTCCTTAACCAGCGTCTTTGTGGCTTTGCTGTGAATTTGATGTGTTTCAAGGTCTAGGTGAACGATCCCCGTTTTATTATGAACTTCTACTTGTCCACGGAGTGTTACATCTGCCTTGAGGAGCTTGCTGAGAGATTCTGTTTCGGCGCAGTTGCCATACGGCCAGGGTTCTTTTTTATTGTTTCCTTTATAACGAGGCTTGAATGAGACCCCTTTGAATATAGTAATGCAGTTTGTGCATGGAGCTTTTTCCAGATAGCTGTCTGTTTTCAAGTCTCTTTGAAAAGCTTCGCTTATGACATCTTTTGGAAGCTTGATGTAAGCACCTTCATCTGCAAAGGCCACGGCATACGCCACTGCTGGGGTCCACGGTTCCAGACACGAGAGCGCGATCATGACCTTCCGCTCTTTCAACCCCTTGCAGGACAAGGAGCCTCCATAGAAGTTAGGGTTAGGGTTCAGACCTTTTAGCCCATTCCTTTCATAATGACACATGCAGATGACAGTGGCCTCCAAGGTGTAATAGTTTGAATGTGTCGCCTTTTTTGGTTTTGGCACACTCAGTTCTTTTAATAAAGCCGACAGATACTCCATTACGTCTTTTTGATTTTGATTGCCTTTAATCAGCACAACCTGCATTTTAAAAGGAAAAATCATTGGATTTGGTTGTAAAAAGCTTAAACAGATTTTTTTTTGATAGATTGTCTTTTTTTCTCGAGTGTTTGTAGAGAAGCAGAAATCGACACAGTATTCAAAGCAAATGGAAAACAAGTTGGTGTGCAGCTAAAGAGAGATTAAAACACAATCTTTGCAAATACTTTAGGAAAGAAGATCTTATGAGAAAGAAGGGCACCACAGACATGTGTCAGACAGAGGAAGAGATCTCCACTGTAACTGCTGGTGGATGTCTCAGAGGGCAGGACAATGTCAATTAACAAAGCAGTGGTTCAGGCAGGGAACTCTCTCTTAATCTAAATCAAATCTCATAAACATTTGCCGTTGAATAAACAACAAGTCCAATGATCAGTAGAAAGGGATTTGTCTCTTGCATCAATCTATTACGTACCTGCTGTGCGTCAGAGTTCGTCTCCTCCTCCGCAGCCTTCATCTGTCTTTTTGGCTTTGTCTAAGAGGGAGGGCATCTACCCTGCCCCCCTGCCCATAGCTTCCCTACGGTCAGTCTCTCCACTTATCAGCAAGCTCATTTATGGGCAGGGATACCTCGAAAGGTGAGGCCAAAGAATTTGGTGCAGATATAACGTAGTATTTGTCTAGTCCAAGCTTCAAGAAATATATTTCTATCTGACTGAACTTGAATTGCAGAACATAGCAAGTGGATGAGACAGAGGGCAGGACAATATCAGTGACAGTTTGCAAGATTATACTGACCGCGTCAAGTAGGATGGAAAAAGGTGTGCGGGTCGGCAGGTGGGTGACATATTTGTCAAACGCTTCTGGAAATTCTTTCTTAATTTCTTCCCCCACTTCGTCGGTAAAGAATTCCATAGGATCAATTTTCACGTCATTAATGTTGCCCAAAAAAAAGATGCTGTGTAGCACCTGGTGAAGAGACAAACAGAGACAGTTTACAGATAAAAAGCTTAAAAAAAACACACAGACAGAGCAATTCAATACCCATTTACAAAGGGTTAGAATGCAATGGAAAACTGCCAGGTTACACAAAGGCACTACATTCATGAGGCTTAGAGCTGCAGTCCAGTCTGAACTGTGAACAATTCATAATGAGAGAATCACCCAGCACATTCATTATATCAGTGTAAAACTGAATGGGATGCTACGGCTTTACAAAGACCGTATTTATACAGCCTCACCTCAGCCATGTGTCCAGGGATTAATGTTTTATGCTTGGTGTAAATTTTCAGAAACTTCAGGATGAACCTGTTCCCAGATTTCACCAGGCCTCCTTCAGCATCCTTTATTTTTTTTATTAAAAGTTCCGGTCTGAAAGATCAAGTAAAGTTATGTTCTAACCTCATTCCAAAAGCTTTTTTTTATTTTAAATGTATATAATGTATAGGATTCTATTACAACCACATCTTCAGAAATCGTCACTTCCTTTACAGTATATCATATTTGTCAAATGCTAGAATGCAGATAGTTGTTTTTTTTTGCTGATTACTTCCATTGATTAAAAAAGTTAACAGGAAATGGAATTTGTGTTTCTGCTTTACACACCACAGAGGCGCGCTGTTAGGATCCCATTTGATGGCACCACAAATCTGTATGACCACCTGTCCACCCAACCTGTCTGTCCATGTATAACTCCTTGTTATTTCCATGCTGTTTTTGTTAGTTATAAAATAATAAAAATGGATTTACCTTCTTGGATCAAGTGTCTTGGCTGGTGGGTTCTTTATGATTAATAGAAAAAATGATCAACATTTTAATTGTATATTGTGATTAAATAATACCAACATAATTATAGAACCAAACACATGCGCATCACTATGACCTCCACCCACTGTATGTGCTTGTACAAATATAAGTTTGACGTGCATTTGTGATAGCGGGCCTACAAAGGGTAAGAAAAAATCCCCCCCCCCATCCCCCACGACAGGATGTGTGTGTTATCATGAGCGTTGTGAGGCACAAGATGAAGTTGAGTCCTTCAACTGCCCAGGAAGTGGTGATATCTCCTGATAGCACACAGACCCTGGAGAGTATTATTGCTATTATAAAATGGGTCTATGAGTGTGCTGTTGTTGGTAAATACAGACGTCTTTAAACTTTTTAAAAAATAATGTTTATTTGTGTAACCTTCCACTGAGAGAAAAAGTAGTTCCACAGTAACTAAAATTGTTAACTTAACAACAAAACATTGGATTTTAAACCGTTTTGTAGGATTTCATTTTTGGGGCTTCGATAATGGGTTCTTGTTTAGGCTTTGTAGATATTGAACTGGATGTTGCCATTCATTGTTTCAACTTGTATGTCTGGGTTTTGTCCAGTAGATGGAGCTTATCTTGGAAAATGGGTTACTAGTTTTTAGAAATAAAGATATAACACATTTTTTATTTAAAAATATATAAATATATTTCTAAATAAATATATATATATATATATATATAAATATATTTCTAAATATGTTTCTACGCTAGGAAAAATAGTTCCAATAAATGTAATAGTTCCAATTAATTTAATAGATAAACTATAAATAATAAATTAAATTAATTCAAATAATTTAAATAAATGATCAGAATATTTTCAGTGTTTGTCTCATGAAGTTGACTGTACCAGGGAATGTACAGTTTTCTCAATTCAATGGCTGGTCACACAGCTGGACAGATTGTGCAGTAGGGGGCGCTGTTTGGTGAGGAGGGGAGTTTGTTTCTGCCTTGTGTTTATGAGTTGACGACGGTACTGCAGAGAGGATGTAACTCCAGGACTTCCTGTCTCTCTCAGCTGGTGCTCAAAAGCTTCTTGAACTACCTTATAAAACGGTTTGGGAGATACCTGCGTCCAGAGTACCGATGATTTAAGTTTAAGTCTGTTTGGGATACAGCAGGGTGATGCTGTGACTTGTCGTCTTGTTGTCGCGTGTAAGTTTTGAGGACAGAAACGAAGACGCAGTTTGCTGTTTTAAAGTGGGTATCTGAAATTAGGTGCATAGATCGTCCCATTGTGGGAGAATTTAAAACACGATTCAGACCAGCTCGCAAGCTTGTGTAGCTGCTATCTGAATACTGTGTGCCAGCTGATATGTTATCACTTCAGCAAAGAAAATCGTATTAAAACTGTGTTTCTCTCAGTGTTAGGTGCAGTTTTCCAGTCCATATTATTTTTGTTTGTGCTGACCAATCATTAAAAACAGACACAGCCCAGGCGGTTACTTTTTAGTATTCTGCTCCTCTTTATTGGCTTCAGTTGCATTATTTTCAGCAGTACTGACAGAGAGCTGTCTTGTAGTACTCACGGTTTCATTTTTTCCTGACCTTTTTTCTATAATTATTGCTGTCGGTTCCGTTACCGAACTGTTGTGGTCTAAATCCTCCCGGAATGTGCGGACACTGGAGTCACCAAACAAGTTAAAATTTACATGGAGGTAGTCTGACATTTTTTTATTGATGGGGAAAAATGGCGGCCAATTCCAAATATATATTTTTAAACCTCTCAGCGCAATAATATCTGTTTGTCAAAAGTCTTATTTGCTGGGACTTGTTTTTACCCATTGGTTGCACTGTAATAATTCAATAGCTTGGAATGCCTATCAGCCAATCAGGACGCAGATATCTCCCAACCCATTTTATAATTATTAAATAAACAGGAAAATAAAACTATTGGTTAATCAGATTGTTTCTGTCTTTACTTGTATTTGTATTGCAACTGTGGTACCATTCAAAACAGCAAATTTGTAAAGGGAACTTGAGCTGACATCTTCAGACAGAAGGGGTACAGTTTTAAGGGTGAACACTACTAATCTGAACTAAAAGCCTAGGCTAGGGAGACGCGCCTCACAGTCTGAGAACCCCTGGGAATAATATTAGCAGCTGGGGACGCATTTAAAGGTACATGCAATATGCGGGACTGATAATACTATACAGGTGCAATCAAATATACTTACATGTGCCATGGCCGCGGTTCTCAATTCTACACTGCAGACAAAAGAAAAAAAATTTAAACATTTTTTAAAAATACAGAGTGAAAAAAACACCCGAAAATATCCTAAAAGGCTGCAGATATATTATTTCAGTATGCTATGCTTTAATATACTAAAATGAGATTCAACTGCAGTTCGGAACCTGTTTACTAATGCAGCCACATTTCTACAAGTGACAGGTGTAGCGCTAAAGGGGTTCTTATTAAAAATGATGCAAGTAAACCCCATGGTATTTGTTTCCCTCTTGTATCTGAAACTGTAACACAGCATTAGAATTCATTTAAACGAGAAGCTCTTAAACACAATACTGGACATTACTGTACTTACAAAAACACTTCTTCCGCCCTGCTCAGAATAACATAAAATATGAAAACGAAACAGATGCACGGCACTTCCTGTAAAGAGGGTGGAAACCTTACTGTAAGACTAATGTTGTACACGATAAACAAACAAAAACAGCAGAAAAACAATGTTTACCTGCGCTTAAAGACACTTAAATGAACATCGTAGACGTGTCACAAATTGACACTAGACAACCGTCTGTGTTGTGAACTTCACTGTTTTTCTTTCGACCCCACCTCGTATACTAGTTGTGCAATACAATTGGCATTTTATAGCCACCAGGGGGCGCAAGAGAATAACATAATCACAGTACCGCTTATTTACTGTAAGTCTGCATGGACTAATTACAGAAAGTACGCAGAAAAGAGTTTGATCCCCAAATATCTGTAGAATACAACAGCATACTCTATATCTGCTGTTCTCAGAGGTCTAATAGATTACTATAACATTGTTGTTGCAATAATGTTATGCTTCTCATATAGTAACTCTATGGTGTGCTTCACATGTAACTGCTAGGATTTTCAAGATCAAATCTTACATAAGAAAGTGCAGAACGAGAAAGGGCCATTCGTTCACCTTGATGCTGGCGTGATCCGTTACCACTCTGAAGAGGATGAAGAAAACCCCATCAGATTGATATGGGGAATAAAACCTCTGGGAATCCATGGTTAGACGGATCTATGTGGTGTTCATGTGACAAACAAAAAGCCACACGGCCCATTGTGGTACCAGCGCTATGGTAGTGCAGTATAGGAAACTCCATTCAAAACAGCAGGGCTGTTCTCTAATCTAATACACTAATATGTGTAGCTCTGTCCATTTTTATTGATTTTACAGTATAAGATTTAACCTATTTGTGTTGTAATCTTTCTCTAAAGTCACTTTGTGCTTAATGAGTTTATCATCTTTACCATATTGTAAATTGCTGTGTTCAATGTACTGTATGTAAATAGATTCTGTAGCAGATTTTCAAAACAGCAAAAGGCTCTGTGTCCATTGAGAATCAGGACCCCACAGGATACTCCTCAATCACTAGAAATACTCATGAAGTGATAGATAAACAATGTTTCAGCTTCTGGCTTCTTCAGACAGCATGGCTAGGTTGACTGATGTTGTTTATAAATGCAGTCTATACTGTATAAAGAAGACAGGAGATCAATTGTTCATAAAATGTTCTTTTTTGATACAGAAAGCATCAGCAATACCAGTTTAGCATTTTATTTTTAGTAAAAAATATATTCTTAAATACAAAACGTTTTGAGTGCCATTGCAGTTGTGGGACAATTATCTTTTCAGGACCAAAGAGACAGACTGTATAGCTAAAAATCAGGATGTAATCCAGGAGAGT
The DNA here is from genome assembly GCF_902713425.1 of Acipenser ruthenus. Taxonomy (NCBI): domain Eukaryota; kingdom Metazoa; phylum Chordata; class Actinopteri; order Acipenseriformes; family Acipenseridae; genus Acipenser; species Acipenser ruthenus. Next base: position 11,009,454 of record NC_081226.1, on the reverse strand, counting down.
TTATGAGAGACATGAAAGCACTGTGGAATGTTACAGGAGCCTTCAAACATGCTCATTATTGATGAGCCTTCCTGCCAGCAGTTTAAACATTTCTATGCATGCTTGCAATCCATTGCACACATTGAGAGGAGCGCTGCGGTCTTTAGAAGACACACCTTTTATACATTCTATGCTTTTTTAATGCAGCCCAGAAGTTCCAGAAATTCAGCCTCGGAGCTTTTTATGAATTCCTTGGTCTCCTTTTTAATTTTCTTTACTTCTTCATGGTCCCTTAATTGCTTGTATTCATCTTCCGTCTTAAAAACAAAACACAGAACAAGCCTGTTAGAGACATTCATCCTCGCTATTCAAAACGTGTTATCAGTGGCATGATATCCACTGTACGCACACGCAGAAATGCAAGTTCATGCAGACTTCATATAACCCCAGATAATGATACTGTCAATAGTTTATGTAAATGATCAAGACCAAGTTTCATCATAGTTGAAAATTATAGACGTATGAAACTATGGTTTGAAATATATGCACAAACAGGCAAACACTAATTCCATTAACCCTAGATGGTGATACTCAATTACTTACAAGTGCTAATAATGTCCTGGTCTAGTTCTATCAGAATTGGAAAAGAGTTTTTCTAGAAATATGCCCAAATGTAATTGTAATTTTTAATATTTTTTTTTTATCTTGATGATTTGAAGATCACTTAAGAAATAACTACACCATGCTTTAAAGTCACGGTTGTTTATCATCAATACTGCATGAATGACTTGAAATCAGTTCTGTGCTCAACATGTTTCAAATGGGTCCCTAGACCAGTTCAGGAACCTCTGTATATACAACATGCCATCAGAATAATCTCAATTGACATTTTCTACACCCTCCTCGGACAGTGGGGAGAGGCACGGACATTGTGTTCACAGCACCCTGACCATTACAGCTTTGACTTTCTGACTAGTTTTATATTCTTACCATAGGAGCAAAACGTTCCCCATAGTTGTAGACTTTGGTTCCAGGAAACTCTATTCCCGTTTTGAAGAGGTCCTGCAAGCTGCCGGCCGCTTGATGCAACACCTCATTTTCATAAGCATAGATCTTGCCATCTCTGCCTGCCAGAATGATCAGCTGCAGCCCCACAGCCAGGCTTGGGAAGTTATCAATGGCACCGATAACTCTCATCTCTACTCTTTCAGGGAGGTAGAATTTTTCCCATGCTTCCAGCTCATCCTCCATTTCTGCATAGATTGTGTCATTTAGCCCCCCAATTCTCAATGTATACCCTTCTGGCTCGTTCAGAAGCACAGTGTGAGGTCTGTATCTGTTTACGAGTTGGGACACGTTGTCAAGGTATTCTTTTTTTAGAAAAAAAACAAACAAAAAAACAGAGAGTGTCAACCTTCAAGGATCAAGACCAAAAGATACGGTACAATACCAGTATCAAAGCTTTGTGTGACTAAACACAAAGAACTACGTGTGTCACATTATATCATTATTTTAAACTGATGGTTCTTTAGTATAGTATAAATGAACTAGAAAATAAGTCATGCAATTGTGATGTAGCAGTGTGAAGGAGCGAACCTCCGCCCCATGGTTTATGACAAACGGACACAATGCCCTTTTTCCTGTGCGCAACAATGTTGTTAAACTGCAAGATGAAATGTAAAGAAAAGGTACTTACTCTTGTCCTGGGTTTGGAAGTCTGAAAGAAAGAAAGAAAGATCAATTCATTAATTAAACCAGCGTTCGTTTAGAGCGGACGGTGCTTGGAGTGGAAGCTCATCCTTCATAAACACACAGCGCCTTTTCAAGCCGGTAAAGGAGTTCTTCTGAAGAACGTGAGTGCGTGAGTGAGTGAGTGAGCGAGCTGGCTTGGGGAGCACACGAGTGAGTGAGTGAGTGTGTGTGAGTGTGTGAATGAGCTGGCTTGGGGAGCATGTGCGGGTGCATGTGTTTGTGTGTGTGTGAATGAGCTGGCTTGGGGAGCGTGCATGGGGGAGGGAGATGAAAATGAATCATGTTGAAAATCTACCTAAAGTACTCAATTCAATATGTCAGGGGTGGCCAATCCTGGTCGTGGAGAGCCACAATCCTGCAGGTTTCCTGGGTCTCTTTAAATCCTCAATAGCCAAAGACCAGGAAACACGTTAGTGTTGACAGTTGGTTCAATGAAGTAAGTGAGAGCTCGGGTGGAATGAAAACCAGAAGACCCTGCGTCTCCAGGACCAGGATCGGGCAGCCCTGCAATACGTGCACACTGGTGTAGAGCTCAGAAGGATCATGCATTTGAAAAGCCTGTGTCTAAAGGGATATGGGGTTCTGTGTTAATGTAGAATGAAAACCAGAAGACCCTGCGTCTCCAGGACCAGGATCGGGCAGCCCTGCAATACGTGTACACTGGTGTAGCGCTCAGAAGGATCGTGCATTTGAAAAGCCTGTGTCTAAAGGGATATGGGGTTCTGTGTTAATGTAGAAATGGGTTATTCCAGGGGGAGGAGTAATATCTAAGAGTATAAAGAGGTGTGAGAGAGAATGAATGTTCGCAGTGCTGCCTGGCGCTGTCCGGAGTGTGGGTACTTAGAACTGTTACTGTGCTGTGCATAAATAAACTAAAAACAACATCTTCTTCAGAGTGACCTGGGTTACTCCTGACTGGGTTAGGCTCATAGTTTTGTACATCAGTAATATAAATCAATCACAATTAAAGATATTACAAAACATTTCAATTGGATTCATTGCACTCCATTAATCTGACCAAGTACACTTACCTTTACTAATGCTGCAGAAATCCTGGATCATGGATGTGGCACCGGCACCCTGGTGGCTGCAATTCCAAAAACAACTCAAATATCAGGATGTGCAGTTATGTGGAGATCTCATTCTTTATAGCAAACCAATTCTGCACTAAAATGTTATGAATCCTGCCAATTATGCAAGTCATTAGGATCAGACCATGTTTAAAACAGTGCTGCTCGGTACGGTACTGGCCTCTTTGTTTTTTAAAGCCCGGATTTAAATATTAAAACTGTACTATGAAAGTCTTTAGAAAGTCTTTATCAGTTCAGTAAGTTATAGGTTGATTAAAAGGGCTATTCACACTATAGCATCTATTCACTGTGTTTTCTAGGGTAAAAAAATCAAACCTATGGAATTGAATACTGCCTTTCATACTTATGTACTTGCTGTGAAAAAATATCAAAACAGGTTTGATTTTTGGATGAAAAACGCAGCGATGACCACCCTATCCTGCTAAATTTGGACATAATCTGAAGGCAATATGGATCAGGTGCAATTTGCATACCAAACATAGTGCTTTACCTGGAATTCGATTTCCTCAAATTATATTTTCCGATAATTTCTGTTTGTATTCTTTATCGAGATATTTCTTGTGCTGCTTATCATACACAGGATACTTCTGCACTGCTAGAATCACGTGTCCACCCATCTTGCCTGTGATATTTGGCCCGCAACTGGCATTATAGTCTGAATACAAAAATCACAGCGAAACATCCGGCATAAAAAACACAGTGAATAAACGGTGTCGTGCGATTAGCCCTTAAATCTGTTTAATAAAGCAAAAGCTTTGTCGATTACAGCATCTCCACCTTCTACACTTTGACTTTCCTGAAATCAGCCTTGCATCTACTGTATGATAACAGGGCGTTCTCTTCACCCAAGCAGACAGGTTCACTTATCGATGCCACTCCTCAGAGCAGCTCACCCTCAGAGCTGGTCTGAAGAAGATACGACTCTCTTCAAAAGAAATTCCAGCAAAGAGGCTTATTTCAGAGTCCTGATTTACCCCTCCTACATCATTAATAATGCTGGCAGGAGTTCAAATCCGAAGCTACATGAAAATGCATGACCACTTGCAGTCTCAGTTCCTTGGCTCCAGGAGACTTCTTCATACAGTGTAAGACTGGACAGGTCAAACTGCCAGGAGTTTGTCCCTCAATGCACACAGTACGAGTCTCCAAGGCTTGAGAAATGAAAGTGGGGCATGGCTTTCATCCAGCTCAGGGCTGGATGAGGTCTTGAGAAATGAAAGCGGGGCATGGCTTTCATCCAGCTCAGGGTTTGATGAGGTCTTGAGAAATGAAAGTGGGACATGGCTTTCATCCAGCTCAGGGTTTGATGAGGTCTTTAGTTATCAAGGTATCCAAGCTGGAAGCTCCGGTCTTAATTATAAAAACATCATTTTAATTGGGTGTTTCATTTGCTTCCCAAGTTTTTTTTTTTTTCTCTTTCAGAACAGACTTTTTGGGATGGGTCACTGCCAGTACAATCAACGACTGCATCACTTAAACAGCTACAATAATCTTTTACCGATTCAAAAGACAACAAGACGAGATGTGAGCAAAGTGGATTTATCCAGTCCTGTTTCCAAACAAAGCTTTTTATATTATTCTAGAGCAGCACAGACCCATTCAGTTGCCAATCCCAAAGATAATTCACTTCCATGAGAACAATGAACGGGGCTTTCCTGTGTTAACTCTACCGCAATACTGTGTTTCAAACAAGCAAGGATGCATCAGAATGAAGAGTCACTGAAGAGAGTAAACCGGACCTTACCTCGAAGAGCTTGACTCACGAGCCAAACTTAAATTTAGCCTAAAAAAAATTAGAAATATGTATAAATGAATGAACAGACACAAAACTGTATTATTATTATTATTATTATTATTATTATTATTATTATTATTATTATTATTATTAATAATAATAATTTCTTAGCAGACGCCCTTATCCAGGGCGACTTACAGTCGTAAACAAAAATACATTTCAAGAATCACAGTACAAGTAATAATACAATTAAGAGCAAGATAAAATACAATGACTTTCATTCTAGCAAACATTTAACATCTGAAGTCACCGATACAGGAAGTAATCAAGAAGTAATCTTGGTTTATTACAGTACAGGGTTAACCAAACGAACAAACAAAAAACTTACAATGTGGCTTCCATCACTTGAGTCATTTTTGACACTTGGATGATCTTGATCGCACAACTAAGAGAATGAAAAGAAACAATCACGTGTTGACGCTGAATAATCTTTAAGGGATCGCAGACGTGCAGGAAACGCGAGACATTCAGGAATGTTCTGCTGCCTCCCTTCCTGATCTGGCTTGAGAAGCTGCGGGCCAGTCTCACCCCCTGTGTCTAGTTATTGACAGCAGCCAATCAGAAACAAACCTTCACCGCTGGACAGGGCATGAGATATCAAGCAGCATCATAGGCATGTTTAAAACAAGCTCACCTGTCTACATTTAACAAAAAAAAAATAATAATAATTACATGTGTTGCTTTCAAACATTATATATGCACCCAGTGCTGTTTAATTCATTCTAAAGCAGGCGCCACATTCCCGATTGGTTAACGCAATCCCCTGGCTTGGGGGAGCGTATTGGGTAGGTCTGGTTGCTGATGAAAAGTGTCTATAAACGATCGACACAAAATAACTGCTTAGTACAGCACCAATTACACATTTATAATGTAGCGAGTCGCAAAATATTTAAAAACACAATCAAATATTAATATAACAGCAAGATCAGTTAATATAAATTCAGAATAAACTGCTTTATTAAAACTAAGAAAGTGAATCATGTAGGACTAAATGTTACAGTGCGCAGGATTGGTTTTAAATAATTTAATCCATCGCTAACTGCGTGAAAAATTAAACTAGAATATAAATCAAATGCGCCTGATAAATAGGAATCTGGTGAATTACTGTACTGCTGTTAAATACAAATGTTTATTTATAAACACGTCAACGCCACATTTTGTACTGCGTTTCACAAATCAGAATGGCGGCGTATTTTTTTTTATTTTTTTCTAATTGCTGTTGTTATGAAGTGTATTCAGTAAATTATCTGGCTTCGTTACACTTCAGCCAACTCTGTAAAAAGCCCAGATTTAATAGAATTCCCGTCCTTAAGATTTATTGGGTCAATAAACGCACTAAAATTGGAAGACTATAAAAGTATTAAGACATTTATTTAAGACATATTGGGCCGAATGACCCTCACCTTTCCTCTCTGCTCCAATCGGGGGTCTAACGAAATTGCAGATTACAAAGCAAGCAAGAGGCTAGTGAATAAAGTCGAGAGGAAAGTGGAGGGAGGGGGGTCGCCGTGTTTGTTATTGTTTGGGTGCGCATCTACTGCGCAGAGCCGTCAAGCTTCCGGCATTCAGTAATGATAAAAACACATCGTTTCTATATATTACAGATATCTGTATGGATTCTTTATAATCCGCACACTCTCTGTTGCTTTTAATTGACCTAATAAATCGTATGGATGAGAAGTGTGTCAGAATTTCGTCTTTTTAAAGCTTCAACTCAAGTGTCACGTAATTAATTCTCTAACAGGTATATTATTATCCGCACCCACATACATTTCTAAACGCTACCTGTCCACACAATATAGACTCTATCACTTAAGTGGTAGACTGATAGTAAATACTTTATATTGTAATGTTATTCTCTCACCTCTTAAAAATGGCTCCCCTCTTCCGTGCTGAAACTCCGCTGCGTGACCTCATCCAGAAACAACGTCACCAGGTCACGCATCCACGGGCTTCGGCGGCTGCGCAGCTTTAGCTGACAAAGAGGTGTGCAGGCAACCAGATACGAGCCTCACTCCGTGTGATACTGCCACCTAGGCAGGGGGTGTGAATCGCCTTCGAGGCGTGTCACTTTTCCTTTGAATTACATACTAGATACGGCAATGTAATACAGACACATACATGTTTAAATTCTGAAACAGTTCAACAATACAACACTAAGCATTATAACTTCATTATATATATATATATATATATATATATATATATATATATATATATATATATATATATATATATATATATAATTTGTAAATGCGTTTAGCGGTTCTGCTGTATATAGTCTTACTGTAACGGGGTCGACATGACCCGTTATTTCACATTTTTATTTCGCACTATCTATTTATTTATTTATTTATTTATTTATTTATTTGTTTGTTTGTTTGTTTGTATATTTAGTGGGGCTTCGAAGCGAGAGTCCCCACTTTAAATCTTCAACATACTTCTTATTATTATTCTTTGGCGCGCTACTCCTCTTACACCGTTTAAGCTAGAAACGCCGTTCAAACTTTAAAACGTGTAGACCGGTCTGGAATAGCGTGCTTGTATACAACTTTTTGATATCTTTTATACTTTTTAAACTATTAAGCTTTTTGTCCTTTTTTTGTCCATCTTCATTCACTTTAATGGGACTTTTTTCAACATTCTAAAGCTCCCCATTGTTTAAAAACTCCCAGACTTCCAACTTTCTATTTACTGTAAACGATGTAACTTTTGACACAAATCAGCTACTTTGACCACTTTCCCAACAAGCTAGACACAAAGTTAGAGGATGACATCTTCCTCTACTTCTCTGCTATTCAAATCTGAAATCAAAACAGAAATAACTTTTACCAATCAAGAGGTATAGCTGTTTTAGTAACCGCATCAACTACGTTTTCTGTGAACTTTTAGAAATAACTGCCGTTTTGACCACTTTCCCAACAAGTTAGACAAATACTTAGAAGAAATGAAATCTTCCTCTACTTCTCAGCTATTCAAATATGAAATCAAAACAGGAATGGCGTCTACCAATCAAGAGGTCCAGCTGTTTTAGTAACCGCATCAGCTTCTTTCAGGAGGCTGCTTCCCGCTGTTGAATTAACTGTCATAGAACTTTGAGAAATTTCAAATTCTAGCACATTCTAAGCATGAGACTATTGACCACTTTACCAATAAAGCAAGCCCCGCAACTTTATTATTATTATTATTTATTTCTTAGCAGACGCCCTTATCCAGGGCGACTTACAAACGTAAGCAAAAACATTTCAAGCGTTACAATACAAGTAATACAATAAGAGCAACTGTACTGGTAAAGTTACCATCTAGTTTGATTTGCGCGCGTTTTCTTTGATCGGGCACTTTGATTGATTTTGTAGCACTTTATTGTTCCTTCACCACTCAGCTAATTAATTAATTACCCGGCAGTTGAAACTAATACGCACCTGACTATAAATACCCCTTGATGTTAGTTTTCCAGGATGGCCTTCCACCGTCCGTCTTTGTTTGTGCGTGTAGGAGAGGGGACCTGAGACGAAACGAAACTGAAATAAATGGTAAACCATTTGTTGTTGCTGCTGTGATGATGATGATGTCGTTGGGAATAATGTTTATCGATGTCCCCTCCTCTGCACTCACTGGTGTTTTGTGTTTTGTTTTTAAACCGGTTGTTTTTATGCTTCGGATCTTTATTGTGATTTTAAACAAAACCCTTGTTTGGTGTGTTTTGTTTTTTCGTACAAAGCACCTACGTGCTATGATAACGATCTGCTGCTAATTCTTAATTCTGTGCAATAAAACATCATTTTAATTGACAACAACTGTGTCTTGGTTGCTCTCTTCCCTGATTTGCCCTCTGAAAAAAAAAAGACCTTTAATTCTGAGGGTCCAATTCCCTCGATGGCGTAGTCAGGCCCACCTTGCAGGTGTTACAATGTCACCTAACTTAGTGTATAGTTATGCTTTGTAACTGTAATCCCAGGTGGGGGACACTGCTGCTGTACCCTTGAGCAAGGTACTTTACCTAGATTGCTCTAGTAAAAACCCAACTGTATAAATGGGTAATTATATGTAAACATAATGTGCAAAAAAAATAATGTAATTGTATGTAAAAATAATGTGATATCTTGTAACAATTGTAAGTCGCCCTGGATAAGGTCGTCTGCTAAGAAATAATAATAACACACACCAGGTTTAATTGTACAGTGGAGTCTCATTAGAACTCAGGTTACACAATTTGACTTTCTGTACCTAAGATCCGTACACAAGCTTGCAACACTGCTATTACTCAGGGCAGTTTACAAGAGCAGCACAAATACAAGCATGGACAATGCACATTGCAAAGCTACACGTCACGCAGTATTCAGTCATTACTGTCATAATACAGCCATGGGACTAGGGATGTCAAGAAATGAAAATTCTCAGATGATTATTGTGTGGGGTATTATTATGATAATTGAGATACAACACTTTACAAAGAACTACAAAAAATATATATATTTAAAATGTTAACTATTTATTAAGCCAAAATGTGTTTTACAACATTATAAACCAAACTGAAAAAAAACACGGTGTTTAATTATACCACAGATATTTACAAAACCCTCAATATTTTAAAATACACAACTCGGAAAAGTTTCTAAACATTTACGAAACATGGGTATTAATTACTGTAGTTCAGCTAAAGTGGCATTTTAATCAAGATTAGTCCTTATAAAAGAGGGGGGTTGTAAAGAGGGGGGGGGGGAGTTGTTTTGGTTTTTACCTGATTAGTTCAGAGGTTTCTCATAATTGTTAGTCTGATTTAAAGATGTTAAATGTCTTATTCCCAAATCCAATAGCTACACTATTACTGGGTTAAACGCATTTCTCAATGGAGCTGGTCATGTCAGCCTGCACTAAGGACTCCAGTACCAGTAGATGTGAAAATGAATAAACAGAAAACATGTGAATACAGACTAGCTGTGGTGAGCCTCTCCTTACAGCTTTATAAAATGTGTCTTGTTCATAACTTTAAAATAAATAAATAAATGGGTGAAATAACTGCGTGAAAACCACATATTTTAGGACCACAATAACAACGACTCATGACAACTGCTGGTCTACATCAACAATGTTAATTCAGTTCACGTTTGAAAACGTTAATATTTAGTTGGAAATAAATATTTAAAAGTAGCGAGTGTGGCGTGCCTTTAAATATATTGACTTTCCTGTTGGAGTAGACGCCACACTCGCTGTATCCTTGCGTCTGTATTAAACAGGGTTCAAATGTTTGTCCTTAGGCTATGTAACTAAAATGTTTAATCATAAAACAGGAATACTGAAATGCATTATTATTATTATTATTATTATTATACACGGAATTGGTTTTACTAACACTGTTTTTAATGAACACGGAGTTCCTCCCCGATGTTGATTCTTTATAAAGCGCTTGATGGATCTAAACGTGTGAACATATCCGTCGTGTTTCCTGCTCTTTGAAACAGCAGCAGCTCGGCCTCATTTACAAATCGGCCCTACCTCTTCAACAAGCTCACCACATACCTGCTTGTATCCGTTCAGGAGGACAGGGTTTGTTTCTGTAGGTCTCACTGTCCGTCACGTTTGCTGTGTGCTGCTCTTGCGGATTTTTCCAGCTGTATAAAACCCAGTGAAAAGGTTCATTATCGCCATCTACTGGATGTTCCTATTACAGTTTTTTATCATTCTGTCCAAATTTCTTAAAGCGGGGAAAATAATAAACATAAATAAATTACTGCTCTAATTAAAACTATTGACGACAGAATAATCATAATTTAAATCGCGATTATCTTTTTATCGTCATATTGCAACACCCCTACATGGGACACTATCATTTTTCATTTTAGAATCGTGATGAATTTACAAGACAAACCCTCCAGGCGGTTGTCCAGTAAGGACGGTGCAGTCTTGTCTCTGGGATGCTACATACCGGGGTCGGGATACTCGTTCCCATCAATTTATTTATTTTCAAGTCTATGCAGTTTAAATGCTAAACCCTGAAACTCATTCCCCACACTGAGTTATCAATTTCTCCTGACTCGTCCATCAGATGAGGTGCAGAATAGTTTCCTTTCTGCATATTCCCGCTCCCAGGCACTGACTGCATTGACAGCCTGAGTTAAACTGACAGCAGAGAAGCCTCTTGTGACGTGTCCGCGTCTCCGCCCGCATTCTGACACAATCAGAGTGCAAGAGAGCTGAACAGCATTTGTACCATTTAAAATGCATGCTCTTAAGAGTGATACACAAAACAGTAATTACACAGGGATTCATAATACAAGGTTTTTTCCTCATGAGTGAAAAGTCCCATTGAACATAATCTTTAAGGTTTCTCTCCTCTGTGAATTTGCTGGTGTTTCTGAAGGTCTTGTTTAAGACGGAAACTCTTCCCACAGTCATAGCAGCGATATGGTTTCCCTCCTGTGTGAGTTCGCTGGTGTGAAACAAGGTGTCCTGACCGACTGAAACTCTTCCCACAGTCAGAGCAGTAATATGGTTTCTCTCCTGTGTGAATTCTCTGGTGTTTTGTCAGGTATCCTGAGTTATTGAAACTCTTCCCACAGTCAGAGCAGCGATACGGTTTCTCTCCTGTGTGAGTTCGCTGGTGTGAAACAAGGTGGATACACTGACTGAAACTCTTCCCACAGTCAGAGCAGCGATACGGTTTCTCTCCTGTATGAGTTCGCTGATGTTTTTTAAGGTTGTTTGACAGACTGAAACTCTTCCCACAGTCAGAGCAGTGATACGGTTTCTCACCTGTGTGAATACGCTGGTGTGAAACAAGGCTGTCTGACCGACTGAAACTCGTCCCACAGTCAGAGCAGCAATATGGTTTCTCTCCTGTGTGAGTTCGCTGGTGTTGCTTGAGGTTGTTTGACAGACTGAAACTCTTTCCACAGTCAGAGCAGTGGTACGGTTTCTCTCTTGTGTGAACTCGCTGGTGTTTTTGAAGGTCTTGTTTAAGACGGAAACTCTTCCCACAGGCAGAGCAGCGATACCGTTTCTTTCCTGTGTGAGTTCGCTGATGTGCTTTAAAATTCCCAAACTGGGTGAAACCTTTCCCAGAGTCAGGATCTTCTCCACCGCCCGCCCTCGCTTTAGCTGCTGTACTGGAACCTGGAAAATATGAACAGGAAAGAAAGTAAGAGGGACTGCTTGTAGGCTTCGGGCATGTGGCTGGGTGGTGGAGTGGATTAAAGCATGTGAATTTCAGCTGTGAGGCTTGCACTGGGTTACACCAGCTAAAAAACACAAAGTTAAACTTAAATAGTAAGTAGCAGGGTTTCAAAAAAAATATCCAGTTACAAGTCCCCATGTGTTGCTACAACTGTTTAAATAACATACCTGTCATTATTTTGGCAACCGCCAGAGCAATGGCAACATTATATCTATATCTGTTCACCAGTTGCGAGTCCTATCTTGAACTGGTCAGAGTGGTACAGGAAAAACAAATAGCTAGTAACGTAACCTACATGCTCCCTCCCTCCCTCTCAACCACACTGTGGATATCACGCAATCTAGAATGACAATGTCACAGCTACCGGGAGTCACTCACCTGCTAGACTGCATTCTGAATGGGAGCGCCCGTCTTCCTTTCCACCTCCTTGCATGCTGTTGGGAGAGCCTTCCTCTCCAGCGCCTTGCTCTCTCACGCAGATTCTCTCCAGCACCACGCTACACTCCTGTAGGCGTACAGGCTCCAGCTCAGGGATATTTGGGTTGAAGTCCTCGGATTCTTCCTTCCCTGGTTCCATGTGGTCAAACTCTACTTCAGGGGGCTCCTGTTTAATACAGTCAGTTTCCAGCACCTCTTCTTGTTTCACAGGAAGGGGTTCTTCTGTCTGGGGGATCTCCAATTCATTGTGCTCAGCTTTAATCTCAGAGACCTCTGGCTGGCTGCTGTCACATTGCATCTCACAGAGCTCCTGTTTAATGGGGAGGGAAGCCAGCCCAGAGAACTCCACTCTAATGGGGACCAGTTCAAGTTCAGGGAACTCCTCTTTAATCTGGACAGATTCCATCTCCACACTGTCCATGGCAGCACACGGGATTCTGTTTAGTAGCTGCTGAAAAACAAATGCATTTATTTCTATACAGTTCTACTAATGCCATTCAAGGGCCAACACAATCTGGCCTTAACAGCAGGGGTGGCTTTACTATTGAAGGGACACAGAACGTTTTGTAATAACCTCATAATACTGGAGGACTTTTACCTGCCTAACCTATAGAGTCCAGTTTGAAGAATGATGGATGAAACATAACTGCAGCCCTGTCAGTTATCATCACAGATACACACTAACTGGTGGTCTGCATAGCATGGCTTTATAATGCTGTATAAAACACTGGCGTCTGCACTGCCTTCAGTTGGAACCATCTTTATAGGGCTTCTGGTTTTCCATTCTTGGGAATAGCAAATTATGTTTTTTTCAAACATTGCCAATTCTGCTGTGAATTAACATTGCAATGCACAACATTCACAAGCACACTGGAGTCAGGACGCGATCACGCTCCCCCACCACACACGTGCGCAGGCACTCAGAACAGCGACACAAGCGATACAGCACATACCCGTAGTACAGATCGTACAATATACTGTTTATATTACCTATATATGGTCACTTTATCGTAGTTTGTGTCACATGCCTGTGCTAGTACACAATGCCTATACCATGCGGCATGCAAATTAATTTGTTTATAAAAAAAGAAATCTATCGTGCTGAAAAGCCTATGGTGTGACTGTAAGTATAGCGATAGCATCACATACCTGTGCTGGTACAGAGAGCATTGACCGAGCTGAAAACACCGCGGCTCACAGTAATACAGCAGCAGGCAGAGGCTGTTTGTCACACAGGTCTGAGTTCAAAGGAAATTGAATCGGTCTTGTTGATGCCGCCATGCCGTGTTCATTTTACAAACAAACTCTGGGTCTGCCGCACCCGCGCGCCGCAAACAACTACACTCAAATAACGACAAATGCAACTTACTGTTTTTATGGTCGACGCCTTGTCAGCCGGTACATTTAAGCAGTGTATTTCTTGTTTGTATGCTTCTGGCGTTTGTTGTTGATTTTGTTCTCTTTGAAAGACGACGTATCCTTAACTGTACGTCACGGAAGCGCTTCTAACTCGGTCACATGACAAGTTTGCATTCCGCAGCAAAGCAGCATGGAATCGGTCTCCTTGCTTTAAATCTGGGCGCTGTAATGATCCCTTATATATTAATATTAGCTGTGCACCTTTAAGGTTTGGAGCTCTTGAGAGACTGACGTCAAACTCCACCTCCCAGCGGAGTAGATGTGTGTGTGTGTGTGTGTGTGTGTGTTGAGAAGTATGGAAAATCTCTGCTGTTAATGTTTGTTTATTTAGCAGACGCCTTTATCCAAGGCGACTTACAGAGACTAGGGTGTGTGAACTATGCATCAGCTGCAGAGTCACTTACAACTACATCTCACCCGAAAGACGAAGCACAAGGAGGTTAAGTGACTTGCTCAGGGTCACACAATGAGGCAGTGGCTGAGGTGGGATTTGAACCGGGGACCTCCTGGTTACAAGCCCTTTTCTTTAACCACTGGACCACACAGCTTCCTCCACACTCCTCCACTCTGTACCAACTTCAAAAGCAAGTGTGAACATAGACACGTGTGCTGTGATTTACTGACAGGACCAAACCTTAGGCAAATCTAGAGTATTGCCACAGGCAAGTGTTCGTACACGTTTCAGATAAATGACCACGTGCGGTGCTGCGATACACTACCCGCTGTGTTTTGTTAACTACACGTACTTTTTTACTACAAGTACAAATTTGGACCAATCAGTTCTTTACAAATGAAATAAGAGCCAATGAATGTAAAGAAAACAGTACGTGTACTAAATGATCCAATGAAAAGTCGCCTCACATTTCTCACACTCTTCCAAAAACGATCCGGGAATCTGAGCCTCTGAGTATTTTTTAAAAGCCGTCTCAAAACATCATTTTTTTTAAATTTGCCTTTCCAATTGTTTAACTTCTGTTTGTACAATGTTTTTTATATGCCTTTACTTTCCCTATAGTATGTTTTTATTATTATTATTATTATTATTATTATTATTATTATTATTATTATTATTATTATTATTATTATTATTGTTTCTGTCAGGGGGAGATTAACCAGTATCTTGGAAAACAACAGCAATTCTGTACAGTGGAAAGCAACACAAATCATGACATTTAATAATTTAATAAGAAAAAAAAGCATAATTAGTTTTGACTTACATTTTATATTTTCATGTTTTTTTTCACTACCTAAAAGCACTTTCCCAGCCCCTCCTCTATATCCTCTGAATGCAGAGTCTGCCCGGGTGCTGCGTCACAACATGATGAAGAATCCAACGCTGAGAACGACTCAGAGAGGCAGAACGCTGGAACTCAATCTCCAGCACTGAGAAGGACTCAGAGAGACAGAGCGCTAGAACTCAATCTCCAGCGCTGAGAAGGACTGAGAGAGGCAGAGTGCTAGAACTCAATCTCCAGCACTGAGAACGACTCAGAGAGGCAGAGCGCTAGAACTCAATCTCCAGCTCTGAGAAGGACTCAGAGAGGCAGAGCGCTAGAACTCAATCTCCAGCACTGAGAACGACTCAGAGAGGCAGAGCGCTAGAACTCAATCTCCAGCACTGAGAAGGACTCAGAGAGGCAGAGCGCTAGAACTCAATCTCCAGCACTGAGAAGGACTCAGAGAGGCAGAGCGCTGGAACTCAATCTCCAGCACTAAGAACGACTCAGAGAGGCAGAGCGCTGGAACTCAATCTCCAGCACTGAGAACGACTCAGAGAGGCAGAGCGCTGGAATTCAATCTCCAGCACTGAGAACGACTCAGAGAGGCAGAGCGCTGGAACTCAATCTCCAGCACTGAGAACGACTCAGAGAGGCAGACCGCTAGAACTCAATCTCCAGCACTGAGAAGGACTCAGAGAGGCAGAGAGCTGGAACTCAATCTCCAGCACTGAGAACGACTCAGAGAGGCAGAGCGCTGGAACTCAATCTCCAGCACTGAGAAGGACTCAGAGAGGCAGAGCGCTGGAACTCAATCTCCAGCCCATAAAAAAGGCCAACAAGATGCTCGGATATATTATGAAAAGTTTTGAATTTAAATCAAGGGAATGTTATAATGTTAAAACTACAATGCATTAGTAAGACCTCATCTAGAATATTGTGTTCAGTTCCGGTCACCTTGTTACAAAAAGGATATTGCTGCTCTAGAAAGAGTGCAAAGAAGATCAACTAGAATTATCCCGGGTTTAAAAAGTATGTCGTATGCAGACAGGCTAAAAGAATTGAATCTATTCAGTCTTGAACAAAGAAGACTACGCAGTGATCTGATTCAAGCATTCAAAATCCTAAAAGGTATTGACAATGTCGACCCAAGGGACTTTTTCGATCTATAAAATAAATAAGGACCAGGGGTCACACTAGAATCAACCATTACAGACGAGCAGCTCTGCACACACTAGAATCAACCATCACAGACTAGCAGCTCTGCACACACTAGAATCAACCATCACAGACTAGCAGCTCTGCACACACTAGAATCAACCATCACAGACGAGCAGCTCTGCACACACTAGAATCAACCATCACAGACTAGCAGCTCTGCACACACTAGAATCAACCATCACAGACTAGCAGCTCTGCACACACTAGAATCAACCATCACAGACGAGCAGCTCTGCACACACTAGAATCAACCATCACAGACTAGCAGCTCTGCACACACTAGAATCAACCATCACAGACTAGCAGCTCTGCACACACTAGAATCAACCATCACAGACTAGCAGCTCTGCACACACTAGAATCAACCATCACAGACTAGCAGCTCTGCACACACTAGAATCAACCATCACAGACTAGCAGCTCTGCACACACTAGAATCAACCATCACAGACTAGCAGCTCTGCACACACTAGAATCAACCATCACAGACTAGCAGCTCTGCACACGCTAGAATCAACCATCACAGACTAGCAGCTCTGCACACACTAGAATCAACCATCACAGACTAGCAGCTCTGCACACACTAGAATCAACCATCACAGACTAGCAGCTCTGCACACACTAGAATCAACCATCACAGACTAGCAGCTCTGCACACACTAGAATCAACCATCACAGACTAGCGGCTCTGCACACACTAGAATCAACCATCACAGACTAGCAGCTCTGCACACACTAGAATCAACCATCACAGACTAGCAGCTCTGCACACACTAGAATCAACCATCACAGACTAGCAGCTCTGCACACACTAGAATCAACCATCACAGACTAGCAGCTCTGCACACACTAGAATCAACCATCACAGACTAGCAGCTCTGCACACACTAGAATCAACCATCACAGACGAGCAGCTCTGCACACACTAGAATCAACCATCACAGACTAGCAGCTCTGCACACACTAGAATCAACCATCACAGACGAGCAGCTCTGCACACACTAGAATCAACCATCACAGACGAGCAGCTCTGCACACACTAGAATCAACCATCACAGACTAGCAGCTCTGCACACACTAGAATCAACCATCACAGACTAGCAGCTCTGCACACACTAGAATCAACCATCACAGACGAGCAGCTCTGCACACACTAGAATCAACCATCACAGACGAGCAGCTCTGCACACTGTCTGTGTGCTCCAGTGGTTAAAGACAAGGGCTTGTAGGGAAATAAGCATCACACACGCTTTTATTTTTTAATTGTTTTTTGTCAAACAGCGACTTAGAGATCACGTACATTTTCTTTACTTCAGCTTCAGTGGTTTTAATCTATCCACACACTAAATCGCAGAGTCAGCTCTGAACACGGCATTCTTTATATTCCCTTGTGTGATCGAGTGGAAATCTGCTCTGCAGCGCACTCCAGCACCCACACAGCTCCCTGACCTGCACACCGCAGGACAATTGCTGTACAAAGGCTGTTTTATCAGTCACTGTTGTGGATTTAAATAGTATTGGTTTTAAGAATAAATAATTAAACTCACATGGGGAGGTTCCTGTGCTGTAAACCTGGACTTCATGGAGACGGGCAGAACGCAGCTCTCGCTATTCCTTATCCAATGCTGCCATCTTGTGGCCATTTTATAGAACTGTTGGTTCTAATAAAACACCTTGTTTTTGTTTATACGAATACAGCTCAGTTGTCTTTTTTTAAGTTTTTGTAGTTTTTTTTTACTCGTATTAACCTTAACCCCTGTACAAAATTAGAAATTTCAGATACATTCTTAAAATACAATAAAAAATATATATACAGTTACAGGATAACCAGGAGAGTACTGTGTGTATAAATAATAAAGTTTTCTGTAATTGCTCTTATTTGAAATCATTCTCATGCATTTATCATGCTTACTACGTGTTCTTAATGGACTCATATAAGCAAATAGGTTCTATCAGGTTTAGCTGATCTTAGTCGAATTTGCTCTTATAATTTACTGTGTGTTTTATTATTTTGTTCTTACTTGAATTGATCTTGTTGTACTTTCATACCTGCTCTTATTTGAATTAAGATATTCTTTAATGTGATATTTTATAATGTGATACTTTGTACTGTGATAACTTGTAACGACTATAAGTCGCCCTGGATGTCTGCTAAGAAATAAATACTAATAACAGTAATAATGGCATTGCTGAAAATCACTACCTGTACTACCCATTGTAAACAGCAGAGGGCACCAGCCACCGCTTGTCACGGAGCTGTGAGTTAGTTTTCATTGAACCAACAGTTCTACTAAATGGCCACACGATGGCAGCATTGGATAAGGAATAGCGAGAGCTAAGTTCTGCTTTTAGTCGAATTCGCTCTTTTAATTTACTGTATGCTTTATTATTTTGCTCTTACTTCAACTGATCTTGTTGTACTTTCATAACTGCTCTTATCTGTATTATGATATTCTGTAATGTAATATTTTATAGTGTGATACTTTGTACTGTGATAACTTGTAAGAATTGTAAACAACCCTGGATAAGGGTGTCTGCTAAGAAATAAATACTACTAATACTACTGAAGTGACAATGGTCAAGTCTCAAGTCTGATAATAGCCATCCTGATTGAACACACACACACACACACACACACACACACACACACACACACACATACACACACACACACACACACACACACACACAGTGCCTATAGAAAGTCTACACCCCCTTGAACTTTTTTCACATTTTGTTGTGTCAGTGCCTCAGAGTTTCATACATTTAAATGAGGATTTTTTCCACTTATCTACACAGCATACTCCACACTGTTAAGGGGAAAAAGTTTTTATTGAGAAAAAAATTATAATACATAAAAAAAATTAAAATACATAACTGAAAGATCATAATTGGATAAGTCTCCACCCCCCTGAGTTAATGGTACTTGGTGGAAGCACCTTTGGCAGCAATTACAGCTGTGAGTCTGTTGGGATAGGACTCTACCAACTTTGCACACCTAGATTTGGCAATAAAACTGTTCAAGCCCTGTCAAGTTCCTTGGGGAGCGTTGATGGACAGCAATCTTCAGGTCATGCCACAAACTTTCGATTGGATTTAGGTCGGGGCTCTGACTGGGCCACTCAAGGACATTTACTTTTTTGTTTTTTAGCCACTCCAGTGTAGCTTTGGCTGTGTGCTTTGGGTCGTTGTCATGCTGAAAAGTAAATTTTCATCCCAGTTTCAGCTTTCTTGCAGAGGGCAGCAGGTTTTCCTTAAGGACTTCTCTGTATTTTGCTCCATTAATTTTCCTTTCTATCCTGACAAGTGCCCCAGTCCCTGCCGATGAGAATTATCCCCATAACATGATGCTGCCACCACCATGCTTCACAGTAGGGATGGTGTTCTTTGGGTGATGAGCTGTGTTGGGTTTGCGCCAAACATAATGCTTTGCAATTAGGCCAGAAAAATTCAATTTAAGTGTCAGCAGACCGCTAAACTTTTTGCCACATGGCTACAGAATCTCCTGAGTGTTTTTTTGCATACTTCAAATGGGATTCAAGGTGGGCTTTCTTGAGTAATGGCTTCCTTGTTGCCACCCTACCATACAGGCCAGATTTGTGGAGTGCTTGGGATATTGTTGTCACATGCACACTTTGATCAGTCTTGGCCATAAAAGCCTGTAGCTCTTGCAAAGTTGCCATTGGCCTCTTGGTAGCCTCTCTGATCAGTCTCCTTCTTGCTCAGTTATCCAGTTTGGAGGGACGGCCTGATCTAGGCAGGGTCTTGGTGATGCCATACACCTTCCACTTCTTAATAATCGTCTTGACCGTGCTCCAAGGGATATTCAAGGCCTTTGATATTTTTTTATACCCATCCCCTGATCTGTGCCTTTCAACAACTTTGTCCCGGAGTTCTTTTGAAAGCGCCTCGGTGCTCATGGTTGAGTCTTTTAGGACTGCTATTATAAAGGGGGTGGACACTTATCCAACCAAGCTATTTCAGTTTTTATTTTTAATTAATTTTCTACACATTTCTAGAATATTTTTTTCACTTGGAAGTTGTGGGGTAAGATGTGTAGATAAATGAAAAAAAAACTGTTTTAATGCATTTTAATTCCAGGACGTAAGGCAACAAAAGGTGAACATTTTGAAAGAAGGGGGGGGGGGTATGGACGCGCTGCCTGTGTGGAGCGCGCGACAGAGCACCTGCTCACGGCTTAGGAGCACGCGCACAGAACCCCTCTGCGAACACTGAGCCGCTGCGTCTCAAACAGCGCGAGATAAACACTGAGCCGCGCACAGTTTATTTTCCTTTAGTTTAATTAAACGATATTGCATACCAGACGTGTACTAAAACAAGGTAAGTGACATTATTATTATTATTATTATTATTATTATTATTATTATTATTATTAATTACAGGTTAGTTGTTTGTGACGCGCGGGTCTGTCAGGTCCTTTGTTTGATAAATGGACACGGCATGGCCGGGTATCAACAAGACCGATTCAATTAAACTGAAAGCGCCGGCTAAACGAATAAAGAAAACGAGGTAACGCTGTTTTTATGTTTAATATTATTGACAACGTATCTGAGGCTGTAACGGGTGATAGACGCGAGCTTACCCCCGCCCTCAATCACAGGAACACAGAGCTCTTTACAATGCAGCTCATAGTCACTGTGGTGGCGATCTCACGTAGAAATGTTTATTTTGGCTCTGGATTCCACACACACATTATTCAAACGACAACTGAGGCTCACCGACTAGCAGGTTGTAAATACACTGAGTGAGAGAATAATCCTCTCTCCCTTCTAAGGAAAGACACGACATTAAATAATCTCCAGCCGCGCCTACTGCTAACAGGATTCATTGTTCAATGAATATTTGCACCTGGAATCATTTTATACAAATTACAATTAAAGATTAATATATTTTACGTTAAACACGTTTCTTCTCATTTATACGTATTTGTTTAACCTGTATGAATACCGTCTTTACAAACACGATCGTTACACTATGATATTGTTTACTCATTATTATTATCATTATTATTTGTTTGTCCTTAAAGTCTGACCATCAGAACACATAGATATAACAAAACCTTTGCTCCACATATAGAAACTTAATTAATGAATTCGTCCTAATCTAATTATTATTATTATTTGTTTAAATAGTAGACGCCTTTATCCAAGGCGACTTACAGAGACTCGGGTGTGTGAACTATGCATCAGCTGCAGAGTCACTTACAACAACGTCTCACCTGAAAGACGGAGCACAAGGAGGTGACTTGCTCAGGGTCACACAGTGAGTCAGTGACTGAGGAGGGATTTGAACCGGGAACCATCTGGTTACAAGCCTGTTTCTTTAACCACTGGACCACACTGCCTCCTAATTATAGCAGTACACCGTCATATCTCAAACACACTTGATCAACAGCATGCACAATCCATAATAAACCACGGCTCTATCCCCAGTGGAGTAATAATCACAATCACATGTACAGTGAGGGTCTCGCCCTCACAAAGGCTAGTTATGCTTTTGAGGAGCAGGCAGGGTGTGATTTGATGGGGGGGGGGGGGGGGTCCCTGACTCTGCATTTTCAGTTGTCATCCCAGGGGGGGGGGAGGGATACATTTATCTCCTGCGATAAAAGATTTTGAATTAACAATGATTTCTTCGGGACATTTTAAACCTATTTAAAAAGATAAATGTCTGCCGCATCATTTTTACGCAAACTGACTTCATAAAAACCTCGGTCTAAGCACTTCAGAGTGTAAGATCAGTAGCACATTGTATTAACATGATTTTAAAAAAAATAAGAAAGAAAAGGAATGGAGTTTAGTTTCACTGGAGCCGGATCATACAGTTTGACTGTATAAAGTGGATCAGGCTCGGATTCCACTCACCCGTCATTGTCATCCAACAGTACCGGTGTGTGCACAGTAGCAAGGCAAATTATTATTATTATTATTATTATTATTATTATTATTATTATTATGTATTTCTTAGCCCTTATCCAGGGCGACTTACAATTGTTACAAGATATCATATTATTTCACATACAATTACCCATTTATACAGTTGAGGTTTTTTTACTAGAGCAATGTAGGTAAAGTACCTTGCTCAAGGGTACAACAGCAGTGTCCCCCACCTGGGATTGAACCCACAACCCTCCACATGTTTATGTGTATATGTCCAAGTACATGTAGAAAGAAAAGCATTTCTGTAACGCAGCTAAATTAGTGAGATTCCTTGAATCTTCACTACCAGGTCAGCGAGGAATGTTGTCATTTTGCTTATAGAAAGTTGCTGATGACAAAGTTCCTGTTTCTTTTGCTTAAAATGTTTATTTTTGTCACATTCTGAATGCTTTGTAGGCAAATGGTGTCTCCATTTTGCAGGTTTAAGTGTTTTGCTTGACAAAAACCTCCTGACAAATAATGAAAAGGCTGGGACAGCCTAACAGTGAACACAAGCAGCAGAATGAGCACAGATTAGAAAGAGGTGCATTTACATGAATGCTAGATGTAAAAAAAAAATAATGAAAAAGAAGTCTGTAATTTTGACAAGACAAGTGTGCTTCATCATGTGTAAGTTATTCAGTTAATGTGTGTTTCACACAAGGTGATGTGTGGTGTTGCATCAAATGGAGCTGTAATTATAAATAATATATATATAAAAACACACCTGTAATAAAAGGAAACAGATAAAGGGGGAACATGCAGACCCCGTGCATATCTTAGAATTATATATCACGTGGTTAAAGCTGTCTGTTGTGTTGCTCAGTAATACAACGTGTGATTGTGTAGAAATGGGTTTTTGCATGAACTGTGTGATCGAATTTTGGGAATTGTTTGCGGACCACCTGGAGTTTAACTCACAGTCTACAGGATGGTAACCACTGCCTTAGTAGCACTGTTTTTAAATAAAGAAATCCTTTTTCACCCCAGCAGCTACTAAACAGAACCCTGTGTGCTGCCACAGACAGTGTGAAGATGGAGTCTGTCCAGATTAAAGAGGACTTCCCTGAACGTGAACTCCTCCCCTGTACAGAGGAGTCCTCTGGGCTGGCTTCCCTCCCCATTAAACAGGAGTGCTTTGAGAGGCAATGTGACTGCTGTCTGATGGAGGTCTCTGACATTAAAGCTGAGCACAAAGAACTGAAGATCTCCCAGACAGAAGAACCCCTTTCTGTTAAACAAGAAAAGGGGCTGGAAACTGTCCGTATTAAACAGGAGCCACCTGAAGTAGAGTTTGACCACATGGAACCAGTGAAGGAAGAATCCGAGGACTTCAACCCAAACATCCCTGAGCTGGAGCCTGTACGCCTGCGGGAGTGTAGCGTGGTGCTGGAGAGAATCTGCGTGAGAGAGCAAGGCGCTGGAGAGGAAGGCTCTCCCAACAGCATGCAAGGAGGTGGAAAGGAAGACGGGCGATCACATTCAGAATCCAGTCTAGCAGGTGAGTGACTCCCAGTAGCTGTGACATTGTCATTCTAGATTGCGTGATATCCACAGTGTGGTTGAGAGGGAGGGAGGGAGCACTAGCTATTTGTTTTTCCTGTACCACTCTGACCAGTTCAAGATAGGACTCGCAACTGGTGAACTTCAGGTACAGATATAATGTTGCCATCGCAGAGCCGAGCAGCGTTGTCCCGCTGACTATCACTATATTTGAAAACTCAGGGTTCAAGTCACTTCCTATGGCAGTGTTGTGTGCAGAGCAGTAGTAATTCAGTCACAAGCAGTGTTCCATTTCAAGAGTTTTACTTAAAAATAAGATGCAGAGTCCAATTCTACATAAATAGCAAGGGTAGTTTTAAAAACAGGTAAAGTACTTGAAGTGCAGAAATATATTGTAAATAAATTATTATTATTTGTTTATTTAGCAGACCCCTTTATCCAAGGTGACTTACAGAGACTAGGGTGTGTGAACTATGCATCCGCTGCAGAGTCACTTACAACTACGTCTCACCCGAAAGACGGAGCACAAGTGACTTGCTCAGGGTCGCACAATGAGTCAGTGGCTGAGGTGGGATTTGAACCGGGGACCTCCAGGTTACAAGCCCTTTTCTTTAACCACTGGACCACACAGCCGTCACAAATCCCGATAGAATAACGTACGTCATGCTGTGTCAAAACACATCCAAAATGTGTAACCAGTATCGCAAATAATAAATAATGCAGAGGTTATTTAAAAATACTTTCAAGTAACGAATCCGGTATCAGTTATAGCAGAGTATCCTACATGACCACATGGTCCACGCCTTCCTGTTTAAAACGGACATCTCTTCTTTTATTGACCCCCCTCACCTCTGACCTCCAATTATAGGTAAACATACATTACTTTAATTAAATCAGAATTTAATATCCATGTCCTTCATTTTACTCCATTGTATACACAGTTACACAATATGTAACTAAATATTAAAAATACACACTTTAAAAAGGAAGTTTACTGATAATTGTCAGTGTTAATCTCCCCAGACAGATTAAACCGTCACAGTTGCCATTGTTCTGGGGGATTGGGGATTGGGGATTGGGGGGGGGAAGGACGGGGACAGGGGACACACACACACTAAAGTACTGTATACAGTGCCTATAGTAAGTACTCACCCCCCTTGGACGTTTTCACAGTTTGTTGTGTTACAACCTGAAATCTTGATGTATTTAAATGGGATTTTTTTTTCCTTTGATTTACACAACCTACTCAACACTTTCAATGTGTGAAAAAATGGGGGGGGGGGGGGGGGGTGAAAAAACAATTCAATTAAAAATAAAAACCTGAAAAGTCTTCATTAGATAAGTATTCATCCCCTTTGCTATGACACTCCTAAATAAGCTCAGGTGCAACCAATTTCCTACAGAATTCACACAATAAGTGTAAATGGCGTCCATCTGTGTGCAATAAAGGTGGTTCACATGATTTCAGATTAAATACACCTGTCTCTGTAAGGCCCCACTGTTGGGTAGTGCATTCAAAGCAAAGATACTACCATGAAGACCAAGGAGCTTTCAAAACAACTTCGGGATAAAGTTGTGGAAAGGCACAGATCAGGGGAGGGGTATAAAAAGATTTCAAAGGCATTGAATATCCATTGGAGCACTGTATAGTCGATCATTAAGAAGTGGAAGGTATACAGCACCACCTAGAATCTGCTTAAAGCAGGCTGTCCTCCCTAACTGAGCAGCCGGGTAAGAAGGGCATTGGTCAGAGAAGCCAGCAAGAGGCCAATGACAACTCTGAAAGACCTACAGCGTTCCACGGCTGAGATGGAAGAAACTATCCATATGTCAACAATAGCTCAGCTACTCCACAAATCTGGCCTGTATGGTAGAGTGGCAAGAAGGAAAAAGCCCATGTAAAATCCTGCTTGGAATTTGCAAAAGGGCATGTGGGAGACTCTGAAAAGATGTGGCAAAAGATTCTGTGGTCCGATGAAACAAAATTTGAACTATTTGGCCAAAATGCAAAGCGTTATGTCTGGCGCAAACCCAACACAGCACATCACCAGGTAACACCGTCCCTCCTGTGAAGCATGGTGGTGGCAGCATCTTGCTATTGGGATGCTTTTCATCGGCAGGGACTGGGAAGCTTGTCAGGGTAGAGGGCAAAATGGATGGAGCTAAATACAGGCAAATCCTTGAGGGAAAACTGCTTCAGTCTGCAAAAGACCTAAGACTGGGATGGAGATTCACCTTTCAGCAGGACAATGACCCCAAGCACACAGCCAAAGCGACACTGGAGTGGCTTAAAAACAAGAACGTGAATGTCCTAGAGTGGCCCAGTCAAAGCCCGGACTTGAATCCGATTGAAAATCTGTGGCAAGACTTGAAGACTGCTGTCCACCAACGATCCCCATCAAACTTGACAGAGCTCGAACAATTTTGCCAAGAAGAATGGGTGAATATTTCACGATCCAGATGTGCAAACCTGGTAGAGACTTACCCCAAAAGGCTCCGAGCTGTAATTTCAGTTTTTTTATTTTTCATTAACTATTGTTTCACAATAAAAATACTCTTACCTCTTCAAAGTGTTGAGTGTAAATCAAAGGGAAAAAATATCCCATTTAAATGTATCAAGATTTCAGGTTGTAACACAACAAACTGTGGAAATGTCCAAGGGGGTGAATACTTACCACAGGCACTGTATATCATCATAAATGTTCAGTCTAACAATATATGGATATTTTTGTAAATGTGTAATGTAACGTTATTGAGAAAGATTTAAAGTATTGTGTGTTAGATGAAATAGACCTGAAACCTTGCAGGAGAACTTTGAAGGCAGATTTTGATCCCAGTGCTCCGTTTCACCTGCATCAGTCTTTACTGACTGCTTTACGTTTAACTTTGTGTTTTTAAGCTGGTGTAACCCAGTGCAAGCCCCACAGATGAAATTCACATGCTTTAATCCACTCCACCACCCAGCCACATGCCCCAAGCCTACAAGCAGTCCCTCTTACTTTCTTTCTTTCCTTTTCATATTTTCCAGGTTCCAGTACAGCAGCTAAAGCGAGGGCGGGCAGTGGAGAAGATCCTGACTGTGGGAAAGGTTTCACCCAGTTTGGGAATTTTAAAGCACATCAGCGAACTCACACAGGAAAGAAACGGTATCGCTGCTCTGCCTGTGGGAAGACTTTCAGTAACTCGGAATATCTGAAAAAACACCAGCAAATTCACACAGGAGAGAAACCGTATTTCTGCTCTGACTGTGGGATGAGTTTCAGTCGGTCAGACAGCCTTGTTTTACACCAGCGAACTCACACGGGAGAGAAACCATATCTCTGCTCTGACTGTGGGAAGAGGTTCAGTAACTCAGGAGACATGAAAAAACACCAGCGAATTCACACAGGAGAGAAACCGTATCACTGCTCTGACTGTGGGAAGAGTTTCAATAACTCAGGATATCTGAAAAAACACCAGCAAATTCACACAATAGAGAAACCGTATCGCTGCTCTGACTGTGGGAAGAGTTTCAATTGGTCAAACAGCCTTGTTTCACACCAGCGAACTCACACGGGAGAGAAACCATATCTCTGCTCTCACTGTGGGAAGAGGTTCAGTAACTCAGGAGACATGAAAAAACACCAGCAAATTCACACAGGAGAGAAACCGTATTGCTGCTCCAACTGTGGGAAGAGTTTCATTCACTTAGGAGACATGAAAAAACACCAGCGAATTCACACAGGAGAGAAACCGTATTGCTGCTCTGACTGTGGGAAGAGTTTCAGTCAGTCAGGAGACATGAAAAAACACCAGCAAATTCACACAAGAGAGAAACCGTATCGCTGCTCTGACTGTGGGAAGAGTTTCAATTGGTCAGGCAGCCTTGTTTCACACCAGCGAACTCACACAGGAGAGAAACCATATCTCTGCCCTTACTGTGGGAAGAGGTTCAGTCACTCAGGAGGCATGAAAAAACACCAGCAAATTCACACAGGAGAGAAACCATATCGCTGCTCCAACTGTGGGAAGAGTTTCATTCACTTAGGAGACATGAAAAAACACCAGCGAATTCACACAGGAGAGAAACCGTATCGCTGCTCTGACTGTGGGAAGAGTTTCAGTCAGTCAGGAGACATGAAAAAACACCAGCGAATTCACACAGGAGAGAAACCGTATCGCTGCTCTGACTGTGGGAAGAGTTTCAATCGGTCAGGCAGCCTTGTTTTACACCAGCGAACTCACACGGGAGAGAAACCGTATCACTGCTCTGACTGTGGGAAGAGTTTCAGTTTTATACAAAGCCTTCAAAGACACCAGCGAATTCACACAGGAGAGAAACCATAGCACTAGAACACCCAGAGATATACTCATAACGAGGCAGGCATCTATATATATATATATATATAGTAACACAGCAGGGAGGGGGTTAAAACCTCCCAGTGTGGAAAACATGTGCAAATGCACATTTGTTTTAGTTAATTGTTTTGCTTATTGTGTAATTCAGTTTGGTTAATTGTTTTATTGTTTAATTATCCCCTGCACCTGGGCGGTAATTGGAAATTAGAACCAGGTTCAGGGTATAAAAGACAGGCAGTCAGTTTGCTCGGGGCTGCGGAGGAGAAGGAGGCAGAAGAGGTGTGCTGTGTCCGAGCAGTCAAGAGGAAATAACGTGCAGTGTGAACCTGTGTGGTTTGAGTATAGTTGTTTTTTGTGTGACAGGTGAACGGCCTAGCTGTCCTGTGCTAGTTAGGTTCCTGTGTGTTAGTTAGTGCTCGTAAAGAGCTAGGTGTTTATTTT
This sequence comes from Acipenser ruthenus, assembly GCF_902713425.1. Taxonomy (NCBI): domain Eukaryota; kingdom Metazoa; phylum Chordata; class Actinopteri; order Acipenseriformes; family Acipenseridae; genus Acipenser; species Acipenser ruthenus. The sequence continues at coordinate 10,981,147 of NC_081226.1, read as the reverse complement.
TGTGTTTTGTTTTGTTTGTGTTTTGTTTGTCTTGTTATTAAAAATACCGCAACCGCGCTGAAAAATCCAAGTCTGTGTCCTGGGTCGATTTTTAAAGGGGCAACGAACCCGAGAGTGGCAGCGGTCTTTCCACAATTATATATATATAATGAACATTTATTTTACAAATCAAAACAAGAAAATGTAAATAAACATCTGAACAGACATACCTATTTATAAAACTGAAACGTCAGCAATACATTTTTAACTTTTCAACAGCAAATCAGTTTATTATCAGATGTTCAAAAGCAACTGAACAATGTACATAAATAAACTTAGAAGAAAACATTTTACAGAAGCACACAGCACAAGAAATTACAAAAAAAAGACTTTTTTTTGACAAAAGGGTATTCCTTTACCTTGAGTCTAAGGCTGTTCACAATCAACACAGATAATGTGCTTCTCCACGCCGCCTTTCTGAACAGCTGTCTGAAGTTTTATTTTTATTGCACTTGCCAACCTGGCATTGGCGTCTCTTGCGGCTCTCGACGGGTTTGCCAGCTTCAGCTGTGGGTACACGCTTGGCAGTCTCCCACTGTTCCAAATGCTTCTTGTGAAGTTCCTCTGCTAACTGTAAAATGTATTCTCTGCTTGGTAGATTCTTCTCTGTGCATTCTTTGTTAAGTACCAAGGAGTTGATGGTTGCTAGGTACAGCTAAACACATTGCAGACTGGTAAATGAAAATAATAAAGCAGAATATTGTTCTGTATAATCGAAATACATTTTTTTCTGTGTAGCCGTCAAAGTGACTGCTCCTGGGGCTTTTAGGTATAATGTAATATATATATATATATATCCTTTATTTCTGCACGCCCGTGTTTCATGCTTTGTGAGAATATGTAATACATATGGACAGAAAGGTACCTGAACGCGCAGCCCCATATCTGTTACACGACTGGAGAAACTTAAGTTTTAAAACTAAAAACCGGCAAAATGACTGCCACGGGGCTTCTAGTGTTAAAGACTATATTCAATGGGACTTTTCATTTATGAGGAAAAACCCGTTAGCCTTGCATTATGAATCCCTGTGTAATGACTGTTTTGTGTATCACTCTGAACAGCATGCATTTTAAATGGTAAAAATGCACTTCAGCTCTCTTGCACTCTGATTGTGTCAGAAAGCGGGCGGAGACGCGGACACGTCACAAGAGGCTTCTCTGCTTAAGCTATCATTACAGAGCACAAGATCATATAAAATGCAGTGTGGTGATGGAAACAAATGTATGATTGTGTGGGGAGGGAGATCTAGAATTTTCAGGAGATTTATTTACCTTTTTAGTATAGATAAATAAATACTGGTGCAAAAGATGCTTTGACACGAAACCTTTTTTTTTCTTTCACTCCTAAGGAAATGCTACTGTCTAGATACTGGAACTTGATTTTTAGTCCTGTTTGTATTTTACATTTCTGTTCAGTATTAATGCAGATTAGTGTGTGGATTAAACATATTTAGTTTCTGTTAGTTTCTTTTAAGGGACCAGTGAGTCTATGGCACGGCTTACTGCTAGTACTGCATTCATATCTACTGCACCTGCACCAGCCACTGAACACAATGTGTGTATCATTAAACAAAGGGCAAGTTTATTTCTCTGTCCTGTTCAGACTTTTACATACAGAGCAGGGAGTTTTGTTCTTTATCCACTGCTGGCAAGTCTCTCTGAGCCGTTTCTACTCTTGATATCAGTCTGAAGATTCATCTAGAAATAGATCAGTATATTATCAAGTGAACTAAGTACTTCATACAATATCATGTGTTTGCTTACATTTCAATGAACTGACACGAGGTGTGTTAATATGACTGAGTTTGTGTTTTAATAAGTTCTATGAGTATTGTGTGAGATGTATTACGATCCGCCCAGGACCTTGTTAAAAAGCTGTGTTATGAGGAAATGTGTGTAATGTGAGTTCTAATGAGACTGTACAATTAAACCTTGTGTGTGCTGATTGGATGATTTGATTAATATACAACAGGATACTAAACCATGTTAAAGAAAGAATAGAATACTGCACTGCTCTGTATCACCAGGATGTGTAAGACATGTGCATTTCAATACCTTCCTGCATTGCTTACTGTTCTCTCAGTATTAGTATTAAACTCTTGTATTGAGTGTATCATTCTGTATGAAACCATTCCAGAAACTCACACTATTGAGCCACATAACAGAGAGAAAGTTAGTTTAGTTTAGGCTTAAACTTCTTCCACATGTTGGAATTGCTGTATGAATGCAATGCTTCTTCCACACATTGGAATTGCTGTATGAACACAATGAACCCTTTCCTCTGCCGACGCGTGAGGGGGGCGCTCTTTCTCGCTCTTTGAGGGAGGGAGTCTCTTCTTTCCTAGTCCTCTGTTAGACACCATCTGAATTGAATGTGGAGCCCATTGTGCTTGAAGAGCAGTACTTCCAGGCTTATTCATTGGCTGAAAACTGAAGATTTTAAAGTTTTTTTTTTTAATTTTTCTTTTTTGTTTATTATTTATTTATACCAGTACCATGTAACACAAATAAAATTGAAATTTGAAAACAACAAAAGAGCTCGACCAATTGAAGTCACCGCGATGCACAGCACAATTTCAGCTTTTGATAGGTATATAATTTAATATATGCTGCCAGTCAATTATTTTCAGCAAATCGCTGTCCTTGATGACCTCCTCTCCTCAGGGAATGGAATGGAATACACCACTTCAAAAGGTTACACTTGTAAGAGATTGTCAGTCCCAGTGCAAAACGATCCGTTTCTCTTCAGAAAACAGACTAAAAATCAGCAATGGTATCGGGGGGGGGGGGGGGGGGGGTACACAGCAAGATTGCAATCTCCAAATAATAATAATAATAATAATAATACACAACAAGCAACAATCCACGTCCGTGCACGGAGAAGTGCTCTGGTCCCTTTTCAGCGCTTGCTGTGTTGTAACAAACACAACCCTCACGCAACGTCAGATAACTAGTATTTAGTGACGGAAATATAAACAAACTACTCTGAAAAATATATAAATCCCCAAAGCAGCAGGATTGCGTGACAGAACCAAGAAAAATACTGGACAAGTCAGGATTGTTTAAAACACAAACTGTAATAGACAGGATGTTAAATCAAACGGCAATCACATAATTGGAATAGCAGACGAGATGAGATAAACCATGAATGTTACAATTATAAACACAGTTTCATGCATTGATTAAGAAACAGTTCACACCAAACAGTATCTGTTAACAAAACTGTTAACAATGAACCATTTCATATAGACATTATAGCATAGACCAAAGTAATTGCCAAGACATGCGTTTAAATCAGCTAATATTACAGATTAAAATGTTCAACAAATAATCCACTAAGAATAATAAAACAATAAAAAAATAATTCACAAGGGTCCTGAACTGTTGTCTGAGGTCCGTATTGATACCAGGCAAATCGACACCAAAAATAAACTAAATCAAAATGAGGCTTCTGTATGAGGTGCTCGTTTAACCCCGATAGATAAATAAATAAATAAACAAACAAAATGAATATTGATAATAATCCCATACAGTCAGAAACAGCATGGCCAATACAGCACCAGAAAAAATAATATCTCACCCAGCTCTTCCTCGAACCTGATGGGCTTGGAGCTCCCATCAGGAAATGAAGACAAAAGGGAGGTTTGGGGAAAATAATTGGATTAGATGCTGCCGCTGCTCTCAGGGTAAAGTTGCATTCTGTGAATAATTGAGTTTAATCAGGTTTTTAGATAACTGGTGTTACCAGTGTGTTGGTGCTGGGGTTTTAGTGCTGGCTCGCTGGCTGCAGCTCCCTGTGTACCGTTGTAGCACGTGAAACGTTTCTGTTCGTGGCAGACTGACTGGCCCCAACTGCTTTCTGCATCAGCTTGAGCACAGAAGAGTGTGTCATTACCAGCCATCCAGTTAGTGTAGCTGACAGCATCTCAACTGGACCTCAGAGAGTGTGTCATTACCAGCCATCCAGTTAGTGTAGCTGACAGCATCTCAACTGGACCTCAGAGAGTGTGTCATTACCAGCCATCCAGTTAGTGTAGCTGACAGCATCTCAACTGGACCTCAGACAGTGTGTCATTACCAGCCGTCCAGTTAGTGTAGCTGACAGCATCTCAACTGGACCTCAGAGAGTGTGTCATTACCAGCCGTCCAGTTAGTGTAGCTGACAGCATCTCAACTGGACCTCAGAGAGTGTGTCATTACCAGCCGTCCAGTTAGTGTAGCTGACAGCATCTCAACTGGACCTCAGAGAGTGTGTCATTACCAGCCGTCCAGTTTGTGTAGCTGACAGCATCTCAACTGGACCTCAGAGAGTGTGTCATTACCAGCCGTCCAGTTAGTGTAGCTGACAGCATCTCAACTGGACCTCAGAGAGTGTGTCATTACCAGCCGTCCAGTTAGTGTAGCTGACAGCATCTCAACTGGACCTCAGAGAGTGTGTCATTACCAGCCGTCCAGTTAGTGTAGCTGACAGCGTCTCAACTGGACCTCAGAGAGTGTGTCATTACCAGCCGTCCAGTTAGTGTAGCTGACAGCATCTCAACTGGACCTCAGAGAGTGTGTCATTACCAGCCGTCCAGTTAGTGTAGCTGACAGCATCTCAACTGGACCTCAGAGAGTGTGTCATTACCAGCCGTCCAGTTAGTGTAGCTGACAGCATCTCAACTGGACCTCAGAGGGTGTGTCATTACCAGCAGTCCAGTTAGTGTAGCTGACAGCATCTCAACTGGACCTCAGAGAGTGTGTCATTACCAGCCGTCCAGTTAGTGTAGCTGACAGCATCTCAACTGGACCTCAGAGAGTGTGTCATTACCAGCCGTCCAGTTAGTGTAGCTGACAGCATCTCAACTGGACCTCAGAGGGTGTGTCATTACCAGCAGTCCAGTTAGTGTAGCTGACAGCATCTCAACTGGACCTCAGAGGGTGTGTCATTACCAGCCATCCAGTTAGTGTAGCTGACAGCATCTCAACTGGACCTCAGAGAGTGTGTCATTACCAGCCGTCCAGTTAGTGTAGCTGACAGCATCTCAACTGGACCTCAGAGAGTGTGTCATTACCAGCAGTCCAGTTAGTGTAGCTGACAGCATCTCAACTGGACCTCAGAGAGTGTGTCATTACCAGCCGTCCAGTTAGTGTAGCTGACAGCATCTCAACTGGACCTCAGAGAGTGTGTCATTACCAGCCGTCCAGTTAGTGTAGCTGACAGCATCTCAACTGGACCTCAGAGGGTGTGTCATTACCAGCCGTCCAGTTAGTGTAGCTGACAGCATCTCAACTGGACCTCAGAGAGTGTGTCATTACCAGCCGTCCAGTTAGTGTAGCTGACAGCATCTCAACTGGACCTCAGAGAGTGTGTCATTACCAGCCGTCCAGTTAGTGTAGCTGACAGCATCTCAACTGGACCTCAGAGAGTGTGTCATTACCAGCCGTCCAGTTAGTGTAGCTGACAGCATCTCAACTGGACCTCAGAGAGTGTGTCATTACCAGCCGTCCAGTTAGTGTAGCTGACAGCATCTCAACTGGACCTCAGAGAGTGTGTCATTACCAGCCGTCCAGTTAGTGTAGCTGACAGCATCTCAACTGGAGCACTGCCAGTCCTCGCTGTCACGATGCAGTCCGATCCAGAAACGGCTGTAAGTCTCCTTGTTGAAATCGCTGGGAGTGCTGGTGACAGATCAAGATTTTTGGACATGGCTGACAGCTATGCCACTGGCCTACGACACGAATACAGCACGAGTACATAAAAAACACACACACAACTGTAGCTAGTCATGAAAAGAAAATACTGTCTGCTTCTGCTCCTTTTGTGGAGATGAAATAAAATAAATAAAACAAAGAAATAGTCTGGGTACACCTCACACTAAAATGACATTTAACAGTGAATGTTTATATGTGATCTGGTTTAACATGTAAATCATTCTAAAATAATACATCTACACATATTTCTTTGTAACACTGAGAACATTAGTTTAATATAATTTTTTTTTTTATTGATTTTCAGTTTTAATAAAATCGTCAGTTAATGTGTGAATGTGATTATTATTATTATTGGTCAACATTATTAAAACAAAGAAACGTAATTTTACAGAAATACGAAACCCGTGTGAGGCGCTCCCCGTCACTTTGACTAAAATTAAGGTGAAATACAGAGAGATAGACATACCATCAATTTCCAATTGTATTGTTACTTCTTACCTTATGGCGTCTTTCTTTGTGCTGTCTTTAATAATTAAATTCTCACTGATTTCTCTCATTTCTGTGGTAATTTCTGCATGAACGAGGCAGTAACAATCTGACAGACTCTCCTTCGCCTCGAGTGAAATATAGAAGACTCGCGCAGACAAACCGTCAGTTTGAGAGAACAAGGCAATTCTATCTTTGGAGTAAGGGGGGGAGTTTGCGTAGCAGCTACAGGAATATAGAATGGTAATGTACACCTCTTCATGGTGACCCCCCCCCCCCCCCCCCCCCAAAATGAAATAATCCGCTTGGACATTTGTATTGGAGTTACCGCTGTATCATGTATAAAGGGTTTTTTTTTTTTTTTTTTTTTTTTTTTTTTTTTTTTTTATGCATTTTTATTGAAATAAACAAAGAATGTACAGAAAGTAGAAAAAAAAAACAAAAAAAAAAACAGAATAGTGAACATATTATAATGGAAGCCAGGGGGTGGGCTTAATAAAATTACAAAAAAAATATTAAATAGGTTACATACATGAAGTGTCTTCAAAGCTTTTTTATTATTGGACATCTTAATAACCTTAATGTACTGTTCCATTTATTTTACAAAAAGAAAAAAGAAAGGTTTCTGATTAGAGAATTTACACTTGTGAATATGAAATTTGGCCATTAGAATAATCAAATTTATAATGTAATACTCATTATTTTCACTGGTCTTATAGTTAGTGAAACCAAACAGTACATTACCAATATGAAATTTAAGGTTTTTTTCTTTTTTAATATTATTGCTGGTGAAAGTAATTACATCTTTCCAAAAAAATCTGGAGTATCTGCAATTCCAAAATAAATGCAACATTGTTTCAGTGGAGTCCTTACAGAATGAGCAGCTCAGGTCGATACCATGTTTCAGTTTCTTTAAATAGTTTTTAACAGGATAACATTTATGTATTATTTTATAAGAAACTTCTTTAACTTTGTTAGTTAATAAGTACTTGTTGGATAAAATCCAAACTTTTTTTCCAGTCAATACCTTCAATAAACCCGTCCCAATATGAAATAACGTAAGATCATGTATAAAGGGTATCGCAGCCTCGCAAACAATAACAAACTTATGATAAAAGGTGAGGATCCATTGCGCGGCCGTGAGACTCTCAACATTGTGAAAAACCGTGAGTTTCACGGGGAAACCTTGAGACTTGACCTCCATGTGTTAAAACGTTTTGCCAATGGGCCTTGCTGCAGAAACACCCTAAACCCTGCTGGAAACACTGATTGGCTAGCTGGCCACCCCAGAACCTAGTGAACCTTTTCGCTGAGAAGAGCAGGCTATGAAACTGGATCCCTGAGTTTGCCATGTTGGCTCCACGGCGCCATGTTTTCCTATGCAATACTGACGCTAGCGTGGATCCGAAATGGCGCCAGTTTCCACCCTCCCTGCTGGGTAACGCGCATGCTCTGGTGGAGTCTGTTTCCTCACAGGGTGTTTACTGTGTGCGAGTGAGAGTCGTTGTAGTTTAATTAAACGGCATAACTGTTTTGATGTTTGCTTTTTTTTAACTGAATTTAAACCATATTGTTTTAGTTAAATACTAAAGAGACGAGAGTAAGGAAAGAGACGACGCCGTACGCTGACTGCAGAGAGCGAGAGATAACGAGACTCAGGTAACCAAACTCATCGCTGGTTTACCAAATAAAAAAATAATAATAATAACTGGGACTTGTTGTTTTTCCTTTTTTTAAATTGACGGCGTAGCAGCTCGGAAGCCGTTAAAATAAGTGTTTATAGTGATAACACAATCATTGGCTTTATCTATCGCGTGTGTTTATATAAGTATGGATTACAGTTTGTGCCACTGTGAAAACGTGTCAATAAAAGAGAAATCACAGTCACCTCTAAACTTTAAATACACAATTAAACAGAGTGGCCACGTCTAAGAACTTATAGCTAGTGTAGGTATTGTATCGATGCAATATTTTAATATTTGTGGTAAATAAACATCTATCTAGGCGCTACTGAAAAAGTAAAACATATGTACTGTCTGTATTTTTAATTAATGAATTTTATTTTATTTATTTATTTATTTATTGTAAAGTTATCTTATTAAATAACCATAACGTATTTCTTGTCCGATGTAAACTAATAATAATAATATTAATAATAATAATAATACGAGGAATAAACTACATCAAAGTGGGCAAAACAAGCCTGTCATCCCTGTGGTTCCCATAGAAATCTGAGTTTATCACCAGAAGATGAGACACGGTGACAGGCTTTCCATTGCACACTTTGGTGTTCTTTATTTGTTATAATTAGTTGTAACTGTTTACAATCGAACACTTCTCTGGCTTCAAAAGTAATATTTATAAATCTGGTCGTCATTTTTATTAAACGTCGGACATTTTTTTTGTTTTAATTATTATTATTATTATTATTATTATTATTATTATTATTATTATTATTACTATTATTATTATTATTTATTTCTTAGCAGACGCCCTTATCCAGGGCGACTTACAGTCGTAAACAAAAATACATTTCAAGAATCACAGTACAAGTAATAATACAATTAAGAGCAAGATAAAACACAATGACTTCGGTTCTAGCAAGTACAAGAATATGACAAAACGAAGCAGATAACAGTGTCAGTGATAGTTACATCAGGATATAATTAAATACAAAACACTACAGATTAAATCAAAAATCACTCCCCCCAAACCACAACCAAACCCACCAAAAAAACAACAACTGTGAAACTGTATAGATCTGTTAAGAGATGCCCACGAGACCTGTAGATAATAAATCTAATCTTACAGCTGTACAGAATAAGACTCTAAACTCCGGGAGCTCTATAGAATCTATAGGGCTGGGAATTCGCCTCCCCGGAAGGAAGTGCCTGAGATGGAAGCAGCTCCCTTCAGCACAGAGCGTCCTCTTCGATGGGTTGTTTCTGCAGACAGGACTGTGGAGATCAAGGAGGAAGTGACTGAGCTGGGGTGTGAGCCGGCCAGTGAGCAGATCCTGCAGGAGGAAACGCCACCTTCTAGCATCACCGAGAGAAGTGAGTGAAACTGGAATGCAGATCTACAGAGGGGTGAGAAAGCCTGTGCAATACACTGCATCAGAGCGCAGTTCATTTCTGTTTGCTTTCTTCATTATAGAATTCATCATTCATGTCTGTTTAACACATTCCTCTGTTGTTAGTTCTTCTATGCATTCTGAGAACGCGGTTGACAGTCCAGTTTAGTTACACCCCCCCAAGTAATTCTAGCTGCCTGCTTTGAACCTGCTGAGCATTTTACATCAGAACGCTGTTGGCAGTCCAGTTAGTTTACATTCACCAACAATCATTTGAATGCAGGAATAATAAAATAATGCATTAATAGACGTTTAAAAAATGGTATTTCATGTTTTCCTGTTGCCCCAGCAGTTGTAAAGGCCTCTACCCACCAGACTTGATGCAACAAGCAAATCTGTGCAGAGATGCTACACAATGAATAGAACCTGTGGTTTTGATAAGTGTGTTTCACACTGCAGGCGGCACTGGAGCCATGCGAAATAAACAGGACTGAAAGATGATTTCAGGGAGCCAGTTTCAAATGAACTGGATACGCCTGGTGCACCTGATTTGACTAATCATTGCATTTAATAAGCGTAATCAAGACCCATCAGATCCATTTGAATGGTCTGTTTGATCCCCCATGAGCCACACATGTGGTCCGTTAGGTGATTATCAACGCATTGAACGGTGTTCACAGGCAGACTGCCTGTGCATTTCGCAGGATCGCCTTTAACCAGACCAATTTCAACCACCCTCGTTAAGGCCCATACTATTATTAAAAAAGGGGTGTTTTATGTAGCTTAAGTGAAAGTCGGATGTTTTGAAAATGTATATACCGATTGATGTACTTCTACTGTTTTACTTCATTTTGATCTAGAATTACCAATTTACCAACTCGTAATGCTTTTAGCAAAATAGTAAATTAACTTTATTTTTGCAAACAGTTCACCCCCGTTTATAGAAAGTTGAGCACGGCACTCTTGTCTTTGTTCAACGTGATGAACGGTAGTTTTGCTTCGGCAGCAACGTTGACAAACTGAACAGTATTCATTTGTCTTGGCTAATAATTTGAGGATCTGTGTGAGGCATGAGTATTGCGTTTCTCATTGTTCATTAGATTTCCCCTGTAGAAAGCGCTCTTTATTATAATGTTGACTATTATTATTATTATTATTACATTTCTTAGCAGACGCCCTTATCCAGGGCGACTTACAATTATTACAAGATATCACATAATTTTTACATACAATTATCCATTTATACAGTTGGGTTTTTACTGGAGCAATCTAGGTAAAGTACCTTGCTCAAGGGTACAACAGCAGTGCCCCCCCCTGGGATTGAACCCACAACCCTCTGGTCAGGAGTCCAGAGCCCTAACCACTACTCCACACTGCTGCCCTTAACATTCGCAGTGCTTTACGTACAACCTCTGTAACAGAGCCTCCATTGTTACTCAGTCATTTCAAACCCAGGTGTCATGGCTAAAAAATAGCTAAAAATAAGCACAGAGAAATAAAATGAATAAACATACATGGGACGGTAGCCACAGACGGGTACATATTTTAGTTTGCTATATATCTTACCAATAAATAATAATAATAATAATGAATATCTTCCTATTAGTAATAAACCACAAAATTATATCAGGAACTCTTATTTGCTGTAACTCAATTAACACACAGGAAACAACTTCATTGTATCAACAAGTATCCTTTCAAACCATCTGAATGTGCCGTCTGAACTGTGGATAAAGCACTGAAGAAGTGAATGGGCATTGCCTGTCAGACAAGCTGAATGAGATCACTGATTCCATTTCCTGGAACATGGATAATCAACAATATGAGGGTCTTACAATTGTAACATCATCAGAACTATGTGTTATCACTAGAAAACCCGTATGCACCTGTGCTTAGTGTATATGGGACACTAGATTTTATAATTATTATTATTTGTTTATTTAGTAGACGCCTTTATCCAAGGCGACTTAAAGAGACTAGGGTGTGTGAACTATGCATCAGCTGCAGAGTCACTTACAATTACCTCTCACCCGAAAGACGGAGCACAAGTTAAGTGACTTGCTCAGGGTCACACAGTGAGTCAGTGGCTGAGGTGAGATTTGAACCGGGGACCTCCTGGTTACAAGCCCTTTTCTTTAACCACAGGACCACACAGCCTCCTTTACCTTGAGTCAAAGGCTGTTCACAATCAACACAGATAATGTGCTATATTTGTTATTAAATGGTTATGTATAGCTAAGGCACATACTAACCAACATAAATTCATGGATCAATAACAATAAAAGATAATGGTTAAACAAACTGGCATCAATCTAACTAACCAGTCGCTTCTTTGGATGTAACAGCCAACCTGAAAGATTGCATTTGATGTTGAGGGAAGAAATGATCCAGCAGCCAGATAGTAAAAGCAGGAAAAATCCAGCTGTAAGGGGTGGGATTTTACAGGTTTCATGGTTTCATTTCAGTGCACACATAACCAGAGAGACTCCCATTCTCACCCTGTCCCACACATGGGACACCAGGCATTCGCATGCAGAAAGTAGCTGACGTAAGTTGAGCACGCGTGGCGTGTGTTGGAGATAATGGAAATGGAGAAAAATGACTGAGGAGCAATTTGCCCGAACAAGGAAACTTGAAAGTCACGTAGAAGGATTGTTTTTTTGAAGATGCAGGGGGTATGGATCCAGCAGAAGAAGATCTTCTTGATGAAGAGCTGATGATTGAAGAGACAGAAGAATCATCCGAAGAAGAGGCGCCCCCTTCTACTTCCACTAGGGGCAGCTCATCAAGATCAAGGTAGGGTTTGTAAAAAAAAATTATTATAATATATACACACACACACTACAGTATTCTAGCAATGGTGTTAAAAAGTAAAATGTGTTTCCTTGCCTTCTGTTTTTTTTTGTTTTTTTTTTTAATTCTCTGTTTTTCATGCACTGTGTGTTTTTTTTTTTCAGTTGTTAGCTTGTATATGTGTTGTGTTCACAACCAACAAAATGTATCAAGCTATTTCCAACAGTTTTATAGTGCCAGTGGATCAGTACAGCCTTGTATTTAACATCATAGTAGGGAAAGTTTGTTGTTATTTTTTTCCTCAAATAATACTATTTATAACTTTTCTGGTCCTGCTCCAGTGCCTAGTCAGTGGAAATTGTAAAATGTCCTGCAGCTAACAAACAGAGTTAATCTTATACTATATGTTAAACTGTAGTTATGATATGCCCTGTTTTGGTAATAACAGGTATGTTGTATGATAAGTGGGTCACAAGTATTAGTACTGTGTTATTTGCAGTAAAGTATTACATTACACTCTCAATATATTTCCTTTTCCGTCCAACAGATTCCCTGCTTGTTTTTCTTATGATGACGCAGACCCTGCTGTGCCTGGGCAGGTTCCATTTAGACCTCGCCGTCCCGTCGGAATAGATCTTGGCTGCCTGGCACGTGGATCAGTGACTAAAGAAATGGATTTCTTCCAGCTTTTCTTCACCAGTGCGGTCCTCTCAAAGATCTGCGAGTACACCAATGCATATGCATGGCGCCACGTCGTTGACAAGCCATCTTACGGTGATGCACATGGATCGTGGGTCGATGTGACGGCGGAGGAGATGCTCAAATTAATTGGCCTCATTATATATATGGGCGTAACTCCGTTGCCACGTGTGTCCAGATACTGGAGCACAGCACCTCTACGGCACGGTCTCTGGGCACGTGCTTACATGTGCAGGGAGCGCTTCAAGGCATTGCTTGCAGTGTTTCAACTCGTGCATCCGGATGAAGAGGACCACAGTGACGGGTTGCAGAAGTTGCGTTACCTGCTGGATCACATGAGGACCACATGCCAGGCACTTTACCAGCCAAAGAGGAACCTGTCTATTGAAGAGCGGATGGTGAAGTCCAAGGGAAGATCTGGGATGAGGCAGTACATAAAGGACAAACCAACGCGCTGGGGCTTCAAGCTGTGGGTGATGGCCTGCTCTAACACTGGCTACACGTATGACTTCGATGTGTACGCTGGGAGTAAAGAGGGACGTACGTACGACTTGGCCAAAAAAGTTGTTCTTCAGTTGTCACAACCACTGGTGAACCAAGGTTACTATCTTTGGTTTGACAATTACTACACGTCCCCATCTCTGCTATCTGAACTGAGAGAACGTGGATTTTTGGCTTGTGGGATCTATAATCCCAACAGGAGACGGTTTCCAAGATGCTTGAAGGACTACAAGACATGGGAAAAGAAGGCGAAATGTGGAGATATGAGGTGGCACCGTATGGAAGAAGGAAACATCCTGGCCATGCAATGGAAGGATTCCCGCACTGTGACAGTCCTTTCCACATTGCACAGGGCAACAGATGCTGTAACAGTCCAAAGACACGTCAAGGAGAATGGGAAATGGACTGTCAAAGATGTTCAACAACCACTGGCAATACACGATTATAACCAGAACATGGGAGGTGTTGACAAGTCCGACCAGCTGATAGAGAAATACGACGTGCATATCAAGCCCTTGAAGTGGTGGCAGACCTTGTTCTTCCATTTCATCGATATTGCAGTAGTGAACAGCTACATTTTATTTCAGGAGTGGCGAGCCCAAAATCCACAGAATGAAAATCTTACAAGAATTTCCAGATATGCACAGCTGGAATTCAGAGAGGAACTGGCATGTCAGCTGGGAGGCATTGAAAAAGACGCTGACGTGCCCCTGTATGCCCCTTGCATGAACCTGGACAGTCCAAAAACACCATCTTCATCCTTCCACGCTGACCATATTCCTGAACTTGCTGAACTGAGAAGGAACTGTTATCTGTGCTACAAAAGGACAAAAAGGGAAATGAAGTCCACTTTTTACTGCAGTGGTCCAGGGTGTGATGGCAAACCGTTCTGCTTGAACAAATCACGCAACTGTTTCAAAGTGTGGCACACGACAGATGGGGACAAATATCGGGATGACCCACAGTAGTGCTGTAGTGTCTGGCAACACCTGCATGCCCTTCACGGTTTACACGTTGATACTTGTTCTTAACAGTTTTGCTTTCAATATATAACCAGTTTTATTTTTTTTATTTTTCTGGAAAAACAATGCCAATTCACATTTGTATTCCTTTTATTTTAAAGTTAAATCAATTAATAATGTTCTATTGTTTCCTAGTTATCATGTATTTTTCAAATATTTGTATTTTTTGGGGGAAAAAAACACACATGTATAACAATTACACACACAGAGCTTTGAATGTTACTCATGTTACTCAGGTAGCAAAACCTTGTGTAGCTCCACAACCTTGCAAGACCTTGTGTAGCTCCACAACCTTGCAAGACCTTGTGTAGCTCCACAGCCTTGCAAGACCATGTGTAGCTCCACAACCTTGCAAGACCTTGTCTAGCTCCACAACCTTGCAAGACCTTGTCTAGCTCCACAACCTTGCAAGACCTTGTCTAGCTCCACAACCTTGCAAGATCTTGTCTAGCTCCACAACCTTGCAAGATCTTGTCTAGCTCCACAACCTTGCAAGATCTTGTCTAGCTCCACAACCTTGCAAGACCTTGTCTAGCTCCACAACCTTGCAAGATCTTGTCTAGCTCCACAACCTTGCAAGACCTTGTCTAGCTATACAACCTTGCAAGACCTTGTCTAGCTCCACAACCTTGCAAGACCTTGTGTAGCTCCACAACCTTGCAAGACCTTGTCTAGCTCCACAACCTTGCAAGACCTTGTCTAGTTCCACAACCTTGCAAGACCTTGTGTAGCTCCACAACCTTGCAAGACCTTGTGTAACTCCACAACCTTGCAAGACCTTGTGTAACTCCACAACCTTGCAAGACCTTGTGTAACTCCACAACCTTGCAAGACCTTGTGTAGCTCCACAACCTTGCAAGACCTTGTGTAACTCCACAACCTGCAAGACCTTGTGTAGCTCCACAACATTGCAAGATCTTGTGTAGCTCCACAACCTTGCAAAACCTTGTGTAGCTCCACAACCTTGCAAGACCTTGTGTAGCTCCACAATCTTTCAAGATATTTCAATTCTGATTTCAGATTTCATACATTATTTATTTATTTATTTTTAAATTATATGTAGCTCGGAAATGGGGGTAAAATGGCAATTTATGTAAAAAATAATAATAATGCATTTTCCACTTTATTTTCTGAGTTTAACAACCATTCCGTCGATGCGGGCTCTACCGCGTGGTAATTGAAGTGGTGGAGTTATGCGTATCGCGAGGGCTCTATCGCCATTAGAAAACTTTATTTATTTTATTTTCTCTTTAAAAATAACATTAAAACCTATATTTACCTTGAACTTCTGATATTTCACCGGGTAACCTTCCGCTGAGGAAAATAGTCCCTAGCATAATTAGAATATAAAAACAACATACTCGAAACTTGTTGGAGGCGGGGCTGCATTCAAGCTGGCAGGGAGTATGTTTTAAGTAGCTTTTTATGTTATCAGATTAGTTGTAGATTAAAACGTAAAGAGAAAAGCCCGGTATTTATGCATGGATTGATTTATTTTTTTTTTTAGTAGTCGCCAATTGATTTTTTTCCCCCATTTTTCTCCCAATTTGATATATCCAATTATTTAAGCTCATACCCCACTACCACCCCTGCTCTGACTCTGGAGCGGTGAAGATGAACAACCGCTTTTTTCCAGTGTGCAGACCCGCCATGCAGCCAATCCAGAGCTACAACATCGGAGGACAACGCAGCTCTGGGCAGCTTACAGGCAAGCCCGCAGGCGCTCGGACAGTCTACAGGGGTCGCTCTGGTGTGCGGTGAGCCGAGGACGCCCTGGCTGACCTAAGCCCCCCCCCCAAATGAACCTCCAACCTGCACCTCATCCAGCCAAAAACATTTCCTCACCAGGCACCTGTCTGCATGTAATTTGTTCTGTAGGGACATTTTAAAAGACAAAGGTATGTAAATGCAGATCATACTAACAACAACTTTTCAATCATTGATTTCAATCATTTAATCATAGAGTGAAAGGTAAGAAAAAAGAGCATGTTCATAGCTCTGGCATGTCAACAGTGAGTGAATCCGATTCACAGCTGCTCATGTTCTAGCGTGTTTACCAGAAAGAAATTGAGCAGTCTACCTTATTTCTGGTGGAGGATTCTGTGGAAGAGGCATATGATAGGAAGAAACTGGCATCTGTAATTAACTGCAGAGGTGGAGCAGTGGGGTTGGGGAGTCTGGGTTTATCCAGTGGAGGTTGGTTATCGGGAGATTTGTTGCACACTGCACTGGCTCTGAAATGTTTGTCTAAAAAGGTATTAATATTCTTGCATTGTTTGTTTCTGTACCTCTTGTGATGGTGTACTTTACCTGTATAAGAATATAAGGAAATTGGGGCCTGGTCTGTTTTGGGTGGGGGAGGAAAGAAGTCATTTCCTTCTTGAGGGGGCTGGAGAGAAACGCGTGTTCCTCTTGCACGTGGAAGCCTGCAACT
The DNA here is from genome assembly GCF_902713425.1 of Acipenser ruthenus. Lineage (NCBI taxonomy): Eukaryota > Metazoa > Chordata > Actinopteri > Acipenseriformes > Acipenseridae > Acipenser > Acipenser ruthenus. The sequence continues at coordinate 10,964,406 of NC_081226.1, read as the reverse complement.
CTGAGGACAAACACAAGCTTCTAATGTAGACTTTCAGAATCCAATAGGGTTTTTTTTGGTCATTCTTCATTCAGTGATAGGTTGCAGTATCTTTCATTGCCTGAAAAGCTTTAAAGTGCTGAATTCCTCCTTTATTGTTGGATCTTATTGCTGATGAAATCCAATAATTAAGATGTAAAAAAGTCACTGGACTGCAGGATTTCCAGGATATAATGAGACAGACAACAGTTGCGGTTCAAAGCAGTAGGAAACCGCTGTATTTATTATTTAATTTAGCTTTTAGTGAACAATGGCTCTCATTCCTCTCCTCTCACTCACAAACTCTCTTCACTCTCAGTACTCCTGGTGACAGATCCCGCTTCTCTCTTTCAAATTGTCATCTCCACACACACCCAAGTCCCTCCCCCTTCCTCACGGATTGGTCCAACACTCCCTATCTCTGACTGGTCATGTCAGACCTGCTCCCACCCCCCTCAGTGACGCACTCACACACAAGCAGTCTTTCAGCTCGAAATCATACAAGCAGCAGAACACAGAGAGAACGCTAACAGATCTGAAGAAGAGTAACACAGTTTACAAACACACATTAATTTACAGAGCATTCCCATCCCCTTCCCCAGTCCATAATCAGGTCCATTTCCACATTGTCTCCAGCAGTTGATGACTGACAGAGTTCCAAGCAAGCTTAAGGGCATCTAACAGAGACATTTTATTTACACTGGATTTTCGTGCTGATGTTCATCAATGTTGTCTTTCCAGCCATGCTTGCTTGCTGTTGCAGTCAGTGCTTTTTTTTCAAACTGTAAATAAACCTGACACTGCTACAGGGGTTAAATAGCCAAGGTACAGTACAGGGGTGCAAACAGCTGATTGATCGATCTGTCAAGCTTTTACTCCAGTAAAGTGCTGCCTTTTGTATTGAAATCTATGTGAATGGCAAGGTAACGGGGTGAAAACAGCTGATTGGTGGATTAGTAAGAGCGATTCCTACAGTATAAAGCAGTGCGTTTGTTATTGAAATCCAAAACAAAATCCAAAACAGCTGAGTTTTCCCAAAGTATACGGCTTGCGTAACACGGTATAAACAAAGTCTTTGTCATTGAAATCAGTGGGAATGGCAAACGCTATTTGTGAGATATAAAGATAATATTAACAATGGAGATTCCCAACTCCACACCAGTGCAATTCTCAGAGCTTGACTTGAGCGTTGTAGCTCTGGGATCTAAAGCAAGTTCCTTCTCTACTGAGCTGCAGCAAGCTACTGGTCAGGTTATGTTTTAACAAGGACCTCAGAGTGCTTCACACAAAATGAAACCATTAATCCAGTCAATTAGAGTCAAGTACAACACTTTATAAAACCCAAATTGGAAGGACCGAGACAAAGGGACAATTTATAAAAATGTTGTATTTTGTAAAAAAAAGTTTTTAATCTAGATTTAAGAACAGTAAGATCCCAAACGTCCCTGACAGAAGAATGCCGAACATGCCATGGGTTAGGAACTTTAAGCAGTTCCTCTGCTGTTGTTTCTTTTTACAGAATGATTAACCAGCAGCCCTGCATCCTGTGATCTGAGAGGGTGGTTACGACCATGCTGGAATTGCTTTGTGTAGCTGGGTGCTAGGCTTGAATCCTTGGAGCTCACATGCTAGATGGATAGCACTGGTTCTGATTATGGTCAGTCTTATTTAGAAATAGGGTTTTTTTGTTAAGCAGGGCTTGGATTGATTTGTTCAAATGTTTTGATGGCAGTCTGCCAGTGTTTTTTGGGGGGTTTCGCCACAATCAATGTCAAGGACTATAAAGATGCTTATATACAAAAAATGTAATAATCACAATATATTTCTATAAGGGTCCCAAGGCATGTCACACACAAAACTGCCCACAATTGGTCCACAGAGTTAAGTAACAGTAAGAAAATATGTAAAAAAATAAAAAATAAAAAAATGGAATCTCAACTTAGACAGTAAAAGTCCCAGCTTCCCTGTCAACCAATGAAAGCATTACAGCATTTAGGAGCTCTACAAGAAAATGCCCTTCCTCCCTCCTGTGTTATTTTTATTTGCCCTGGAATAACCAGCAGCCCCACATTCTGTGATCTAGGAGTGCTGTCTGAAGTAAATGGGGTCAGTAACTCCTGGAAGTAACTGGGTGCTAATCTAAGGGTCTTGCGCATTAAAAGCAAAATCTGTAAATGAATTCTGTACTGCACAGGGAGGCAGTGTAAAGAGGCCACAACAGGAGTAATATCTTCACTTTTTCTGACTTTAGTAACAATTCTAGCAGCAGTGTTGTTAACGAGCTGTAAGCGAGACTCCACATGTTTTGTGATACCAGAGAAAAGTGCTTTGCAATAATTCATTGAGGAAACAAAGGCATGCTTTAGTCTATCAACATCAGATATGGAAATTAAAATTATTTCATGCAACTTGATTTCTTAATTTCAGCATCTTTCCTACTTGGTGTGATAAATGTAGGTGTTTTCATTGTTGTTTCAGTGTGTCTGATGTATATATCATACACCTTACATGCACAGTAATTTCCAATTCACAAACCTCTCTAAAATTTATACTTTGCTCCTCGGTATCATTAACATTGATCGACTACTGGCAAGTTAGAAGGAAGCCAAGACCTGTTTATTCCCTAGGTTTTCGTATGCGTTTTAAAAGGTTTGTGTAATATGGGTCTTCTTTATTCAAATAACGCTCTTCATTAATATAAGTCTCTAGTTCTTGAAAATTATCATTGGTCATGATTCCGTTGAGGTTTTCTTGACAGATTTGGAGAAGCTTCATGTTTGTAGTTTTAAGTTGTGTGTTGTGTTGTTGCTTCCTAAAACTTTGAGTGGTGCCTGTAGCTGCATCTATCTGTTTAATAACATTAGGCTTTAACGGAGTTAATGATGAATTGATCATTTTTTGGGTAACCTCGGATTGGCTACCAATGAAGACATGTTTAAAGACATTTACAACATCATTTTCTTTAATGTAGCCTGTTAGTCTACCACGAAATTTTTTTGCAACATGCGAACTTCCAGTTGTTAGGAATCCCATGTGCAAATCATATGGCACTATCACGGTCAGCAGACCAGAGCCTTTGTTTTTTTTTACCTGCATGATTTGATTTGTAAGTGTCATTTCAATTGTGTCTGTGTTTCCAAGGGCCATTTTCAACATAGCTTTAGCCAGCTGACTAATTGTATTTCCATCAACATTACAAGCATCCAGTACACAGGATAAAGGAGGCTGGTGATCCGCATTTAAAAGAGCTCCAAAACCTGCTAGAGTTTTTTTATTTTCCTTGTACTGGTTGACTTCTCCTATTTTACTAGATATGATTGCTTGCAGTTCTTTAGGTCTGTATTGTTTTGCCAATTTTTCTATCTGCTCTGATAAACTTACAGCTCCCACAGACATGAACCAATCCCCTCCCCTGATTTTCTCTGTCAGCATTTTTCTCTCTAGGAAACCATTCCACCGAAACGGTCCATCTCGGAGCATTGTAGCTTCTAATTCTCTTAGATACATTGCACTGTGAGAGAGCTGAGAGTCATCTGCATCAGGCTCCAACGCTTGTGCGAAAGCATGAAACATGCAGCTTTTCCCATCACTCCTGACTTCACAGATTTCATTATTTATTAAAGCATCGTAATGCCCTCCCGGGTAGTCTTTGCTAGCTGGGTGGTAGACGAGGCTTATTGTGTTGGTTGGGCTGGTAGAACTCGGTTCAAAAACATGCTTTTTCTGGAGCTCCCCATTCTTGTTCACTTCCAAAACAATTACCTGTGTGCCTGTCGCTTCTGATAAGATCTTTAAATCCAACACAGAGCCTTCTGTATCTGGCTGTTTAATCTTTTCAATGTATTTATCTAGATATGCTTTATCGGCTGGGTGCATTTCTTCCGATGCAGTTTCAGGTGACATGTATGTTATGTAGAGTGATGCTGACCCAGCTTTTAACTTCTCTATAGTGCTGTCGGTTTTCAGATGTTTTCTTATGAACTTGCTTGCATATTGATTAATTGCATTTTGACCTAATTTTACAAGTTGCCCTGAAAATATTTGATGGAAAGATTGTATGAAGAGAGCTGCAAGCTCTTTAGACATAGAATCAGCGAGAGTTTCCCTAAATTGTTTTAGACTTTCTTTATTTTCCTCAGTAAGATCATGTAATTGTTTTAGGCTTTCTTTATTTTCCTCAGTAAGATCATGTAATTGTTTTAGGTTTTCTTTATTTTCCTCAGTAAGATCATGTAATTGTTTTAGGCTTTGTTTATTTTCCTCAGTAAGATCATGTGCATTCAATGTTTGCTTTTCCTTTTCTTTCAAGAAGTCATTTATGTCGCCATTTAATTTGGTGACAAAGTCGCTGACAAGGCTGGATACAGTTTCTATTGCTTCCATACAAAGTGTACTTAAATAAGTAGCTTCTATAATGCATAGAATATTCTGCTTTTTGCCTTGGACCTCAGTTTTAGCTTTTCCTATAACATTAAGTAAAGCAGAAAACCATTGATTTTGACACCCAAGACTGCTGTAGTTATGTCCCAGAATTGCATTAACAAAAGTACTGAATACATGCTTTAAAGAATTACAGTTCTTGGGGTCTAACACCAGCTTCAGTTGTTGTGGGTATTTCGACTGGGACAGAACGAAGCGGTCAATTGTGCATCTCAGCGGATTCTCTTCTATTTTTTGTCTCATAGTTTTTTGCATGCTTTCTTGAATCTTTGTCTCTATTGTTTTTAGAATGGCATTCAGAACAGCCTCTTCTGCTTTTCCTATTCCATACATAACTGTTTGCTGCACCATCTCTTTGCCTGCATATTTAAAAGCATTTTTCATGTTTTCTTTCATCACTGTAGTATATCCACCCCTCACTTCTCTACTTAGCATTTTTGGTAACCCTTTCAAATCTTTTACAAATCCCTTTATTGCCGTTTTACAACCTTTGAAACCTTCCTTCATAAGCTTCCCAATTCCACTGCCAATCAATGACACTCCAATGGAGATGGCTTTGGAAATTGACCAAGATGTCCAACTGAATTCTCCAGTGACCATAGATGTTATCCCATCTATGCAGTCAGATATCCCTTCACTAACTAGTGTCATGCCAAAATTAAAAAGCGTGCCGCCCGTTAGGCCGATTAGAAGTGCCCCTCCTACAATTTCTACTATTCCCAGTAAGAACACCAGGAGACCTTCCCAGCAGAAGCGGGGTTTCTCCTCTACAGAAAACACATTGAGCAGACCTATTTTAAAGAATTCATATAATTCCTCACTTACATCTGTATCTCTCTCTGTACCAAGAGAGAATACACTAGACTCCACTGCCACAGCATCACGGTTTCCAGCCTTGATCTTCTGCAGCTTTTCAATTGACTTCAATATGTTTGTCTCAAAGAAATCGAGCACCTGGAGTTTGATGTGCATGTTATTCTGAAATTGTGTTTTGTTTTCCGTGTTGGAAGGTGATGACGAGAGCTGCAGTAGACACACTGTTAACAGACACTGTTCCTTAAACATTTTCAGGGACTCTCTGGATTTCTCAAGATCTTTTATGGATTGCTCCAGGTAGTTTTCTTTTCTTAGTTTCAGTGTGCAGTAAGCATGATTATAGAAAGCAATAGCTGCCCAAGTAGAGTCTAAATCCATGGCTTTTTGAAGGAGTTTGGCACATTCTTCAATTTTGCCAGCACTTAGCAAGTTGTTACCAAATTTAATATAGTGGTAAATACTTGATAAAGGGGACTCGCTGCTTTGTGATTTAATTTCAGCCTGTTTCATGTCAATTTCAAGGCTTGTCAGGAGTTCCTGTTCTTTAAGTTCCACAATCTCTTTAGATTTAATCTGCAGCCATGTCCCCCAGTATTCATTCATGGTGGCTACTGCCACTTTTTTATCTTCTTCATTTGTATTGTTGTACATTCCGTGAAGAATACAGCAGTACTTCTTAAACAGTTTCTCTCTCAGAGTGACTTCAGGCAGTTCATCTTCCATGATCCGTTCAACCTTCAGTTTGGCAATATAGTCTCGGGAATCCTTAAGCTCATCAATATTTGCAGCGGATTGGTGAACAGGAGGGATGTGGCTTGAACAGACGATCACCTGTGCAGAGCCAGGTTGCCCTCCGCGAGCTGTTCTTCCAAATGCCTGCAATTCCACTCTTGCATTTTGTGAAAGAAAAGTGAGAACAACAAACAAGCCACCGTTTCTTGTAACCGCTTTGGACACTTTGATGTCAGTGCCACGGCCGGCTAAATTTGTAGCTATAATTACATCTCCTGGTTTCATAACAAAGTCACTGATATCACCATGTTGTTCATCATTACGAGAATACTGTCTGACTTGGCCATGTACTTGATCCTTAATGAGTTCATAGAGATCTTTAGCCTTGTTGATATCTTCACAAATAACCAGCACTGCTCTGCTTTTCCTGTAGGAAGTTGGGTTTATGTTTTTTTGGACCACTGAACAGACAGTATTTTCCCATTCCTCTTTTGTGGGTTTGATCAGGCCTTGCACTTCAAACAGCTTCTTTCTGTTGAATGTTGGAACTCTACAGACAGAGAGTCTGGGATACAGCTTTCGTAGGAACTGCAGGTCCGATTCTGTTCCCAGCGTGCCTGTCGTTCCATAAATCTGTCCATTATACATGCTGAAATATGTCAGGCTGGAGATGAAGTTGGTGATGGAGGAGAGGGTGCTCACTTTAGTGTGGTGCTTCATTTCAAGAAACTGTTGCAGACCGTCACCCCATTTCTTGTTTGATTCTACAACGCCTGTACCCTTGAAGTCTACAAGCAAGATCTGTTTACCCTGAACCAAGTATTCTCTTCCTTCTTGAAGCTGGATGGCAACAAAGGCATTGTCCACCCATGTCTGGAGTTTCTTTTCTACCAGATTTTTAAGGAAGCCCGGGACACATAGTTTAGCATCTGTATTTATATCACAGGGAGTAAACTGGATGTGCTCCTTTACTTTCTCTGCTACAGCATTACTGATGTTTTCATCAGCATCGTAAAGAGCACAACATAAACCGCATTCGGTAATTAAAACAGGGAGATCTGGGATTTCTTTATCAGTTTCTTCCAAACTCTCGTTATCGGAATACCTTTTCAGAATGCCCTTGTCATCCAGTGTGTATGGCACACATTTATATGGAATGTATTCCTCTATAGCACTTACGATTTTTAGCATTGTTTCTTGATTTATGGTGCTTAAGCAGTTTTTTAGAGTGTTCTGATTCCCAGATAAGTCTTCGGTAAATCCAGGAGGAAGCAATCCCTTTTGTTTAGCTATCTCTAGAACCTGCATGGGATCTTCAATATCAGTCCGTTCATAAAGAACCGTGTAGAAGGGTAAAGGGGGACCCCTCAGGAAGGTTTGTGTTTTAGTTCCAATTGGAGCGTGCTGGCCAACAGAACTCCAGATCATAGCAAGAATCGGACCAAGGTGGTGCATGCCAGGCATGTCACTCGACAAGTAAGTGAACTGAAGACCTCGATCCACCAGTAGAGAGTCCACCTCATCCATTATAATGCACTGAAATCGAGGTTCAGGAAATATCTGCTTCATCTCAAAATTTTGACGGAGGTAGTCGGCAGCAAATGCCTCCACTGTCCCGTACACAATGTCAGAATGATAACACTGATATCGATTTTCATCTTCAGTTTTGTCGGTGTTTGTGTCCACTGTGATGCTAAAGAGACTGTAGAAATGTTTCCAGTGCTCTGCATCTCTCTGAGATAAAACTGAGGAGCTGGACACCACATCTATTTTCTGCCCCTTCAGAACACGGAAAGCTGCAAACATTGCGATAACACATGACTTCCCCTCTCCCGTAGCAACTTCTAGAAGTTTACCAGAATCTGTCAATGCCAAGAGAGTCCAGCTGACCATCTGGGTGACACGAGGCCACCATCCTTTAACTTCATATAAAGATCTACTTAGCAGCTCGAGCAACTCCTGAAGTTCATTGGAGATGTGTCTGTTAGTTGACAAATAGTCATTTATACAGGTCTTCAATGTAACACCTTTAGGCAGGGCTGGCTTCTCCTTAAGGTTATCTTGGACATGTGTAATGATATCACGGATTTTGTTAGCCATGATTTCATCGATCCAATTTCCTTCTCTTATTTCACTGAGGACTTCATCAAGAGTTTTTGCATCATCCCGAGTCCCTAGACTATCCAGATATTTGACAGCAATCTCTGGAGTGTCAAGTTGAACTATCTGAGTTAATGTTTTTCCCTCTGTGTCTTTCCATTTGTCAGAAACACGGTATATTTCAACCAAATGTAGGATTTTCAGAATTAAAGTTCCGCTCACCTGTTTATCATTTAAAATCCTCAAAAGTTCTATTACATTTGATGGAGACCAGAGGTGGGTGTGGACAAGTCCACATAGTTTTTCTGTGATGTCAGTGCAGTGTTTCCAGTAAATTGTGGCTCTTTTTATCAGTAACTCAAAACAAATCTGTTCCGAATTAGTTGACAAATTGCCATCAATTGAGTCTTGGAGGTTCTTTAAAAGAGGTTCTAAAAAGTTCAACAAGATTGTGTCTTTAATTAGAATGCCTCCTTTAGACCATTTTGTAGCAAGGTGTGACATAACTGCATTGCTGGGGGTTGTAAATGGATCCAATTCGTACTGAAATAAATTGAACAAGGCTTGAGTCAAATTAAGGCATTCGTTTATACTCTGTGCTGAGTCTGAAATTGTCTGAATGAGATCATGCAACTCAGATGCCACTTGCAGTATCAGGGAAGTGTCCTTATCTACTGCCCAGGATCCTACAATCAGTTCTATAATAAACACCTGAACTTGCTCCAAAATGTTCTGGCTTGGAGCTTCTTTGGTCCAATCAAGCAAAAGTTCCCTCAAGAGCTGAACAGTTTCGTCTACCTGTTCAAAGGACAGTTTCTGGAGTTCAAAGCTAGAAATGTCTGTATTCAGTTTAGTGGAAAGAATTTCAAGCAAGTCTTCTTTGGAAGTCCTCTTCTTTTCTCTCCTTTCTTGCTCAAACTTCTTCAAGCTAATCTGAAAAGATTTTGTTTCTCCTTCAATTTGGTGAAGGATGTCGTTCTCCACTTTTTGTTTGCAACAAAACTTTTCTGTTTCTTTTAACAAAGACTGTAGCTTTTCATTTATTTCCTCCTGTGTCTTCCTCTCCTCCTGTCTCTTCCTTTCTTCTTCCTGTCTCTTCCTTTCTTCTTCCTGTCTCTTCCTTTCTTCTTCCTGTCTCTTCCTCTCCTCCTGTCTCTTCCTCTCCTCCTGTCTCTTCCTTTCTTCTTCCTGTCTCTTCCTCTCCTCCTGTCTCTTCCTTTCTTCTTCCTGCCTCTTCCTCTCCTCCTGTCTCCTCTTCTCTGCTAATTCTCTTTCCCTCGTAGGTTTCCAGAAGCAGTCTGGACATTCATAGCGTCCGTCACGTCCAACTTCTCTGTAGTACTGACCTTTGTTATATTCATAGACACGGCGGCCATCACAAGTATTTTTGCTTAAATCATCCCATGTTTTACATGGTGGCAACGACGTGTTGCATTTGTAGCATTTGCATCCATGATATTCCGAAGGGTAGTTTCCCATTTTGAAGTAGTTTTTACTCTGTAGATAGAGATGGTTGCAGTAATTTCTGAAAGTCACTAAAGGTGTCTTTTTATGCGTGACCCTAAAAGAAAAAAAAGGCTTTTTTAGAACAAAACATTACTTATTTTTTCAATTTTAGTTTTTTTTGTAGGTTTTTTTTCTATAATTATTGACTTTTCATCAATACTTTTAAGCCCCTCATATAAAATCAATATCATGACATTAACAGGAAATGTTCTGTATTTAAGAGAAAAAGTTAACCCTACTTTGTACAGGAAAGACAGAAAAAGGTGTGGCTTGCAAGTCTGGATTCTATTACAAAGGTGCCAGGCACTGTAGCTGGATTGCTGCTTGGTCACACTTTGTGATTTTCTCTCTCAAAACATTTTTCTTGGGTATATTACATCAATGTATTTCAAAACACGAAAAAACAAATGCAAGGTAATAGCTGCCTTCTACAGAACTTTGTTACTCAAAAAATAAAAATAAATGCTGATCCAAACATAACTAAAATAACTTGACTGGGTAAAGTCTGATTGCGGTCAGTTGCACACACCAAGCACCTCAGAATCGGATGATAAACCCTGAGCGCTGATGGTGTTGGAAATGAATTCAAAATTCAGACAAGTATTTTAATATATACGGGGATCCCGAGTGGCGCATCCAGTAAAAGCACTCCCGTAGAGTGCAGGATGCGCTCTATAGTCTGGACGTCGCGAGTTCGAGTCCAGGCTATTCCTTTGCCGACTGTGGACGGGAGCTCCCAGGGGGCGGTGCTCAATTGGCCGAGCGTCGCCCGGGGGGAGGGAGGGTTAGGTCTGCCAGGGTGTCCTCAGGTCACCGCGCACCAGTGACCCCTGTAGTCTGGCCAGGCACCTGCGGGCTTGCCTGTAAGCTGCCCGAGAGCTGCGTTGTCCTCCGACGCTGTAGCTCTGGGTGGCTGCATGTTCTGCAGTGTGAAAAAAAGCGGTCGGCTGACGGCACACACTTCGGAGGACAGCGTGTGCTCGTCTTAGCCTCTCCCGAGTCTGTGCGGGGGTGGTAGCGGTGGGCTGAGCTAAACAAAAATAATTGGACACTACTGGGGAGAAAACAACAAAAAAACAAATTGGTGACTTCTAAATTAAAAAAAAAAGAGTATTTTAATATATACTGATACGCAATGAAAACGCAACAGTCTAAGTTTTACATCAGTAGCTCATTGAGCACATACAGAATGTTATTTACATTTTAAATAGTGAGCAGATTTGTTGATTGTTTGAGAAGTATTGTTCCTTGGGATAACAAAACACTTAGCTCAAGTCATGTGATTTCATAAAAACGCCAGGTGCTCAGTGTTTGGTATTTGAGTTGAGTTAAAATTGGCAAAGTGAGTTGATTAAGAATCTGGTTTGGCTTCTGCTGGGTTTTTTTAAGCCTCAAGTTGATGCACAGTTCAGTTCTCTTTACTGACTCAGTTTGTTTGATTCAGTTCAGTTTAGTGAATGATGTAAGGTTTTGATAACCTTGTACAGATATGTGGGAATCATGCAATGAACTTTCCTCCAGAAAGAAGTGAACCCATTAACAGCAAACTGCTAATAAGAACACATAATTGAGAAGAGGCTGGTTTGTACTGGAATGGAAGTGGTGTCTCTGTAGTCTAAACATGTTGGATTGGCGCTTCTTTATTATCAATATTAAATACATGAGCTAATTGAAATTTCCATTAGCTTCTTCACATTCTGCTTAGTAACAAGGTGGGTGGGGTATTAGGTGATTGGTCCTTGACCATTATCAAAACAATAGAAGAACTGATGTTAACTGTATACGAGGCTCAGAACTAAGGGATGTGGTAAAAGCCGGAACGAGACGGAACAGCATTTTAATTAATTCAATTGCATTAAAAAGCAGAGTAGAAAGTTACACACACGTGAGGAGAATATTTTAGCAGTCAGAACCGATTAGTAACGCGCTGTCATTAACCCGTTCCGGCCCAGAACCCTCTTTTTATCACCAAAAACCTTCAGTTTCGACACATAATACAACTAAGTGCGAACAACATAACACTGCTGAAAAACCCACCAAACCCACCTTTTAATTGCCATTCCATGCAATAAACAGCTTGATTAGTAAAACTACGCAGAAGCTGCACGGGGGACAAAAAAGATACAGCTGACACATAACACAGCTATGTGAGAAACATACAGTACTGACAAAAACTGTGCAAAGTGTTAACCGACCTTTAATCGCATAGTCCCTGCATGAAATGGGTTAATGAATTGAACTACTGCAAATTCAAGAATGGGTATGAAAATCATGTAAATGATATTGTAACAAACAGTCTACATGTACATGAAGCAAACCTAAAACACTTTTGTTGTGAGTTTTTTCATACATAGCCAGTCTGCATTCGAACATGCTGCCAAACCAGGAAACAGGAAGCTCCTGTGAGAGACATGGAGAGACGTTTTTAAAGGCTGCTCTTAAAGGGGAAATTACACAAAAATTACACAAGGCACTATTCACAGGGTGCATATAAGGGCTGAGTGTTAGAAGACAGAAAGGACAGACTCGCACTTCTTGTTAAATTTGCAGACGACACAAAAATAGTTTATGTTCTACTCGGAGGACCTAGAGGAGCTTCCACGCTCGGTCTGGGAAACAGATACCCATGAGAGCGCAGAGGTTTCCATTGGATTGGAACTGAAAACTGATGTAGGTCTCTACAGCTGCAGAAGACCAGCACCCCATGTTTTGGATAAGGTGCTGGTTTATTCCTGTGGTTGCTGCTGAGGTAGCTGCTCCTATCCTGAAGGAGTGTGGTGTATAGAATTGAGGGAGCAAGCCTGCCCTTGAGGTGAGTACAGATAGATGAGAGGAGAACCAGTGTCCTGGATACATCCGTGGACAGCGGGTCTGATGGGGGAGCATAGTTCCTTGTGGCTAGATATTTAGATAGGGATGGAAACGGGCATAATGGCAAGTCAATTTTTGAAAGTTGAATAAGTTGCCCTTGCCAAAGTTGATCAGTCTTGGATATTCTCAGATATAGAAGGAAGTGGCTGTCAGGGACCAGTGACAAGTCAGAGTGATGAATGCCTAAAGATGGAAAACTTCACTGATGGAACTGAGAACTTGGCACATCGCATGAATCTGAAACATGCTGTTAAGCACAGTGTTTCCATGGTGAGGTCATCGGCTGGGTTGAAGCAGCCGCTTCTCAATGTATTGATCAGATTGGAGAGAATGTCCAATGTTATCAGCTGTCTAGTTGGAGAGGATGCAGGCAAGCTCTTTACCATCCCTCGGAGCGTTAGGCATACTGCTGGAACTGAAAGAAAGGGAGGAGATGAAAGGGACTTGAGGCGGTACTGGTACTGGATGCTGGAGATTGATGACCGGATTGAGGATGGAGCCATTTTGAGAACGACTATAAATGCTAGCAGGATTTCTTGATTGAATGAATTAAGCAGGATCCGATTCTGAGCACAGAAGTTGTAGAAGGCTGCCCATGCTGATGCGTAGGTAGTTCTGGTGGATGGAGCCTGAGCTGCAGCCATGTATTGCTGTGCCGACTGAAGCAGGTTGGATAAAGTTTATCGGAATGTCAGACAGCTGAAGGGGGGGACTTGGAGTGGTGAGGGATCTGCTGCTGGAACCAGGCTGTGGAATTTCCAGATCTCTAAACGGGACAAAGCATCGGCAGCGTTATTGAGGACACCCGGTGTGTGGCGAGCTGGAATAATAAAGTTACAGTGCCTTGCATAAGTATTCACCCCCTTGGACTTTTCCACATTTTGTAGTGTTACAACCTGGAATTAAAATGGATTTAATTAGGATTTTTTGTCACCGATCTACACAAAACAGTCCATAATGTTGAAGTGGGGAAAAAAATCTACATATTTTTCAAAATTATTTACAAATAAAAAACTGAAAAGTCTTGATTGCATAAGTATTCACCCCCTTTGCTGTGACACCCCTAAATAAGCTCTGGTGTAACCAATTGCCTTCAGAAGTCACATAATTAGTTGAATGGAGTCCACCTGTGTGCAATTAAAGTGTCACATGATCTCAGATTAAATACACCTGTTTCTGGAAGGCCCCAGAGTTTGTTAGAGATATCTAAACAAACAGCATCATGAAGACCAAGGAGCTATCAAAACAAGTCCGGGATAAAGTTCTGGAGAAGCACCAATCAGGGTTGGGTTATAAAAAAATATCCCAAACTTTGAACATCCCCCGGAGCACCGTTAAATCCATTATTAAAAAATGGAAAGAATATGGCACAACCGCCACTCTGCCTAGAGAAGGCCGTCCACCAAAACTCAGTGACCAGGTAAGGAGGGTATTAGTCAGAGAAGCAACCAAGAGGCCAATGGTAACTCTGAAGGAGCTGGAGAGATCCACAGCTGAGATGGGAAAAACCGTCCATGAACAACTATAACCCGGACACTCCACAAAGCTGGGCTTTATGGAAGAGTGGCGAGAAGAAAGCCATTGCTGAAAAAAACCCATATCAAATCCCATTTGGATTTTGCCAAAAGGCTTGTGGGAGACACAGCAAACGTGAAAAAAGGTGCTCTGGTCTGATGAGACCAAAATTGAACTTTTTGGCCTTAGCGCAAAACGCTACGTGTGGCGCAAAGCCAACACTGCTCATCACCCTGAGAACACTATCCCCACGGTGAAGCATGGTGGTGGTAGCATCATGTTATGGGGATGCTTTTCATCGGCAGGGACTGGGAAACTGGTCAGGATTGAGGGCAAGATGGATGGAGCCAAATACAGGGAAATTCTAGAGGAAAACCTGTTTCAGTCTGCAAGAGACCTGGGACTGGGGTGGAGGTTCACCTTCCAGCAGGACAATGACCCTAAACACGCAGCCAAAGCTACACTGGAGTGGTTTAAAAACAAGAACCTGAATGTCTTAGAATGGCCCAGTCAAAGCCCAGACCTCAATCCAATTGAGAATCTGTGGCAAGACTTGAAAATTGCTGTTCACTAACTGTCCCCATCCAACTTGACAGAGCTTGAGCAATTTTGCCAAGAAGAATGGGCAAAAATTGCAGGATCCAGATGTGCAAAGCTGGTAGAGACTTACCCAAAGCTGTAATTGCTGCCAAAGGTGCTTCTAACAAGTATTGACTCATTGGGGTGAATACTTATGCAACTAACAAATGTCTTTTTTTTGTTTAATTAACTTTTGTGTCACAATAAAAAATATTTTGCACCTTCAAAGTGCTTCTACCAAGTATTGACTCATTGGGGTGAATACTTATGCAACTAACAAATGTCTTTTTTTTGTTTAATTAACTTTTGTGTCACAATAAAAAATATTTTGTACCTTCAAAGTGTTAAGTATGTTGTGTAAATCAAATGGTAAAAATCCCAATTAAATCCATTTTAATTCCAGGTTGTAACACTACAAAATGTGGAAAAGTCCAAGGGGGTGAATACTTATGCAAGGCACTGTATTTGCTACTGATATCCAGACTAGGCGTCTGAGTAATTGCATGATTATAGGGGAAGAGGAGCGCCCTTTATTGATTATGTGCACCATGGATGTATTGTCACTGAAAAACAAAATTGATTTCCGGGGCCATAGATGACCTCATAGAGAGGCGGCCACGACAATGGGGTACAGTTCCAGCAAGGGTGATGCTTTTTGATGAGGTGGGAGTGATTGAATCTCCTGTAGCCATGAGCCGAAGAACCATTGGGACCCAAAGAGATCGCAAAATCCTGTGTGTGAAGCGTCTGTAGCCAGGCTGAGGTCAGCAGCTGCTTTGAGGTCGTAAAATAATGACCATTCCAGTTTTCAAGCAGTGTTATCCACATTTCTATGTCCCTCCTGGCTTCTGCGGGAATATGGATGGAGGTGTTGAGATTTTGCATGGTTGTAGAGAGGGCTAGGAGACGTGATATGAAGGTCCTGCCTTGGGGGATCGTATAATTGAAGTGTCCAAGGAGAGAGAGGAGTTCTTTCTTTAATTGTTTTTGCTTTTTGGAAGGTTTTGATGACCTGGCGCAGATGCTCCAATTTGTCGGGTGGGAGGTGGGCCTCGAACTTGATTGTGTCGAAGGCAATTCCAAGGAATTCGAGGTAGTTGGTGGGTCCAGTGGTTTTCTCCTCTGAGAGTGGAACGTCAGGGTGGAACACAGCGTTTCCAGTTGTGAGATAGCTTGAGCTGGAGGTTGTGATACTGGAGATATGAGGAGGAAATCATCCAGGAGGTGCAAGAGAAATGGTACATGGTATTCGTTTTACAGGATCCAGCAGTGCTTCCGAAAGTAATTTGAATATTTTGGGGCGGCTGTGGCAGCCGAATGTTAATTGCGTTGAAAAGTAATGTGCGCTTTGCCAGGAAATTCTGAATAGCTGTTCTTAGAGAGGGATGGATGGGCATCACTTTAAATGTGTCTGTAATGTCGGCTTTTGCCAGCCATGCCCTGCCGTGTTTATGAATTTAATGGCGTCTGATAGAGTGATGTATTGTAGTGAGAACTGTTCATGGGGGATTAGTGCATTAATGCTGCAGGTGGATTGAACGCGAGGAGCTGAGAGATCGATTATCAGGCACTTCTTCCCTGATATTTTTCATGTAGCTACGCCAATTGGGTTGATTCTATATTCCGGGAAAGGTGGGGAGGGGAAGGGGCCAGCCATGAATAAAAAATTTCTTTTTGAATGAGGGTCGAGACAGCTTGTGGTTCTGGTGTGGCAGATCTGAGGTTTTTCAAATGAAGGCTGGTGATACCTATGTGGAAGCCGTGTTGTAGCCCGTTTATGTATGAACTGCTGGTCAGGGTGCGAGTGGAGAGCTTCAGTGAGGGCGTCTGTGTTGATGGCTGTGTGTGTCAGTCCAGATTGTCATTTTTTCCTTTGCAGAGGGCAGATGATCCTGGAGTCGTGTCACCACAGAGATTGCATACAGGCATAAATGTGCAGTTGGAGTTTAAACACGACGACCTGTTGAAGTTGTTACAAATCTGTCTTTCTCCAGCAGACTTAACAGGTCATCCGTAGCTGTCCCTGTTATATGAGGCGGTGGGGGGTGCAGATGCGCGGATCGGATTTGCGGCTGATAGTCTGCTACTGAAGTGAGGGGGGTCCTAGGAGGTTGGGTAGTGCTGGCGCTGGTTGCAGTGGCTGGTTTTTACACAAGTTGTTTTGGCGCTGATCTGATGTTTCGGCGACGAGTACCTGGAGTCAGGAATAAAAGATGAGATTCGAGCGCGAGGTGAGCCTTGCGCCTGGAACTGCGCACATTGACTTGGCCAGAGTGTTTGGGAAAGGCTGCATTGAAGCAGAATTGAGGGAAATAGGCCCTCACCTGCGCCCCCGAATTATGCCTTAACACTAAAACTACCAGGCGTACATACACACCTAGGACTACCGCATTATATTAAAATGCGTATAAAACTACTGCAGCGTCACATGCTACGAAACTGTTCTGTGTTCAATCTAGTCAAAACTGTGTGCTTATTTTAACATACCAAAGACAGTGCTTACCTTTAATTACGATCTCCTCACTTGTATTTTCCCATCATTTCGTTGTAAATCAGATGTTCCCCCATCTTGCCTGTGATATTTGGAGCGTAAAAACGTTTTGGTTGGCTAAAAATGTTGTGTTTTGATGTTATCATTTGTTTTCCTTCAGGATATTATCTGTGACACAGTTTTTGCGGCCTGCTTGTAACACGTGAGGGAAACCTGTTACAACATGAGCGCTGACACGAGACTTGGAGGTGGTGCTGGAAGGGGACTTATGATTGCAAATACTGGGCTATAAAACAGAGTCGTCTGTTTTTTAATAGACTACCAGTTCCACGATCCGGAGCTGTAGCAGAAGCCAGCATAAACACTTTCACCCCTGCATTTCATGGAGAACTGTATTACACCACTTGCACGTATTCACTATCACTAAGAACTGTGTTTGTGTTTTGTGTTTAGTGTTGGTGTGTAAAACTGGACTTTTGGTTACGGGTCAATCCCGGGGAATTACAAATACCGAGTGATACACGCCGCTGTATCACTCCAACATTATTATTTACAGGTGTTTGCCATAAGGCTCTGGACATTGTTAATTAAATCAATAAACACCCTTGCACCTGGAAATCATTGTCTGTTTTGTATCCGCTCTGCACTGCACTCACCTGTATTCACTCACCACTTTGTCACAGACACTCTGTGGAGCATTAGAGAATAGTGCCCGAAATGTGTTTGTTTGACTGTTTTATACAAGTGTTTTCTGCTTACCCAAGTGTTTTCTGCTTGTGCCTGAGTTCGACTGTTAGCTATTCAATGGTAATTTCGGTCTCCAGTCTTGCAATAGCTGGTTTGGTATACTATTATTCAGTAACTCTTTTTTTTTTTTTTAAATATAATCACGCCTAAGACTTGCTGTGCAGTCCTGCGTTGTATTGGTCTATTAATTTTAACGAGAAAATAAGTGTTTTTACAGCTGTTGATGATAAATCACATCTGAAAATGTCTCCTGTAGCTATTAAACACAAGCGTGAAGCTCTGAAGTTCAGCGGCACTAAGACAAACCCACTGTTTTTACTATGACAGTCAAAATGACAGCTGTGGTAGTTCTAGGTATAACGTATCATATCTCCATAAGTTTCTGCAACCCTGGGTCTACTGATGGTTTGAGATGTTTAATATATATATTTAGGAAAAGCCTAAAAACCACAGGTGCCTAGCTGCCAAATCAGTGGAGAAAAATGCATTTAATAAATGTGATGCGCCAAAAAGACCTAGTGTTGAGGCTAACAATAAAATTAGACATGTTGACTTTAATCTTTCTAGTATTTTTTTTATTTTTTGATTATTATTTAATTTGTACCTGGCCAGGTTTACTGTAGTTCTTTTAGCTGCTAGTGGTGCATATCTAGCACCACTTTGTGTGGAAAGTGGCACATACTCGCCACCCCCCCCCCCCCCCACCCCCTCACCCCTCATCAACCCACTGTACAGAATAATTAACAGGACATAACTTTTTCTTTATTATTGCTGGACCCAAGCATTTATGAGCTAGCTTAGCTGTAAACTTCCCTGATAACGGGTGAGCTCGGACCCAGACAATTCCCCACACTAAACTGTACATCGTGTCTGCGGAGGTTATAATGTTTAGCCTAAAACATTATAAAATTATAATGTGCATCTTCGGAACCCAGCATTCCAGGGTTAATAAAGCTGTTTATTGCACGGAATGGGCACCCTGCCACCCTGGGATCCTTCAAGAAGCTGCTTGATGAGATTCTGGGATCAATAAGCTACTAACAACCAAACGAGCAAGATGGGCCGAATGGCCTCCTCTCGCTTGGAAACTTTCTTATGTTCTCATGTTCCAGTTAAAGGTGGGTTCAATGGGTTTTTTTCAGCAGTGTTGTGTTGTTCTCACTTTGTTGTATTATGTGTATCATTTTCGTTGTCTTTACACCTTCTGAACTGACTGTTCCAGGAGCTTTTTGGTGATAAAAAAGGGTTCTGGGCCGGAATGAGTTAATGACAGGGTGTTATTAATCGGTTGTGATTGCTAAAATATTCTCCTCACGTCTGTGTTACGTTTTACACTGCTTTTTAATGCAATTGAATTAATTGTCGTTCTTGCAGTTCCGTTGTCACACGGAAAATGGTTCCCCAATGAAAATGGTCCCCCCATTATGAAATCGCTGTAATTACATTAGAACACACTTTGAGAATGGTAGCATTTTTAAAATGAGCTAGTTAGGGTATTACAGGGGGGACCAATTTCCATGGGGGACCAAATTTAGCGTAACACCGTCTCATTCTGGATTTTACCCCATCCACAGAACTAATGTATCTTGCCTCCCTGCATGCTTTGCTGTCTGTTCAAAAAAGATTCAAGAACAAACAACTTTTCTCTTTACCACGATCTGCTGAGCAGATTTTTTCTGGTTAAACTGGAGGTTGGTCATCTTGGTGAATTAATGCTCTTATACTGACACCAAAGACAGCACTGAAATAAAATGTATAAAATGGCAACATTGTGAATAAAGGGGAGGACTCTTTGGTGGATCAGAGATTTTCTGAAGGAAAGAGGATTTAAAGTGAAAATTAAGGGGAAGTTCTCTGAAAGGTTTGAGATTCAAAATGGAACTCCACAAGGAAGTGTTATCAGCCCTTTATTATTTATTTCTTAGCAGACGCCCTTATCCAGGGCGACTTACAATTGTTACAAGATATCACATTATTTTTACATACAATTACATTACTTTTTTACACATTATTTTTACATACAATTCCCCATTTATACAGTTGGGTTTTTACTGGAGCAATCTAGGTAAAGTACCTTGCTCAAGGGTACAACAGCAGTGCTCCCCCTGGGATTGAACCCACAACCCTCCGGTCAAGAGTCCAGAGCCCTAACCACTACTCCACAATGCTGCCCTATTTTGCTGTTTAACATAATGATTTAGCAGATGATATTTTAGTGGCTCTAATGTAGCTGTGGGTTGGTTTGCTGGTGATGGGGTTATTTATAAAAGCCATAAACATATTAAAACAGTTAGGAGGGAATTGCAGGTAGCAGTGAATACTCTGGAAAAGTGGCTAATCAATGTAGCTTTAAAAGATCAACAACGCTGTCTGAGGTAATCCTTGTTTTCACATGGGAGGAGAGAGCAGGGAGTGTAAGTATATTATACCAAGAGAAGATACTTAAAGAAATGGAAGCATTCAGATACCTGGGAGTGAGGTTTAATGAGAAGCTGAGTTGGGAAAAACAGATAAATACCATAACAGATCAATATAAAGGAAGGCTTAATATTCTAAGAAATGTTTCAGGGACATGTTGGGGAGCGAATAAATCTAGTGTGATGTCTAGAGGAGTGTAGTAGATTATGGAAGTCAGATACTAGTGGGAACATGTAAGAGCAAGATGAGAAAATTGGATTATATTCAAGCTAAAGCAATAAGAGGGTGTGTAGGAGCTATGCAATCCACTTCGATTAATGCCCTGCAGATTTTAATAAATGAGGCCACTGGAATTAAGGAGGACAGTATTATACATGTAATATTGGATTAAGGTTAATTCTCTAGAGATAGCATTTCCACCTAGGAAAAGCATGGAGGATAGATAGATTAATAACTATAAAAAGGAGATCTGGGAGACAAATGGAGGAGCGTTGCGTTTTTGGATACAGAAATGGATAAAGGAGACAGGAATTGAGAACCTCAATCTAGTGAAGAATGTTCATTTGAATGTGTTAGCAGAATGGTTGGCGGACAAACCAATTTGCTGTATAGACTTGAGTGAGCAAGTGAAAAAAGGAGGGGAAAATGGAATTGAAAACAGTCAAGCTTTTGTAAAGGATAAGAAAAGCATTCTGTATTTACAGATGGATCCAAGGATTCAAAAACGGGAAGAGTGACAATGGCGTAGTGTATACCAGAACTGGATTTCTGTAAAATGCTCGGCTGTCTGACCATTTATCAGTTTGTGTAGCAGAAATGGTAGCTATTTTATTTTCGATAACTAAAATAGCAGAATTAAACCACAAGAACCACATTAAACCACTGACTCACACACCCTAGTCTGTAAATTGCCTTGGATAAAGGCGTCTGCTAAATAAACAAATAAACAAATAATAAGAAAGCTGTACTATTTACAGAGTCGTTAAGTGTGAGGAATGCTTTAAAAGGAGAGGTGGCTAACAGGAAGGAGAAGATATAAGCAATGTACAATAACGGGGATTGGAGTTAAATTAATATGGATTCCTGGGCATTCTGGCATACTGGGCAATGAAACAATGGTAGACCTTGCAGCAAACAATGGGTTAAAAAGGGAGAAGACTGATGTGGTGATTCCTCTGGGATCTCAGGATATAAAAAAAAGCAATAGTTAAAGAATGGCAGGAGAGATGGGACACACGAGGACAAGGAAGGATTTATTGTAATAGTCAGAAAGAGGTTACTAATAGCTGGAATAATAAGGAACTGGGCAGTAAAGAGGACAGCTCTTTGGATAGGTTAAGGATTGGACACACTACTCTCAGTGTTCATGTATTTAAATTAGGTAAACATATTCGCGTTTATGTGAGAAGTGTAAAAATCCAAACGGTGGAGCATTATGTGAGAAATTTGAACAAAGAAAGAAGTTGGTGAGTTTGGAGACATTTGATCCAAGCATTAGTAGCTTGTTGGGAAAAGGGAAAGATGAAGGGAGGCGAGAACGAGAAAAGATCATTGAATATATTAGGGAAACAGGAAAAGCAGGAATTTCATAGATGACAAATTAAGACATTATAGAGGAAAAAAGAGAGACTAATGATAACAGACAGAGGGCGCTAATCATCAAAAAAATCGATGGAATGCGCTCCAAAAGCATAATAATAGAAAGTACTGAAATAAACAGAACAACAGATTTAGGTAGACTACTAAAAAAACAAAAAAAAACAGGATTAAACATTTAAAAACTCCTACTCTACGGAAAAGGGCAAAGAGCTTTCAGAAATACTGAGGTTCGAAATGCAGAATGCGGACAAATACAATTGCGAATGTGAAGTCTTCAATTGATACTGCAAAGAAAAGAAAGTTTGACCGGCAGAAGACAAAAGCTGTGTGTTTCGTGCAGGCCTGGGTACACTAGAAAAGAACATTTTAAAATGATTTATTTCTGTAAAGTGTGTGCATTATGTAAGGAGCTGTTATGTATCAAAACTAGGGCAGCAGGTGTTGTGAAATATCCTGCATCCCGTGGAATCTCTGCATCCTCCTCCCTTCGGGTCTGTTCGGGTCTCTTCGGAATGCCCCTTGCTTTCTTACACGTCACGTACACACGCAGCCGTGAGACAGACGGCAGGGAGATTCTGATACCAACACGTCATCATGTGTGCTGTTTTCATTCTCCGGTAAACGTTTCAAACGGGTGCTGTTTTATTTTTTTTATTTTTTTTAGCAGTAGGCTAAAATATAAAAAACCCTTTACACAACAGGCCCTTTATTTACCTCACCTAAATACGGAGCGTTATGAACGTTTTAAAGCACAGCGGCTTGAATCAAAACAGCTTTAGTGCATTATCTTGACAAAGTCATTTGTTGTAGTTGAATCCTATATTATTATTATTATTATTATTATTATTATTATTATTATTATTATTATTATTATTATTATTGTTGTTGTTGTTGTATGCAGCTATTTCCTAATATTTGGCACCCCCTGTCTTCCAAGGGTTAATATGAAATGTGAAAGTACTGTACTTCAACTTAGAAACGTTATGTTTAATTAACAAATGCTCACAAAAACCAGCGATAATACCAAGTGTTACTTTAAGTTGTCTTTCACTACAATTACATATTATAGCAACCAGGTGTGATTAATCTATTAATGAATCGTCCAGATGGGGTGATTAATCGATTAAAAGAAAATGCCAAGGTTAAAACCCCTAATATATAAAAAAAGTACATATTTTAATATGATATATATAATTTAATATAGCGCCTTTCATCGTGGACCACCATCACAAAGCGCTTTACAAGATGCAGTAACAACAAGAAAATCCATAATAGTTTAAATATAGAGAAATGCTTCATACATGCTATACGGTTTATAAGCAAAAAACAATGCATAATACATGATAGTAGCATAATATATGAAATAGTAGCAGCAATGCCGCAGCTAATAGCAGATATCAGGCTTAAAGATCATGGAAAGCAAGAGAGAACAAGTGGGTCTTGAGAGTTGGCTTAGAATGAATAAGTTAATAACTGGTTTAGAATGAAGCTATTACTGTGAATAGAAAAAAAAAACATCAATCCAAAATACTCACTCACAGCTTGATGAGTCTCAGCAGCTCCCCATGCTCTACAGCTAGGCAGTGAAGGCTTCACCACACTGTGTGCCTTATAAAGAGGAGCCCTCCCTCCCCTTTCTATACCGTACATACAGCATGTTCTCCAGAACATCCTGAACAATGCTTGACTTTCAGTTTCATTGTGACTGGGCTGATTCCTGGAATTGGCTCTTTTACTGCCATGGCTGTCTGACTGCTGTGTTGTTCAAAGCTGTGTTTCTAAGTACCATTTTAGTGCATGGATGCACTCGTTCACAATGCTGCGATGCTGTTTCCAGCAAATTAAAGGATCTTAAATACTGTTCAATCTTGAAAAGATATCCAAGATTCTTTTTGTTTCCACTTTATTTATTTATAGAGTGCCTTTCATACTACATTAGGCATTAGGTATTACTGAGCTCTTCATATCAGAGCTGCCGATAGGACCCTTCCTTCTGACGGAAGGGGAGTCTCCCTGGAGAGGAGGTCCGCTGCCCAGTTCACCGCTCGGGGAATGTGCATCGCCCGCAGGGACAGCCACTTCCTCTGAGCCTGAAGGCCATGTAACCCCGAGGACCGTAGGCCACCCTGGTGGTTGACATACACCACTACTGTCATGTTGTCCGGCCGGATCAACACATGAGTGTAGAGTGTAGTTTTTAGGAGGAAAAAAACACTTGCGCGCGAATAGTACTGCACAGGCAGTCGCTCACACACGACAGACAGATACAAAGAGCAGCCTACCACGCAAGCGAGGAGGCTGCTGAAAGACAGAAAGGCTTGGTCTTTTCAAAGTCGTTGATTCCGGGAAAGTGGCGAGCCAGCTTTCAGCACGAATGCAAGGGAAATACAATCGACTCGAGAAGCTCTTTTCTATCAACAAGCTCATCTCAACACAGAGGTTGTCATGGGTGACCCCGAACCAGTTATTATGTGTAGTAAGAAATTGGATTCCTTTGCATGGAGAATTTCAGTGGCTAGAGTTCACGGCTCCTCGATTGATTCAGATTCAGTTGTATTAAGTCTGCCCACTAATAATATAGAGCAAAATAGGTATTGTGGTGTTTGCAGAGCCGGCCCGAGCTGAACCCAAGACAGAAGTGGAGTCCTGCTGGGAACGAGCTGAAACATTGGACATGGACTGGATGATTTAAAAATGAAATGTATTAACCCTTTGCAGTCCATTTATTAAGTGTGCGTCAGGTCCAATTTATTTTCACACGTGCAGTTAATTTTAGACGCGCTGTTTAAAAGTATTTTTTTCCACAGTCAAATGGGTTTAAATGGCCCTGCATATCAACAAAGTACTCACTAGGCATCTCCAGCCCCGCCCCACCCTTTCGTTCGCTATCGCTTTCACATATGCTAAGAAATATATAATAATAAGAAGTCGTACATACCGATCAATTATCTCCTGATCACTCGTTTTATCACCAAACTCCTCAATAATGCAATCCAAGTCATTATTTTATTACTATAACATCTCAAAAAAGCTCTGCAAATGTCTGTTGTAGTGTCTGTGAGCTGATTCAGTAACAGCCAGCTTGTTTCCTTATGACCGCCCCTATGTGATGCCAGGGGCAAGTATGACTATTCATGAGAGGCATTTTTTTTCCGGCTTGTCTCGGCTTCTGAAGCTCCCACTCGGCCATTGAATGGTTTTCTCGACTTTTTCCAGAGAAAAAACGAACAGAAACCCGTTTTTTGCGTCATTTTGATGATGTTGGACAGGGTCCGACATTGTACCGGATAGGAATAATTGCAATGTCGGACCAGGTCCGACATAGGACCACAAAGGGTTAATGAGATGATATGTGCTGTAACCATTTGTAATGTTTGAATAATCTTTAGTCTGTAACAAATACTGTAAAGTGCTCTCTCTGTAAGATCGTATAACAGAATCTGGTACAACTTGATACACTGGTCGGCCTTGAGCAGTCTCTTATCAAGATAGGCACAGCTCCAGAATTGAGGGCTGGAATTTTTAATACTTTTTCAGCTTAAATACAGAATAATGCTATACTAATAAATACATGTTAAAATGTTTGCTTTAAATAGTATAGATTGTTGTGGTAACATATAATCATAGGTAGTGGTAATTATAGTTAGTTTAAATAATAGTGTACTATGAACAATTTTTATGTATAAGATCACATGATTCACTTTGCTTAATATGATAGCATACCTGAAGCTGTTTTCTATCAAGAATATATAATATGTAATTGTAGTGAAAGACAACTTAAAGTAACACTTGGTACTGTCTGAGGGTCCCTGACCTGACATGGGCTGACCCAATGTCATACTTCTAACTGCTTTAAACCCAAATTATTCAGATCTACGTTTTCATGTCTATAATGGGAGCTTCGACACAACTTCACTACAGAGGCGAAGTCCAGGTGACATTTATGTCCCTCATCTGATTGCTTTTAAAACGCACACATACAGTATACACGTGTGTGTGTGTGTGTGTGTGTGTATATATATATATATACACACACACATACACACATATATTATATTATATAATGTGTGTGGTCCAGTGGTTAAAGAAAAGGGCTTGTAACCAGGAGGTCCCCGGTTCAAATCCCACCTCAGCCACTGACTCATTGTGTGACCCTGAGCAAGTCACTTAACCTCCTTGTGCTCCGTCTTTCGGGTGAGACGTAGTTTTAAGTGACTCTGCAGCTGATGCATAGTTCACACACCCTAGTCTCTGTAAGTCACCTTGGATAAAGTGTGGTGGAAGTTTCGTTCCCAGACCCTTGAACAGAGATTCAGGCCTTACAGACAAAGTGGAGTAAAACAAGTTTAATGGTTTGCAAACCCGAGATCACTCTCAACACACATGGTGTTAGAAGAACATCGAGTTCTGACTACCCAGAGTCAGTAAGCATAATATATACCTTGTAGCCTACAGTTATTGCGAGCCAATCACAGAAGCTTAGCTCAGTATACGTTGGATAGCAACAGCTTGGAAGATTAAGATGAGACCAATCATATACAACAATAACAACTTCTTTAAATTGCAAGCATCCTAAAGTTAAACCTCTTCTAACTAGTTTGGTGACATTTCTGAGGAGTGTCACGGATGCAGCTTGCGGTTACTAAATAAAAAGAACTTCCTCTTTCTAGCTGGTAGTCAGTATCTTTCCATCCCTTATATGGGCCTCCTGCACCTGCTAAAAGAAAGAGGAAACATGCACAATAACAACTACCAGTGTACGATGCCTCATTACAATATGATACCTAAATTTTACAATGCGTATTAACATTTAAACCTTAACATGTCAAACCTAAACAATTACAGCAGTAGCAACAATGTAATTATTCCATTACAAAAGGCGTCTGCTAAATAAACACATAATAATAATAATAATAATATTTTATATAACAGGTACAAAAAAGTTGATATATTCTGTACATTACAAACCATAAATGCATAGTAACCATTATTTATAAAATTATAAATATAATACATTAGATAAAACAATTCTACAAATTCTTAATTTGACACACATGACCAACTCAGCTTCCTTGTCTATGGGTTTGTCTGATCGCTCTGTGTGACAATATCACAGTATAATGAAGTGTAAAGGATGAAGCCTCAGCCGAGTCACTAATTCTCTTTCTGTCAATGGAGTCCCTCCTGGAACAATACAGAAATTGAACAAAGAGACTGTTAGTAAAGCACATGGGGGAGGAGAGCACAGTGGAACCAGTTTTGTTCCCTTTGTTTTACATTCTCAAACTAGCAAGAAACAACTCCAAATGCTGATGAAATCACTGCTGCCTGCAGCTGTGCTCTGTCCTATCAAGACCATGCTGGAGTATCAGTGAGACGCAGGAGCGCTCGGAGGCTCTCCTCTGAACTCTACCCTCCTTGTTGGGGTGCTGTGCTCTGTCCTATCAAGACAATGCTGGAGTATCAGTGAGACGCAGGAGCGCTCGGAGGCTCTCCTCTGAACTCTACCCTCCTTGTTGGGGTGCTGTGCTCTGTCCTATCAGGACCATGCTGGAGTATCAGTGAGACGCAGGAGCGCTCTGAGGCTCTCCTCTGAACTCTACCCTCCTTGTTGGGGTGCTGTGCTCTGTCCTATCAAGACCATGCTGGAGTATCAGTGAGATGCAGGAGCGCTCTGAGGCTCTCCTCTGAACTCTACCCTCCTTGTTGGGGTGCTGTGCTCTGTCCTATCAAGACCATGCTGGAGTATCAGTGAGATGCAGGAGCGCTCTGAGGCTCTCCTCTGAACTCTACCCTCCTTGTTGGGGTGCTGTGCTCTGTCCTATCAAGACCATGCTGGAGTATCAGTGAGAAGCAGGAGCGCTCTGAGGCTCTCCTCTGAACTCTACCCTCCTTGTTGGGGTGCTGTGCTCTGTCCTATCAAGACCATGCTGGAGTATCAGTGAGACGCAGGAGCGCTCTCAGGCTCTCCTCTGAACTCTACCCTCCTTGTTGGGGTGCTGTGCTCTGTCCTATCAGGACCATGCTGGAGTATCAGTGAGAAGCAGGAGCGCTCGGAGGCTCTCCTCTGAACTCTACCCTCCTTGTTGGGGTGCTGTGCTCTGTCCTATCAAGACCATGCTGGAGTATCAGTGAGAAGCAGGAGCGCTCGGAGGCTCTCCTCTGAACTCTACCCTCCTTGTTGGGGTGCTGTGCTCTGTCCTATCAAGACCATGCTGGAGTATCAGTGAGAAGCAGGAGCGCTCGGAGGCTCTCCTCTGAACTCTACCCTCCTTGTTGGGGTGCTGTGCTCTGTCCTATCAGGACCATGCTGGAGTATCAGTGAGAAGCAGGAGCGCTCGGAGGCTCTCCTCTGAACTCTACCCTCCTTGTTGGGGTGCTGTGCTCTGTCCTATCAAGACAATGCTGGAGTATCAGTGAGACGCAGGAGCGCTCTGAGGCTCTCCTCTGAACTCTACCCTCCTTGTTGGGGTGCTGTGCTCTGTCCTATCAAGACCATGCTGGAGTATCAGTGAGACGCAGGAGCGCTCGGAGGCTCTCCTCTGAACTCTACCCTCCTTGTTGGGGTGCTGTGCTCTGTCCTATCAAGACCATGCTGGAGTATCAGTGAGATGCAGGAGCGCTCTGAGGCTCTCCTCTGAACTCTACCCTCCTTGTTGGGGTGCTGTGCTCTGTCCTATCAAGACCATGCTGGAGTATCAGTGAGATGCAGGAGCGCTCGGAGGCTCTCCTCTGAACTCTACCCTCCTTGTTGGGGTGCTGTGCTCTGTCCTATCAAGACCATGCTGGAGTATCAGTGAGACGCAGGAGCGCTCGGAGGCTCTCCTCTGAACTCTACCCTCCTTGTTGGGGTGCTGTGCTCTGTCCTATCAAGACCATGCTGGAGTATCAGTGAGACGCAGGAGCGCTCGGAGGCTCTCCTCTGAACTCTACCCTCCTTGTTGGGGTGCTGTGCTCTGTCCTATCAAGACCATGCTGGAGTATCAGTGAGACGCAGGAGCGCTCGGAGGCTCTCCTCTGAACTCTACCCTCCTTGTTGGGGTGCTGTGCTCTGTCCTATCAAGACCATGCTGGAGTATCAGTGAGACGCAGGAGCGCTCGGAGGCTCTCCTCTGAACTCTACCCTCCTTGTTGGGGTGCTGTGCTCTGTCCTATCAAGACCATGCTGGAGTATCAGTGAGACGCAGGAGCGCTCGGAGGCTCTCCTCTGAACTCTACCCTCCTTGTTGGGGTGCTGTGCTCTGTCCTATCAAGACCATGCTGGAGTATCAGTGAGACGCAGGAGCGCTCTGAGGCTCTCCTCTGAACTCTACCCTCCTTGTTGGGGTGCTGTGCTCTGTCCTATCAAGACCATGCTGGAGTATCAGTGAGATGCAGGAGCGCTCGGAGGCTCTCCTCTGAACTCTACCCTCCTTGTTGGGGTGCTGTGCTCTGTCCTATCAAGACCATGCTGGAGTATCAGTGAGACGCAGGAGCGCTCGGAGGCTCTCCTCTGAACTCTACCCTCCTTGTTGGGGTGCTGTGCTCTGTCCTATCAAGACCATGCTGGAGTATCAGTGAGACGCAGGAGCGCTCGGAGGCTCTCCTCTGAACTCTACCCTCCTTGTTGGGGTGCTGTGCTCTGTCCTATCAAGACCATGCTGGAGTATCAGTGAGACGCAGGAGCGCTCTGAGGCTCTCCTCTGAACTCTACCCTCCTTGTTGGTGTGCTGTGCTCTGTCCTATCAGGACCATGCTGGAGTATCAGTGAGATGCAGGAGCGCTCTGAGGCTCTCCTCTGAACTCTACCCTCCTTGTTGGGGTGCTGTGCTCTGTCCTATCAAGACCATGCTGGAGTATCAGTGAGACGCAGGAGCGCTCGGAGGCTCTCCTCTGAACTCTACCCTCCTTGTTGGTGTGCTGTGCTCTGTCCTATCAAGACCATGCTGGAGTATCAGTGAGACGCAGGAGCGCTCTCAGGCTCTCCTCTGAACTCTACCCTCCTTGTTGGGGTGCTGTGCTCTGTCCTATCAGGACCATGCTGGAGTATCAGTGAGACGCAGGAGCGCTCGGAGGCTCTCCTCTGAACTCTACCCTCCTTGTTGGGGTGCTGTGCTCTGTCCTATCAAGACCATGCTGGAGTATCAGTGAGACGCAGGAGCGCTCTGAGGCTCTCCTCTGAACTCTACCCTCCTTGTTGGGGTGCTGTGCTCTGTCCTATCAAGACCATGCTGGAGTATCAGTGAGAAGCAGGAGCGCTCGGAGGCTCTCCTCTGAACTCTACCCTCCTTGTTGGGGTGCTGTGCTCTGTCCTATCAGGACCATGCAGGAGTATCAGTGAGATGCTGGAGCGCTCTGAGGCTCTCCTCTGAACTCTACCCTCCTTGTTGGGGTGCTGTGCTCTGTCCTATCAAGACCATGCTGGAGAATCAGTGAGAAGCAGGAGCGCTCGGAGACTCTCCTCTGAACTCTACCCTCCTTGTTGGGGTGCTGTGCTCTGTCCTATCAGGACCATGCAGGAGTATCAGTGAGATGCTGGAGCGCTCTGAGGCTCTCCTCTGAACTCTACCCTCCTTGTTGGGGTGCTGTGCTCTGTCCTATCAAGACCATGCTGGAGAATCAGTGAGACGCAGGAGTGCTCTGAGGCTCTCCTCTGAACTCTACCCTCCTTGTTGGGGTGCTGTGCTCTGTCCTATCAAGACCATGCTGGAGAATCAGTGAGACGCAGGAGTGCTCTGAGGCTCTCCTCTGATCTCTACCCTCCTTGTTGGGGTGCTGTGCTCTGTCCTATCAAGACCATGCTGGAGTATCAGTGAGAAGCAGGAGCGCTCTGAGGCTCTCCTCTGAACTCTACCCTCCTTGTTGGGGTGCTGTGCTCTGTCCTATCAAGACCATGCTGGAGTATCAGTGAGACGCAGGAGCGCTCGGAGGCTCTCCTCTGAACTCTACCCTCCTTGTTGGGGTGATGTGCTCTGTCCTATCAAGACCATGCTGGAGTATCAGTGAGAAGCAGGAGCGCTCTGAGGCTCTCCTCTGAACTCTACCCTCCTTGTTGGGGTGCTGTGCTCTGTCCTATCAAGACCATGCTGGAGTATCAGTGAGACGCAGGAGCGCTCTGAGGCTCTCCTCTGAACTCTACCCTCCTTGTTGGGGTGCTGTGCTCTGTCCTATCAAGACAATGCTGGAGTATCAGTGAGAAGCAGGAGCGCTCTGAGGCTCTCCTCTGAACTCTACCCTCCTTGTTGGGGTGCTGTGCTCTGTCCTATCAGGACCATGCTGGAGTATCAGTGAGACGCAGGAGCGCTCGGAGGCTCTCCTCTGAACTCTACCCTCCTTGTTGGGGTGCTTTGCTCTGTCCTATCAGGACCATGACTTTATCATGTGCTGAAAAAATAAAAGAAAAAAAAATTAAACCTGATTCCAGGAATTGAGATCTTTTATAGAAAACACTTTAAAACCCTTCTCACTTGAGTTTATATTTTAGTGTTTCCTATAGTTTAGTAGAGAGCAGATGTGACATTAGAAAACAACGCTCTCCTGAAAGCAGCGCAAACCAGGCAGAGACAGTTCTGGAGAAAATAAAAACAGACCTCTGAACCAAGACATTAAGAAGGTGCAGGCAATTTCTACAAATCGGGTTTCATGCAGTTAATTTAAAGAACTGCATTCTTAACCACAATACAAAATTCAGATTCGTCTTTTAAGTGTTAATTATTAATTCAATTCTGTTTGTTTTTCTCCAGCCTTGATCTTCAACATTATTTCTTCAACTTAAATCTATACATTAAAAGACCTGTAAAATACTCACTCTGCGCTGCTGTGTAGTGAAGGCTCTTGGCACCTAGGATTGAATTACAAATCTCAGGATTAGTGGATTTACAAGTGAATCTAGCAGCAGCTTCATATCATAGTACAGACACCTTTTACACATTTACTGCAGGAGAGGCCAGGGACGTTAAACGACTCCATCATGATCGCTCAACTCATTAGTACGCACTTCATAAAGGAATTCGATATGCAACACTGCTCTTAACCCCGCCTCCCTCTCTCTCACCTGATGCTCTTTTCTTCCAGATGAGAGCTCCTATGATCACTGCGATGATCAGACCCAGAGCAGCCAGCACACCACCAGCAACAACCCACATGTTGAGAGCAGCGTCTGGAACTGCAAACACACAGGAGACGGTTTAGAAGAGGACTCCGTGAAGATGATGACCAACACCCCTGCAGCAGGCATTAGACTCTCTAAAGCACAATAGCTTATACGGTGCATTTACAGCAAAACCGGTGTAACCCAGCCCCTCTACCTACTGGCATTCTGTACAATTCAGCATTATTTCAGGGTTCCTCATTGGACCCAATTTTCCGTCCGAAGCGACGCTGGATTGTATAGGTTCGGATTGTTACTGTAACTTTTTCTTTTTTTTTGCAATAGCTTGCCCAAATTCTCTGTGCTTTGCCATGCTTGCCTGTTTTACTTAGCCTTTACCATGATTGCACAATGCTGTGCTACGCTTGGCTAATACCAAGGTGTAGCACAGTCAGCGTTCATAAGGGTACACCCATGAGAAAACCTAAACTGTGTTTAAAGCAGACCTGTTTGTGAAGTGGCATCGGGCAGTAACTTCAGCTGGGAAATCCCATTGCAATAAAACACATTTGAATTGAAAAGAATGGCTGGAGGGATTTTGATTTCTCAGTTTTCCTGGACTAAACAGTAATTTTAATATTATTATTATAATTATTATTATTATTATTATTAATTATTTCTTAGCAGACGCCCTTATCCAGGGCGACTTACAATTGTTACAAGATATCACATTATTTCACATTATTTTTTACATACAATTACCCATTTATACAGTTGGGTTTTTACTGGAGCAATCTAGGTAAAGTACCTTGCTCAAGGGTACAGCAGCAGTGTCCCCCACTGGGGATTGAACCCACAACCCTCCAGTCAAGAGTCGAGAGCCCGAACCACTACTCCACAATGCTGGCCCACTACTCCACACTGCTTCAGATACAGCCTCCCTCCCTGCTCACACTGTCTATTTCAGTATCAGGGTCTCTCTCTCTCTCTCTCTCTCTCTCTCTCTCTGTGTGTGTCTGTACTCAGTCCTACAGACCCTGTGTAACAGTGATAGAAGGGGCTGTGTGTGTCTGTACTCAGTCCTACAGACCCTGTGTAACAGTGATAGAAGGGGCTGTGTGTGTCTGTACTCAGTCCTACAGTCCCTGTGTAACAGTGATAGAAGGGGCTGTGTGTGTCTGTACTCAGTCCTATAGTCCCTGTGTAACAGTGATAGAAGGGGCTGTGTGTATCTGTACTCACCTCCAGTATGGTTAAAGTGCTGGACTGTATTTCTCAAACTCCAGTTTAAGGTGTCATGACCATTGCGAATTTACCAAGTTTGTCTGTCCCAGAACCCACGACCAATAGTCTTATTTATCCAGTGGAATAGGGGGACCGGTTTTCCCATGGTGCTGTCATAGTACGAGTATTGCACATCATCCACCATCCCCACATCTATATACTCTGGGAACCCCTTCCCTTCTGACATTGCCAGTGCAAAATACTGAAGTGAATGAGTTCCTGGAAAAAGAATAGAAATGACAATTAGTTTAATAATCCCAGAGCGTCAGTGAGCAGCAGACGTTTAAACATGTGTGTGTTAATAACATGGATTCACCCTGTGTTATAACAACTCTATCAAATTGCTTTAAAAGCCCAGATAGTGACACTAACAGTTCGTGGGACATTACTCTCAAAATCTGCAACGTTTACCAGACATGCGCGAAGTAATTCTGCAAGAAGACAATTCTGTTTGAATAATAAGTGTTTGTTTTTTATTTCCCAATTATAAATGTAAAATTAAAGAGCACATGGTTTGAAATGCATTTTCTCACACAATCATTCTTCCCTGTAGTTGTCTTTAACTTGGTTTAAGCTATTGGATGGATTATATAGGTGCAGGAGAGTGACGTGCTTTTTAAATGGCTTTATAATACAATTTTTTTTTTTCGTTCTGCATATGCAGTTTAGTAGAATGCATCCTAGTACACCGTGCTACACAACACCGGAAGACTTCCAACAAAATCACTGAAATAGAATAACAATCTTTAAACTAGTGGGAAATATGAGCTAATGCTGCGGGTTACACCTTTCCCTTTGTAAGTACCTTTACGCATGCAACACTTACTCGCATCATTTGTTGGTTTTGTGAACTGCACGAAACGTCACAGGGAATTCCCTTTAACTCGATAGAACTTGCAGTGGATGGAAACCATTTTGTTGCCGTGTCTCTATTATTTTTGTAGCAATTTTACCGAGTAACTTATAAACTCGCTCGACAAATGGATGGAAAGCGCAATCTTGTCATGCGAGTACACACTTCTAAACGTCCACTTAACCCGTGTTCAATAGCGTTTGTCGCATATATTTCCTTACCGAGCTTAAAAGTTAAATGGAAAAAAGCCTTGCTTGTTTTTTCCTTCAAGCAAACTAATCCTGAGAGAAAGTCCCCAGTATTTGTGCTGTATATGCATTTGAAGAAACGTGAAATATTTCGTGCACAAACTCACCTGCAGCAGCTGCATGAACCCAGCAGAGAATCCCGAGCGCAGTCATTCGGATCATCTTTTGACGAAGCAATATATTTAAATGCTGGTTATAAACAATGACGTCTCCAGTGACGTGCAGAATGATGTTTACCATCCAGCAGCTGAATAAGCTGCTATCAGAAACTCCCTCACTCGAGAATTCTGTGATTGGCTGCACAACCGTGCTTCAGCCAATAGGAAGCGAGCACCAGGAGTCTCTGGGTAAAATGTTTTTTTGCAGGATAGTTTCTCTGAAGTGAAACAGTTTTGTGTTAAAAAGAAAGCAAACGCTTGTGTAAGACAGCAGCGAATCCTGCTCCCCAGCCGTGGGGTTTCTCTACGTTATGTAAAGCCTGTGTGAAATGATAACTAGGAGGCGTAGATTTATTAAACCATAATGACTGTGTACGGACCGGACCTTTCAAACAAGAAAATGGGATGTTGTTTGTTTGCATCACTGTGTGATATTAAACTGCATAAACACACAACCTGACGAATGAAATGTGAACTCCCGTTCCGTTATTATCACTGATCAGAAAAATAGAAAGTAAAATAACGATTTCAAACTGATCTTTAATATAATGCATTATGTTACTATTACTGGTATATATGTCTTTGAAAATCTGAAAAATGTAAATATGAATCAAATAAAACCAAAACTATTTATTTGGAAAAATCACATATAAAAAAAAAAAGATCGAAATCTGATGCTGAAAAATCAAATGCTGACAGTGTCCGGTGTCAGGTGTCGGATGTGCACATAGGGGAGAATTGAGGCTGCTGGTATGGGGTGTTTGGGGGGCAGGAAGGGGGTAGATGGGTGTGATTAGTAATTCTACAGGTCCGGCATTAGGCAGGCAGATTGGCACACGGGGGTGTTTGTTATATTTTGTATTTAGTCACCAGCACCATTCCTCAGGGGAGCTGTAAATGATACAAGGGACCCCCGGGCTCTATGAAACAGGGGCCTGAGAACTATTAATGATACAGAGGCCCTGGGGGGTTCATTAAGGATTCAGGGTCCTTGGGGGTCCAAAAATGGCTCTATTAATGATGCAGGAGCCACAATGGCTCTGTTAATGATACAGGGACTCATTATTATGCCCCCCCCTCCCCCTCCCCCCCCTCCCCTCTTTTAGCATGATCAGCTGCAAGCTATATGAAATTTGTAAGGGTTATGTTTCTCATTTTTCAGTGGGGGAAGCGACTGTACACTGAAAAAAGAAATATTAAATACAGATATATCTACTGTATAAGCTCTGGTGAGAGCTGTACTTAACCCTAACACGAGCATACTGAAGTGTGCTTGTAAACACGATAAGAAAGCGCTTCGTTTTGTATATTAGCAGTTTAGTTTATCAGTAATGTGCCAAGCGGTTTTTCTTCATTATTCAGTTTAGTTCTGATAGCTGTTTTAACTTATTTTTCTATAAATCCAACATGTTTGCACGTGTATTCAAAAAAAAAGTACAAGTTACAGCGATTATTACTGTGAAGTGCTCAGCTGTCACCCGACTCTATAGCGCCGAAGTCTCCAGCCCGCTCCGCTGAGCGCTGTGGAGGAGCGCGCTTGCGCACTGGGGTCGCGTCATCATTGGAAATCCAGAGTTAACGGCTAACCACGGTGTCGACCGCGCTCGCCTTTTTAAAAGAAACCGAAAACACAAAATGAGGATTTAAAACAGCGAACTCTGTTTTAGATTGACGGTGTTATTGTGTGTGCGGCTGTTGAGCTGTGCGGGACGGCGCTTGGACCGATGGACTGCGCTGCCTTGCAGAACTGTGTGCAGGAGTGAGTTGCACGACCCTGCACCGCTGCTTTCCCGCGCGCTGGAATGCTCCCCCGCTTGCAGCGCCATTCCCCATTCTATGCTATTGATGCAACTTTGCACCAGCGCTGACCCCTCCCAAGCGCGGGAAAGGCAGCCCGGGGATCGCTCAGCGCAGTGTTCTGAAATACGGACGTTACTCCCTGTGCTTTTATCACATCTGAAGACGTGCTGAAAATATTTGAATGGGAAGGTTCAGTAGATAAATAAAAAATAATACCGAATAAGAATTGAAGGCGTTGTTTCTGAATGAAAAGGGGATTCCGCTAGACCAGACTCAAACTACAGTCAGTGAAGATGGACGTCAGTTTCTCCGTTTCGTTCTTTCAAGACGAGCTCGCCTCTACCATCGAGCACACAGTGAAAGCGGCTGTAGACACCGTCTTGTGTGAAATTACTAAAGTTATCGGCGGCAAATTGACTGAATTCCAGATGGAAATGGCTGGAAAGGAGAGAGAGAATGGCAGTCTGAGGCTCAGGTTGGAGATATCGGAGAGCGAGTTGAAAGCAGTGCGAGGATGCATGAACCCTGCAGATGCAGACACCAAACAACCTCGAATATTTCAAGGTAAGAATGTTTTTTTAATAGTATTGCTTGGTCAAACCAACAGATTAAATAGCCTTTTATTGTAAATATTTTGTTTGTAATTCATCTTAAGAGCCTTTTTTTCAGGCTATATCACACACTGATGGACAGGAGGGGCGTGCAGTTGGTTTGCCTCGATTTTTGTTTACTTGGTTACCTATTGCCCACAACACCAGTTAAATACCCGAACATTTTAAACCAGCTTTGTAACTTAGCACGCACAGGCGGGTCACGATCTAACATGACTCTGAAGCGTCAAGTGATCTGAATGCGTGCCGTGTATCTGAACAGAACGGGTTACGTCATGATACTGCCGAGCACGCAATCCCAGTGTACCGCGCGGTTTCAAAATACAAACGTGTGCAAAAACTTAACAGAAACCTGGGCAACCCAGACGTCACTCCCACCCACGATCGCCTTCTCCAGCACTGTCAGTCTGATCATCGGGAGTTAAACTAACGGCATGCTTTTAGCACAGATGCATATCCCGATGCATTTTCTATTTTTTCCTAAGCCAAGTTATTATTAAACACGCAGGCAGCAAATACATACGTCACAAGCGTATCATTATGAAAACATTGCTCCGGTGTAATTGAGATCCACGATTGGCTTATCGAGGATGGGTTGAATAACCCGACACACTGTGTGTGTTATGCATTGGTGACGATGGGAGTCTGGGAATCTGAACTGTCTCAGCATGTCCAGGTGTTATGCCAAATAGTGTCTTCGGAAGCAAAGTGTCCCGCTGGGGACGCAGAGCCGTCTGGTCTCCCAGTGACAGACACACGGGTGTCAGGAGGGAGATTGGAATCTGATGACAGGAGCTTAGCTAGTCCGTTTAAACACACAAAAATAAAAACATTTAAAAACTCATTTTTTTTGCCGCTGAATTGAGCTCATGTCTGGAACGGCTTTCATTTAAATAGTACGTGTCTTTACAGTTACAGGGTTCGTACGCCAGTCTGGAAGTCTGGAAAAAGTGTGGAAAAATGCCAAACTGATTTCCAGGGCTTGAAAGTGCTTGAAAAACCACGTCTCCGTTATGAAAGTCTTGAAAACGTCTGGAATTTTACTAGCATCACGGGAGAATGGAAATAATTCCGCGTTTTTTTTTTTTTTTAAATTATTAATTGATTTTGCAAGCGGGTCAGCAGCTCTAGAGACACTGTCTCGTCAGTTTGCTAGCAGGTGCAACTCTATTGCTTGCGACCAAATCCCGCGAGGATTGCCCCGTGCATCACCCCTGACAACGTCATGACAACTCAAGCAATCCTGTCCAGTCAGCGCACCGGTATGTGTCACATGACCCCGTCTGCTCCAGGGAAACGAAGAGCAAAATCGACACGACGACAGCCACAATATATACATTTATATTGAAGGCAATGATTTCTAAATGAAGTTACAGACTGGAATTACAAGCTACTGTCCTCTGCTCACCCAGATTCACACGTTGGATTCTCGTTGTTACCTTTATTAAATCATTAACGTTATTTCCCAACCCAGGAGGGAAAAAAATACGAATACAAAACAAGTTATTATCATCCCTGACTCGGATTTAAAAAAAAAAAAAAAAAGGTTTCTGTAGCCCCTATGGTGTGTATAAACGTAGCATGTTAACATCGCTTTTTCATCTCTTTAGTGTGATTAATAAAATGTACCGCTAATTGTATTTTATGGTGCAAAAAACACACCGGACTGACCCAATGACATCTCTCAGCAGCTTTCTGACAAGGGACTTTAGCAGTAAGTAAGAGTTCTAATTTTGTTCAATTTTCTTTCACACAGATCCCAAAGAGAGTCACGCTATCCCTGAATCTGAAGCACAGGAGAGGTCAGAGATCAAAGCAGTTTACAAACAAGAGGAGTCCTTTGAGCAGGAGTGGTGTGCAAGTCTAATGCAGATTACAGAGCCGACACATGTTAAAGATGAAGAGGTCCCTCAACAGGAATGTGTTCCTATTAAAGAGGAATGTCCTACTGAAAATAGTGTCTGTACACTTGAGGAGGCGAACCAGCTGGGATTCAACCTGTGTGATGATCCTCCATCTGAACTGGGATTTAGAGGTAATTATACAAAACAAGCAGAAAACTCCTGTCTTTTCCTGACTAGCTCACCTCAGTGTCGCCTATGTGATCAGAGTGAGTTCAGTGATACACAATCACAACACCACACGGTTATATAGTGTACATGTGATCAGAGTGAGTTCAGTGATACACAATCACAACACCACATGGTTATATAGTGTACTTGTGATCAGAGTGAGTTCAGTGATACACAATCACAACACCACATGGTTATATAGTGTACTTGTGATCAGAGTGAGTTCAGTGATACACAATCACAACACGACACGGTTATATAGTGTACTTGTGATCAGAGTGAGTTCAGTGATACACAATCACAACACCACACGGTTATATAGTGTACATGTGATCAGAGTGAGTTCAGTGATACACAATCACAACACCACACAGTTATATAGTGTACATGTGATCAGAGTGAGTTCAGTAATATGGGACAAAAGTAAAAGTTAATTAGTGTCAAAGTAATCAGTACATAAGGTTTAGCAATGGATAGCATTCAGGTACATCTTCAGCCTCAGTGTGACATGTCAATGATGAGTAGTAAATTCTAATTATACTTATACTGAAGGCTATGATTTCTAAACGAAGTTACAGACTGGAATTACTGGAAGCTACTGTCCTCTGCTCACCCAGATTCACACGTTGGATTCTTGTTGTTACCTTTATTAAATCGTTAACGTTATTTCCCAACCCAGGAGGGAAAAAAATACGAATACAAAACAAGTCATCCCTGACTCAGATTTAAAAAAAAAAAAATACTTTCTGTAGCCCCTATGGTGTGTATAAACGTAGCATGTTAACGTCGCTTTTTCATCTCTTTAGTGTGATTAATAAAATGTACCGCTAATTGTATTTTATGGTGCAAAAAACACACCTGACTGACCCAATGACATCTCTCAGCAGCTTTCTGACAAGGGACTTTAGCAGTAAGTAAGAGTTCTAATTTTGTACAATTTTGTTTCACACAGATACCAAAGAGAGTCGCGCTATCCCTGAATCTGAAGCACAGGAGAGGTCAGAGATCAAAGCAGTTTACAAACAAGAGGAGTCCTTTGAGCAGGAGTGGTGTGCAAGTCTAATGCAGATTACAGAGCCGACACATGTTAAAGATGAAGAGGTCCCTCAACAGGAATGTGTTCCTATTAAAGAGGAATGTCCTACTGAAAATAGTGTCTGTACACTTGAGGAGGCGAACCAGCTGGGATCCAACCTGTGTGATGATCCTCCATCTGAACTGGGATTTAGAGGTAATTATACAAAACAAGCAGAAAACTCCTGTCTTTTCCTGACTAGCTCATCTCAGTGTCGCCTATGTGATCAGAGTGAGTTCAGTGATACACAATCACAACACCACATGGTTATATAGTGTACTTGTGATCAGAGTGAGTTCAGTGATACACAATCACAACACCACACTGTTATATAGTGTACTTGTGATCAGAGTGAGTTCAGTGATACACAATCACAACACCACACTGTTATATAGTGTACTTGTGATCAGAGTGAGTTCAGTGATACACAATCACAACACGACATGGTTATATAGTGTACATGTGATCAGAGTGAGTTCAGTGATACACAATCACAACACCACACGGTTATATAGTGTACATGTGATCAGAGTGAGTTCAGTAATATGGGACAAAAGTAAAAGTTAATTAGTGTCAAAGTAATCAGTACATAAGGTTTAGCAATGGATAGCATTCAGGTACATCTTCAGCCTCAGTGTGACATGTCAATGAGTAGTAAATTCTAATTAACAGGATATTACAAAATTGTAATCAATCATTAGCACTCTGTAGGTTAATGATATATCCCTTAATTAGAATCCATGGCACCTAAGTTTAACACCCCTTATATTTGCTCTTATTTGTTCTATATTCTAGCACCAATTTCAGTGCAGAACATCGCGTCGGTTATTTTCACTCTGTGACTGTTAAATTGTTTCCACCAGATGTTACACTGGCCCCTGGTTTATACAGTACAGCGACTTGGGCACACCCTGTTATACTTTACAATTCTCTCTCTCTCTGCTTATACATGTAATACATTCACACATGTAGAGTCTGTCAATCCTTATTTAGTTGAACTGGGATTACTCAGTGTTTGTCTTGCACGGTCGATGCAGGGTATGATTCAGTTGTCTGTGGTTCCACGTGCGTCAGAGACCAGCTTGCTGTAAGATTGCCTGTGCTCCTGGTTTGGCATCCCAGTCTCGCTCAGTATATAGGAAATCTTGCTGTAAATTAGACCAGTGCCAGCAGGCCAAATCAGTTCATTCATTTATAGGTTCAACGTTTGTTGACCCTTCCTCTTTTTCTGATGGTGATCCAGTTGGTCGAGTTCTCTTTACCTCCTTTTTGTTTTATTTAACTTTCTCACAATTTAACCACATTCTGAAGTGTTCCTTTTGAATATTGTGAGGAGCTAATAAGTTAGGCTGTAGTCCATCGCTCTCTTCCATCCTGATTTATTCGTTCAAGTTTGGAGCTGTTGGTTAAAGATGTTACATGCAGGCTCCCTTTTCTCTGATTTTGCTTGCTAGATAGCTGTAGATAGCACGCTTCTGTTTTTCTGACTGTCTCCCAGTACTCAGAACTGTTCTAACAGAGCATTCGACCTTGAGAGGCAGGGGGCCTGCAGGCTCGCAAAACCTTATTCAGCGCACTCCAGGGCTCAGGGATACGTGAGAGTCTGTCCCCCAAAACCTTATTCAGCGCACTTCAAGGCTCAGGGATACGTGAGAGTCTGTCCCCCAAAACCTTATTCAGCGCACTTCATGGCTCAGGGATACGTGAGAGTCTGTCCCCCAAAACCTTATTCAGCGCACTTCAAGGCTCAGGGATACGTGAGAGTCTGTCCCCCAAAACTTAGCAGATGTTACTATGGTGACTAGGGGCCTATTTCCAGTGTTCGCGCTGGGCCGTGCCATTGCGCCAATGCCCCTCTGAAATAAAAAATGTCCCGCTGAATTTCTCTTAACGCGCCCGTGTGTCCCCCTTCCCAGACGAGACCCAGTACCAATACACAGTAAATGAATGCATTTTGTATTAACATGACATGTCTGACGACAGGCTAATCTTTTTCACTTGTTTGTTTACACTTGCGTTTTCATAATTAAACTCCCGTGGTTTTATTCTCCAGTCCAGTAGAATGCGCTCACACACCCTCCCTGGTTACAGGCAGTTTCACAGTAAAGCCTGGACGACAACATCAGGCTTGTTAACAACATGGCCCGGCGCAAACATAACCTCGTATCCCTGTTACACCCGACCGGTACTTCTGGAAGAATAAGTAATCAGCTTCGGCAGTGACTGTTGAAATGCAGGCTATTATATGTGTGCTTTAAAATACTGTGTGCAGTAGACTTGCAAAACGAAAACCACATCATTGAGTAAAAAAAATAAAAATAAAAAAAGTAGCCCACGGTAACATTATAAAATATGTGAAATTTGTTTTAGTAAATGATGCGGTTTTCGTGTCACACACGAGTACATCGAGTCTGCTGTGTGCTGAACACGCCTCCATCTCTCAAAATACAAAAAAATGCCATTTTTGATGTGGAAATTGTCAAAATAAAGGGGAAGCTGGAAGGTAAGAATTTGCCAGTCAGGACAACGGCATTTAAATACTACTACTATTAAACTGGATCTGTTGGTAATGTGGTTTCTTCTAATGCAGCGGTTTTCAAACTGGGAAAAATTCTGAAATGGCAGACAACGCATTTTATTTAGTCCCACTTGCCAATCTATTGCAAACTTTTGTCATGTAATCAACGTTTAATCGCTAACACCAGACTGATGTGCTGTGACAGAGCGTTCAGCGCACACACGACTAATTTACATATTAAATATGTACGTTTTAAATAAGCCCTGTTGTTTAAATGTAATATAAACAGTTGGTCTGTCTTTGGGATAAAAAAAAATTACATATTTTAAAAAACTAGAAGCCTCGTCTTTAACTCGTTTTATTTCCTGTGTGCGTTCGTGCCTGCAAATCAATATTTATTTTTTTCAATGACCCGATTTAAAGTCTATTGTAACTTAAGTACTTCATTTCAAAATACAGAATGTGTGGCCAATCAGAAACCACAGTACTGTCATGCGGTCCAGTTTGACAAGCCGTTACGTCTGGTGTGAGAGTTTTTAGTTTTCAATTCAGTGAACAAATATGGATTGTTGGCTCAATAGTAGTACATTACTAGCAAAGGGTGATCAAGACGAAATACCGTCAGAGATTAAAAACGCCAAAAATGTCTTGCGACTGAAGCTCTCTCCAATTTCCCTGCCCTCATCAGTGATTTGTGTGGTAACAAGCAGGGACATCCATCACACTGATACTA
Source organism: Acipenser ruthenus (assembly GCF_902713425.1). Classification (NCBI taxonomy): domain Eukaryota; kingdom Metazoa; phylum Chordata; class Actinopteri; order Acipenseriformes; family Acipenseridae; genus Acipenser; species Acipenser ruthenus. The sequence goes on along the minus strand of NC_081226.1, from coordinate 10,921,153 downwards.
GGTAAGCGTTTTATTATTCTTTATTAATTAGCATCAGTACTGTACGTTTTAGTCACCAAGAATCTAAACATGCCAATAATATGTTTTTGTAAGAGGTCAGCTGTAGAGATGCGTGGATAATGAACTTTTCTTTGCCTTTTCTGTAATTTTATTATCAATAAAAATACAGGATTGCCATTTGCTATCATGGAATAGTCCTATGTTATTTCTGAGTGATTTTGAGGCTAATTAACATTTACAATAAAATGATGATGTTTCCAACAACTAGAAACCTGTTTGAGGGACTATTTTGAGCCAAAACTAAATATAATATATTTTTTTCTTTTATAATACTGTAACTTTTATAATTTTATCCATCACACACTCCAAGGCTTGTGCGTTTTGTTGTATCATGTTATTGTACAGACCTTTTTTCTGTTTTCATTTTATGACTATCTCAGTGGACTACATTTTTTGGAAGGGGGTACGCAGCTTAAAAAGATTTAAACCCCTGTTCTAATGTGATTTGATACAATGAATATCCTCTACTTAGTGATACACCAGCATCACTGTGACACATTTCTCAGTATTTTCCCCAACAGTGACAGTGAGTATTGTGGAGACACCTTGGTTGTATCTACAGCTTTACAGATTTATTTTTTGTTCTTCAGAAACAAAAGGTCCTTAAACTCTGTTGGCATATGTAACAGGGGAGATCTGTGCTGACTCTTCTGGCGTGTTCATAGTGCTGCAGGGAGAGGGCAGCAGCTCGTCAATATCTGCCTGTCAGTCATGGCAGTGACACGGAGAGGGGAAAGAGTGGGTGTGCGGACTTTCCTTCTCTCTGAGTGGCTGGGAGGCGGGTCTTGGGGGAATTGCTGACCCTATAAGTTTCATTCTGCTGTTCCCTCAGGTCTGCCCACGGAGACGTAAACCGGCGTGCGGAAGCGCTGGAGAAAAATCAGCCCGGACGAAAAATCCCGGCGAGACAAACAAATAAGAAACCAAAAGAAAGAAAGATTTAGCAGTAGCGGGGGAAAAGAAAACTCTTGGGCAGCCCCCGACAAAGTGGATAGCAGGCTGAGGGAGCCGCTAGAGTAGGACGGAGACCCGGGCCGTACGAATAGCGACGGTTGGGGAGAAGCTGCCGAGTGCAGCACTTTTTATTTTGTAGTTTTGTTACTGTGTTTTGTTTTCTCTGTTTCTTTTGCCTTTTGATTAGTGTTCTTTTTGTTCTAACTTCTGTACCCTGTACCGCTCCGGTATAGTTGTGGCTCTGTCGCTACCATAGTTGGTACGGCAGGCCACAGACAACAGCGCCCTCTGCGGGCTGAACCCAAAATAAGTTTCTAATAAAACTGGGCACCTGTGCGGTGTTTTCAGCCTCATTTCTGTCTCCTGTGTCAGTGAATTACCCACCACCCTTCCACACGTGGTGTCAGAAGTGGGATTCACTGGCACTGCCCCCTTCAAGCAGTGCACACCAGCATGGATGCTTCCCAGTTTGCGGAGATGATGAATCTCCTGCGCCAGACCCTGACGGCAGCGGTACAAGGGCCGGCTAGACCGGCGGGACCTGACCCCCGGTTGATGAGACCAACCAAGATGACGGCAGAGGATCGACCCGAAGCCTACCTGGAGGTGTTCGAGGCGCTGGCGACCTCTGCCGGGTGGGATCAGGCCCAATGGGCCAGTTACCTCTTGCCCCAGTTAACGGGGGAGGCGCAAGCGGCAGCGAGGACGCTGTCTCCCGACCGGATGATGGACTACCCCACGCTAAAAGCTACCATCCTGAATCGCGTGGGGGCCACACCGGAGGGCTATCGGAGGAGGTTTCGGGAGGAGCGCTTCCCGCCCGAGGAGCACCCTAGAACCATAGCGCATCGTTTAAATGAGTATGCCATGGGGTGGTTGCGGCCAGATGCGACCACGAAAGCGAGGCTGGTGGAGGTGATTGTGGTGGAGCGCTTTCTGGAGTGTCTAGCTCCGGAACCACGGCTGTGGGTACAGCGGCAGGCACCCGCCACCATGGATCAGGCGGTCGCACTGGCAGAGCAGTACCGGGCAGCCGAACCAACGCCAGCCAGGCTGCCGGGGAGAAGCACTGCGGCATCATTGGCCCCACCGGCCCCGGATAGGGCGAAGGGACTGGGGGGAAGGGGTGTACAAGGTTTTGGGCGGGGGGGGGGCTGTGCGAGCTCCCGGCCCGGGGACCGGGGCAGCGTGGGGTTCCCCGCGGGCTGCTGCGGGGTCGGACCGGGGTCTCGCACGGTTTCCTTACCGTCGAGCCCCTTTGATGGCTCCGGTGTTTCCACCTCTTGCCGAGGCTCCAGGGCGAGAAACTAGCCCACTGCGGTGTTGGACGTGCCGGGAGGTGGGACACCTCGCGCGGGATTGCCCCGTGATGGAGTGTGACCTCAGCCGACCAGGTAAGCCTGTTCAATTACCTCAGTCACTTCAGCAGACGGGTTTTGTTATTCCTGTGACAGTGGATGGTACAAAAACCCAGGCGCTCCTGGATTCAGGGTGTGGTCAGTCCCTAATACAGGATAGCCTAATCTCACTGGGGCATAAACGGTTATTGGGACAGGTGCATATCAAATGTATTCATGGGGATGTACGCTCCTACCCTAAGATAAGTGTGAATATAACGATTGGCCAGCAGGGGACGCAGGTGCATGTAGGGTTATGTCCTCGATTGCCAGTACCAGTAGTTCTGGGGCGGGACTGTGGGCATTTTAAGGATTGGTTAGCTGCTCTGACAGCCCCGCCCACCCTATTGGCCAAGAAGGAGGAAGTAATTGGAGAGATCTTCCCCTTCTGTGACCCGAATTGGTTTTGCCAGAGATTTAGACCCCGAAAAACTAAATGGGAACGTCGGGCCGCTAAGAATGAGGGCTGGCGATGGAAGGAGTCCGAGAGGTTTCAGGTGGGGGCGGTTGGTGAAGAGTCGGGGGGGGAGGCTGCAGAGCCGGCACAAGCGTCCGGCTCGGCTGCCTCCGCTCCGGACCGACCCGACCCCGAGCTGGAAGCCATGGGAGCTGATTTTTTAGCTCGTTCCCATGACTTCCGACTCGAGCAAGGGCGTGACGACGTGCTGGGCAGGCTCTTTGACCAGGCAGCGGTGGTTAATGGTCGGGTGGTCGAGCCCAGACGCGCCGCCACGTACCCTCACTTTGAGATTAATCGAGACCTGCTGTATCGTGTTGACAAATTACCCCAGACGGGGGAGGTGCGTCATCAGTTGCTCATCCCTCAGCCCTTTAAGGAGGATTTGCTGCAGCTTGCTCACGCTATTCCCCTGTCTGGTCACTTAGGAAGGGACAAAACCAAAGCGAGGCTTGTGACACGGTTCTATTGGCTGGGGCTGGATGGTGACGTCAGACGGTTTTGTGAACGGTGTGGGGAGTGTCAGAAAGCTAGCCCTAGAGCCGTCCCACGAGCACCACTGGTGCCGTTGCCCCTAGTGGAAGCTCCGTTTGAGCGTATTGGGATGGACATAATCGGGCCATTGGAAAGGAGTGCGGCGGGATACACACACCTATTGGTCATTTTGGATTACGCGACGCGTTATCCAGAGGCTATACCCCTCCGATCTATGTCCGCTAAGTCTGTTGCCGACGAGCTCGTGAAGGTTTTCTCCCGGGTGGGGATCCCCAAGGAGATACTGACCGACCAAGGCACCAACTTTATGTCCCGGCTAATCCGCGGAACATGTAAACTTTTGGGGATTAAGACCATTAGGACATCGGTGTTTCATCCTCAGACCGATGGTCTTGTGGAGCGCTTTAATAAGACCCTTAAGAACATGTTGCGCAGATTTATTAGTAGTGATGTGCGTTACTGGGACCAGCTGATTCCTCCCCTTCTCTTTGCGATCAGAGAGGTACCCCAGGCTTCCACGGGGTTTTCTCCATTCGAGCTGCTGTATGGGCGAAGACCCCGGGGTGTGCTCGATCTGGTCAGAGAGATGTGGGAGGAACAGCAGGATAATTCGACGAATGCAGTCCGGTATGTGTTGGACCTGCGCAAACGTCTGGAGTCTGTTGGAAAATGGGCGCAGGATAATTTGCAGCAGGCACAACACAGACAGGAGACCCAATACAATAGAGGAGCCCGGTTGCGCACATTTCAGCCGGGGGATAAAGTGCTTCTATTATTACCCAGTTCTGAGTCAAAACTCCTGGCTAAGTGGCAAGGACCCTTCGAGGTTACACACCGGGTTGGGGCGGTGGATTATGAGATCTGCCAGCCGGAGCGGCGGAGAGAGAAACACATTTATCATGTTAACCTCCTGAAGCCCTGGCTGCAACCGGAGGCATTGATAGTGGCGCAGGCAGATGACGTCACCGACCTGGGACCTGATCTTTCTGTGTTGGCGAAAACAGGGTCGGTACAGATTGCAGAGAATCTGACACCAACACAGAAATGTCAGGCTCGGGCGCTGGTGACGAAATTTCCTGATGTGTTTTCTCCTGTCCCGGGGCGGACTCGAGTAGCCCATCATCACATTGAAGTTGAGCCGGGGACGCTAGTTCGCCAGAGGCCATAGCGTGTACCTGAACGTAATAGACAGGTAATAAAAACGGAAATTGATGAAATGCTGAGACTGGGGGTAATAGAAGAGTCCCAAAGTGACTGGAATAGTCCAATTGTTTTAGTGGATAAGCCAGACGGGTCAACTCGATTTTGCATTGACTTCAGGCGAGTTAATGAAAAATCGAAGTTTGACGCTTATCCCATGCCCCGGGTAGATGAATTGCTGGAGCGTCTTGGCACGGCTCATTTTATGACGACACTGGATTTAACGAAGGGGTACTGGCAGATACCCCTGACCCCGAAATCCAGAGAGAGGACGGCGTTTTCGACTCCCTTCGGATTATACCAATTTAGGACCATGCCCTTTGGGTTGCACGGAGCACCAGCCACTTTCCAGCGGATGATGGATCGCATTTTGCGGCCCCATCAGCAGTACGCCGCTGCTTACATAGATGACGTGGTTATCCACAGTGAGGATTGGCCGAGTCATCTGTGTAAAGTAGCGGCGGTATTGCAATCCTTGCGGGAGGCTGGGCTCACTGCTAACCCAAAGAAATGTGCCATTGGGAAGAGTGAGTCGGAGTATTTGGGGTATCGAGTAGGGGGTGGCCAGATCAGACCGCTGATTGCTAAGGTGAAAGCCTTGGCTGACTGGCCGGTCCCTACGACCAAAACCCAGGTGCGCTCTTTCTTGGGACTAGCGGGCTATTACAGGAAGTTCATTCCGGACTTCGCTACGCTCGCTGCTCCCTTGACAGACCTCACCCGGAAGGCTGCCCCAAATACGGTTCAGTGGACGGAGCCGTGCCAGAGGGCCTTTCTCGCTTTGAAGCGGAGATTGTGTAGTAAGCCAGTGCTATGCAGTCCGGATTTCGGTAAGAGGTTCACCCTGCAGACGGATGCGTCAGAGACAGGTCTCGGGGCAGTGTTGTCTCAGGAGGTGCGGGGAAGCGAGCACCCGGTCCTGTACATCAGCAGGAAGCTCCTTCCCCGTGAGAAGAACTATAGTACCATCGAGAAGGAGTGTCTCGCAGTAAAATGGGCAGTCGAGTCACTCCGGTACTACCTCCTGGGGCGACACTTCACCCTGGTTACAGATCATGCCCCCTTGGCATGGCTTCACCGGATGAAGGATAACAACGCCAGAATCACGCAATGGTACTTGGCCCTGCAGCCCTATGCCTTCAGGGTTGTCCACCGAGCAGGGAAACTGCATCAAAACGCAGATTTTTTCTCTCGGGAAGGCATGGGGTTGTAGGATTTTCGAATGGACCGGTGGTGCCATTCTAAGGGGGAGGATATGTAACAGGGGAGATCTGTGCTGACTCTTCTGGCGTGTTCATAGTGCTGCAGGGAGAGGGCAGCAGCTCGTCAATATCTGCCTGTCAGTCATGGCAGTGACACGGAGAGGGGAAAGAGTGGGTGTGCGGACTTTCCTTCTCTCTGAGTGGCTGGGAGGCGGGTCTTGGGGGAATTGCTGACCCTATAAGTTTCATTCTGCTGTTCCCTCAGGTCTGCCCACGGAGACGTAAACCGGCGTGCGGAAGCGCTGGAGAAAAATCAGCCCGGACGAAAAATCCCGGCGAGACAAACAAATAAGAAACCAAAAGAAAGAAAGATTTAGCAGTAGCGGGGGAAAAGAAAACTCTTGGGCAGCCCCCGACAAAGTGGATAGCAGGCTGAGGGAGCCGCTAGAGTAGGACGGAGACCCGGGCCGTACGAATAGCGACGGTTGGGGAGAAGCTGCCGAGTGCAGCACTTTTTATTTTGTAGTTTTGTTACTGTGTTTTGTTTTCTCTGTTTCTTTTGCCTTTTGATTAGTGTTCTTTTTGTTCTAACTTCTGTACCCTGTACCGCTCCGGTATAGTTGTGGCTCTGTCGCTACCATAGTTGGTACGGCAGGCCACAGACAACAGCGCCCTCTGCGGGCTGAACCCAAAATAAGTTTCTAATAAAACTGGTCACCTGTGCGGTGTTTTCAGCCTCATTTCTGTCTCCTGTGTCAGTGAATTACCCACCACCCTTCCACAGCATATTTAAAACAAACAAAAATAAGAAATGGTGGTTGGTTCTGAATCAAACATATTGACCCCCTCACTGAAGAAAATGTCCCCCTAAAATCTTGAGAGGGGGCCACATTGACCCTCAGTCTGTAAGTCCTGGTGCAAACACTGTATTTCTTTCCAAGCTACACTGTTGTGCTAGATCATTACAGCAAAATGTAGCCCTTTAAATACTCTTATAGGCTTACAGTATTCTCTCAATATGCAGTCGTCAGAGTTCACTCTAGGATTTGTCATGTTTATGACATGAAGCCCTGCAGAAGAGTGACTGTGGAAGAATGCTGTACAATAACCTTTGTCTCTCTTCTCTGTCTTTAGCTTCTAAAGGAGAACACGACTCCACTCCATCACTCCAGGGCAAAAACTCTTCTAGTGGCAAACCACAGTGCAAGAAACTCAGAGAGATGACACCCCAAGAACATGTGAAGACATTGGGATCTCGCTCAGTTAAAATCCCTTCTTTACAAGACAGACAACCACTTACTGTGAAGAGTACAGAGCCGACACATTCTGTATGTTTTAACAGTTCTGAAACCCAGGGCAACTTGAAGACCTCGCCTCATTCTGTTAAAGGTGGGAAGAGTTCCTGTCAATTAGACTCTCCTGAAACTCTCATGGGAAATTTCACAGGAGGGACTTCATTGCCCTGTGCTGAGTATGGGATGAGTTTCACACAGTTAGGAAATCTTCAGTCGCACCAGCGCATTCACACAGGAGAGAAACGTCATCAGTGTGCTGAATGTGGGAAGAGATTCAGCCGTTTATCAAAGCTTATAATCCACCAGCGCATTCACAAAGGAGAGAAACGTCATCAGTGTGCTGAATGTGGGAAGAGATTCAGCCGTTTATCAAAGCTTATAATCCACCAGCGCATTCACAAAGGAGAGAAACGTCATCAGTGTGCTGAATGTGGGAAGAGATTCAGCCGTTTATCAAAGCTTATAATCCACCAGCGCATTCACACAGGAGAGAAACGTCATCAGTGTGCTGAATGTGGGAAGAGATTCAGCCGTTTATCAAAGCTTATAATCCACCAGCGCATTCACACAGGAGAGAAACGTCATCAGTGTTCTCAATGTGGGAAGAGATTCAGCCGTTTATCAAAGCTTATAATCCACCAGCGCATTCACAAAGGAGAGAAACGTCATCAGTGTTCTGAATGTGGGAAGAGATTCAGCCGTTTATCAAAGCTTATAATCCACCAGCGCATTCACACAGGAGAGAAACGTCATCAGTGTTCTGAATGTGGGAAGAGATTCAGTGATTTTTCATACTTTAAAATCCACCAGCGTGTTCACACAGGAGAGAAACCTTATCACTGCTCTGATTGTGGGAAGAGATTCAGTCAGTTAGGTGGCCTTAAAAGACACCTACGTGTTCACACAGGAGAGAAACCTTATCACTGCACTGAGTGTGGGAAGAGATTCAGTCAGTTAGGTGACCTTAAAAGACACCTGCGTGTTCACACAGGAGAGAAACCTTATCACTGCACTGAGTGTGGGAAGAGATTCACACGGTTAGGAAGTCTTCAATCACACCAGCGCATTCACACAGGAGAGAAACCTTATCACTGCTCTGATTGTGGGAAGAGATTCAGTCAGTTAGGTGACCTTAAAAGACACCTGCGTGTTCACACAGGAGAGAAACCTTATCACTGCTCTGAGTGTGGGAAGAGATTCAGTCAGTTAGGTGACCTTAAAAGACACCTGCGTGTTCACACAGGCGAGAAACCTTATCACTGCACTGAGTGTGGGAAGAGTTTCACAAGGTTAGGAAGTCTTCAATCACACCAGCGCAGTCACACAGAAACCTTATCACTGCTGAATGTGGAAAACTTTCAGTCGTTTTGCAAACCTTGAAAGACACCATAACACTTGCGCATGTGTATCCCGATCCCTGCTCTTAATATGGGAAGAAGTTCAGTCAGTTGCAGGCTCTTGAAGGACACAAGAAAATGATCAGCATTTCAGACACTTGAGGACACCAAAGCAACATTGATAAATAGGGTCACCCCTAATCACAGCGACTTCAGATCACAAACTTACTCTCGCGGATGGAAGATGTGAACGACTGCATCTTGTTGGACAGTTCATCATCTTGTTGACCATTGTGATTTTGTTACGTCACATTAGTAATGCTAGTAAATAGATTGTAAATACGTCTGCAAGGTTCCACTTTTCTCCCATGTATTGCTTAGTCTCCTAGTTTCAATATTAAGATCCCCAGTTCTTTCAAGGCAGTACTAAGCTTTGGTTAATACTGATCTTCATGATTCTAACATAGTTTTTGTGTTAAAAAATGCTCAGTCTGAATTCTAAGGTTTTATTTTTATGTAAAGAAATGATGACAAATGTTTTTTGTTTTCTGGGTGCTTTTGTGTTCACCTCTGTACAGAACTGTTTGTAATGTTTTCCTCCCGGGATACTCCTGTTCAGCCCATTCAGGGACAGGGATTGAACGGCTGTTCTTTGACTCTTTAACTGTATTTCAGTCAGTTGTATTGTCCGCCTTTTTTTGATTTAGCCAAGCTAGTTTTCTATTTTGCTTTAATGGCTGTAGGCCTATTCAAAATAAAACACTTATGTTGCTAGAAAATCAAAGTTAGCTGGGAAATGATAAATGAAAGTTTTATTTTAGTCAGTTTTATTGTCCTTGTTGCTTTCACAGGACAGCATATGTTCAGCTACCAAGTCCTGTAAAGATTTCAATAAAGTCTGAGTTTGTTTGTTCATTCAGTGTCTTTGTTTTCCCCTCCGTTCCATTTTAAGAGAGCACTGCCCTCATCATGTTCACCCTCTTCATCAGTGTCAGCAGTTTCTACTGGAATGACATCATCACCGCTCCACAGACAGTCATCTTCACTCTCGTCAAGCCTGTTGGAAGCACAGCGCTTCTGAAATGCGTTTGATGACATCTGAAGGTGTTGCCTTCCAAGCCTCCATGATCCATTTAGACAAAACGGACAGCGGTGCCTGAATAACAAACAGAAAGCAAACTGAACGCCCGTGTATGCACTGCACTTGAAATATTAACTGAATTATCACAAGCTCCCCAAATATTATGGGGAGACCAAATCAGGATAATGTAGAGGTTATTATTTTAGTACAGTAATCTCCAGCTAAGAGAACACCCCTCGGGAAGCAAGTGAAGTGCTCTTATAGCAGAAGTGTTCTCTAAGACAGAGTTAGCCACCAGACACAATAGGAATCAATAAATAAACACGTGTTATTTGTCACGATGCACGTACATCAACATATGACATGAACTGAATTAGTAAACGAAAAGCAATAGGCAAGTGTATGTTAATAAACTGTAATAATAAAGTAACAGACAAACTAACGTTAATAAACTCACTGTCAAACTAAATTAACACGGCACCCTTACACACGTTAAAAAAATGCAGCAGCAATATACAAGACATGCAAGATAGGAACCAGAGAGTTACAATTAGAGGTCAGGCATCAAACTGGAGTAACGTAACTGTGGGTACCACTTCCTGCATGGCACGCAGAGCGCTGTGCAGGGGTGAAGGGGGTGGAGCTCTGTGCAGGGGTGAGGGAGGTGGAGCTCTGTGCAGGAGTGAGGGAGGTGGAGCTCTGCAGGAGTGAGGGAGGTGGAGCGCTGTGCAGGAGTGAGGGAGGTGGAGCGCTGTGCAGGAGTGAGGGAGGTGGAGCGCTGTGCAGGAGTGAGGGAGGTGGAGCGCTGTGCAGGGGTGAGGGAGGTGGAGCTCTGTGCAGGGGTGAGGGAGGTGGAGCGCTGTGCAGGAGTGAGGGAGGTGGAGCGCTGTGCAGGAGTGAGGGAGGTGGAGCGCTGTGCAGGAGTGAGGGAGGTGGAGCGCTGTGCAGGAGTGAGGGAGGTGGAGCGCTGTGCAGGGGTGAGGGAGGTGGAGCTCTGTGCAGGGGTGAGGGAGGTGGAGTGCTGTGCAGGAGTGAGGGAGGTGGAGCTCTGTGCAGGGGTGAGGGAGGTGGAGCGCTGTGCAGGAGTGAGGGAGGTGGAGCGCTGTGCAGGGGTGAGGGAGGTGGAGCGCTGTGCAGGGGTGAGGGAGGTGGAGCGCTGTGCAGGGGTGAGGGAGGTGGAGCGCTGTGCAGGGGTGAGGGAGGTGGAGCGCTGTGCAGGGGTGAGGGAGGTGGAGCGCTGTGCAGGGGTGAGGGAGGTGGAGTGCTGTGCAGGAGTGAGGGAGGTGGAGCGCTGTGCAGGGGTGAGGGAGGTGGAGCGCTGTGCAGGGGTGAGGGAGGTGGAGCGCTGTGCAGGAGTGAGGGAGGTGGAGCTCTGTGCAGGGGTGAAGGAGGTGGAGCGCTGTGCAGGGGTGAGGGAGGTGGAGCGCTGTGCAGGGGTGAGGGAGGTGGAGCTCTGTGCAGGGGTGAGGGAGGTGGAGCGCCGTGCAGGAGTGAGGGAGGTGGAGCGCCGTGCAGGAGTGAGGGAGGTGGAGCGCCGTGCAGGGGTGAGGGAGGTGCAGCGCCGTGCAGGAGTGATGGAGGTGGAGCGCTGTGCAGGGGTGAGGGAGGTGGAGCGCTGTGCAGGGGTGAGGGAGGTGGAGCGCTGTGCAGGGGTGAGGGAGGTGGAGCGCTGTGCAGGGGTGAGGGAGGTGGAGCGCTGTGCAGGGGTGAGGGAGGTGGAGCGCTGTGCAGGAGTGAGGGAGGTGGAGCGCTGTGCAGGAGTGAGGGAGGTGGAGCGCTGTGCAGGGGTGAGGGAGGTGGAGCGCTGTGCAGGGGTGAGGGAGGTGGAGCGCTGTGCAGGAGTGAGGGAGGTGGAGCGCTGTGCAGGAGTGAGGGAGGTGGAGCGCTGTGCAGGGGTGAGGGAGGTGGAGCTCTGTGCAGGGGTGAGGGAGGTGGAGCGCTGTGCAGGGGTGAGGGAGGTGGAGCTCTGTGCAGGGGTGAGGGAGGTGGAGCGCTGTGCAGGAGTGAGGGAGGTGGAGCGCTGTGCAGGAGTGAGGGAGGTGGAGCGCTGTGCAGGGGTGAGAGAGGTGGAGCTCTGTGCAGGAGTGAGGGAGGTGGAGCGCTGTGCAGGAGTGAGGGAGGTGGAGCGCTGTGCAGGGGTGAGGGAGGTGGAGCTCTGTGCAGGTTATGAACATGCACAAAGCTCACATGACTGCGGTTCACCAGAGCCTCCTTGCCGTGCTCTGGCCCCAGGCAGGAAGAGCATCAGACGTGCCTGTCTTCAACAGGGATAGAACCCAGGCATGCTGCATGAAGCAATGCAGTGTACAGGAATAATGTGCAGGTACAGACAGTGACGGGGCAGGTCAAGACCCCAACAAGACCGTCTGGGTACCGGACCGGGGATGTAAGCACTGGCAGGGGGCAGGGCGGAACCGGGACAATACCAGGTCGGTTCGGTGGCTTCACGCGGAGCACAAGGCCGCAGCGGGATGTAGCAAACAGGCTGTAGTGCACAAATACACCATCCTTTTTAATATCACATATCATTTGTGTAAAAACACAATAAATGCAAAACTCTATAGCAGGCTGAGCAGCTTTGTTATAGCTTATTGAGGTTTTGGGTCTTTAGGAGGGAAACCCTCATTTGTTAATAGTTACATTTTGTACTTGAAAGGGGACTGGGAGGGGCAGCCAACTCCCACTCAGCAACTTCAATAACACAAAGAGATTTAGACAAGATTCAAGCTTGGGCTGACACATGGCAGGTGGAAATGAATTTGAATAAATGCAAAGTCTTGCACTTCAGGTGCTAAAACATTAGAGGCAAATACAGCGTGACTAGTAACGAAATAGAGGAGGCTATGCATGAAAAGGACTTGGGGGTCGTAGTGGATGAATCTCTTAAGTCAACTAGACAGTGTGGAGAAGCTATGAAAAGAGGCACATAGACTGTTAGGTTATATAGCCAAGACAGCTGAATTCAAATTAAGAGAAGTTATATTCATTATATAATGCACTGGTACAACCACACCTAGAATAGTGTCTCCAGTTCTGGTCCCCATATCATAAAAAAGACATTGAGGCATTGGAGAGAGTACAGAGAGCAACACGATTCATTCCAGGATTGAAGAGCATGTCATATGAAGATAGACTGAAAGAGCTGAATCTGTAGAGCCTAGGAAGAAGGAGAGCCAGAGGTGACTAACAGAGGCATTTCAAATTGTCAAGGAGTTTAACAAAGTAACTGCTGAGAATGACTTTTCACAGGTCACAGAGAATAAATAAAGATGTATTCTCTTGAATTTAAGTTTGGCAGGGATAGGGTTAATTCCATCCCTGTATAATGTGGCCGTTCCCAGAGTGGATAATTGGGTGCTGATTGGGAATGGCCACATGTATAAAAAGGGAAGCGCATCCTTTGTTTGTGAGCGAGGCGTTTGGATGGAGAGTTCTGAGAAGGTGGATGCCCAGCCTGAACGAAGCAGGTAAGAGACACCATGACAGCAGTGCTTGCGGTCTGATTTGTTGAGTTTTGTTTAGCCCTTTTATTTGGGTCCTTGTACCTTGTTCCCTTGTTTTTTGTAAATGCGCTCATCCATCTCTTTAAACTGCAGCTTCATGCCTCTGAGGCTCCCTCCGGGTGTGCCCAGCCCAGCCCTGCCCTGTCCTGCCCGCCACGACGCTGCCCTTTCACGCTGCAGTCCTGCTGTTTTGATGCTGGCAGAACGTAGTGAAAGTGCAGCGTGTTTGCTAATCGCACACACGTGTAAGCTCAGCTGGTTCTGAAGTCATAGCGAGTCTGTTTTTAAGTATTGATGGTGAGATTTTATTTCACAATAATATTCGTTTCACTTTTTTTGTTGATGCCGACAGAAAATGTATTTTGAAACTGTGGTAAAAAAACGTAATTTAGCTTGAAAGAATACCTCTGAGGCACGGTATGCTTGTTATCCAGATACATGTGTAAGATGTGCAACATAAACCCTGTCACTGAAAGGCTAGCTGTCTAAAACACAGCCTGCATCCGACCCAGCGCTACAAGGGTCTTTAAGAGCACAAGGCTTCTACTGACAAGATGTTAGTGGATTAAAACCATCATTCACTTTGAACTCCGGGAATCTCAATCTCTCACTAAAATGAAATCACTTGAGCAATGTGTGAATGTGGAATTACATCATCCTTAAAAGAGTTTTTAAATGAACGTCCCGACTACAGGATCACTTTTTTCTTTTTGTTTTGTGCAAGGACTGTGCGCCCTCTTGTGGTCATTTGTTAATACTGCATCTCATGTACACTAAAATGATTGAATTAGTTACGTGTTCTTTCTAAAAGCGGCCTCGCCCTGATTCAAAGGGCCTGATCTTCTGTCTGCTGTGTTTTTTCATCATCTTCCTCCCAAAACCTGCAATACAGCTGATATACAGAAACATGAGGATGGATTGGATCACAGGAGCAGGGTGAGATTCACAGGGGCATGTATACCCATGAGGATGGATCGGATCACAGGGGCAGGGTGAGATTCACAGGGGCATGTATACCCATGAGGATGGATGGGATCACAGGGGCAGGGTGGGATTCACAGGGGCATGTATACCCATGAGGATGGATGGGATCACAGGGGCAGGGTGAGATTCACAGGGGCATGTATACCCATGAGGATGGATGGGATCACAGGGGCAGGGTGAGATTCACAGGGGCATGTATACCCATGAGGATGGATCGGATCACAGGGGCAGGGTGAGATTCACAGGGGCATGTATACCCATGAGGATGGATGGGATCACAGGGGCAGGGTGAGATTCACAGGGGCATGTATACCCATGAGGATGGATGGGATCACAGGGGCAGGGTGGGATTCACAGGGGCATGTATACCCATGAGGATGGATGGGATCACAGGGGCAGGGTGAGATTCACAGGGGCATGTATACCCATGAGGATGGATGGGATCACAGGGGCAGGGTGAGATTCACAGGGGCATGTATACCCATGAGGATGGATGGGATCACAGGGGCAGGGTGGGATTCACAGGGGCATGTATACCCATGAGGATGGATGGGATCACAGGGGCAGGGTGAGATTCACAGGGGCATGTATACCCATGAGGATGGATGGGATCACAGGGGCAGGGTGAGATTCACAGGGGCATGTATACCCATGAGGATGGATGGGATCACAGGGGCAGGGTGAGATTCACAGGGGCATGTATACCCATGAGGATGGATCGGATCACAGGGGCAGGGTGAGATTCACAGGGGCATGTATACCCATGAGGATGGATGGGATCACAGGGGCAGGGTGAGATTCACAGGGGCATGTATACCCATGAGGATGGATGGGATCACAGGGGCAGGGTGGGATTCACAGGGGCATGTATACCCATGAGGATGGATGGGATCACAGGGGCAGGGTGAGATTCACAGGGGCATGTATACCCATGAGGATGGATGGGATCACAGGGGCAGGGTGAGATTCACAGGGGCATGTATACCCATGAGGATGGATGGGATCACAGGGGCAGGGTGAGATTCACAGGGGCATGTATACCCATGAGGATGGATGGGATCACAGGGGCAGGGTGAGATTCACAGGGGCATGTATACCCATGAGGATGGATGGGATCACAGGGGCAGGGTGGGATTCACAGGGGCATGTATACCCATGAGGATGGATGGGATCACAGGGGCAGGGTGAGATTCACAGGGGCATGTATACCCATGAGGATGGATGGGATCACAGGGGCAGGGTGAGATTCACAGGGGCATGTATACCCATGAGGATGGATGGGATCACAGGGGCAGGGTGGGATTCACAGGGGCATGTATACCCATGAGGATGGATGGGATCACAGGGGCAGGGTGAGATTCACAGGGGCATGTATACCCATGAGGATGGATGGGATCACAGGGGCAGGGTGGGATTCACAGGGGCATGTATACCCATGAGGATGGATGGGATCACAGGGGCAGGGTGAGATTCACAGGGGCATGTATACCCATGAGGATGGATGGGATCACAGGGGCAGGGTGGGATTCACAGGGGCATGTATACCCATGAGGATGGATGGGATCACAGGGGCAGGGTGAGATTCACAGGGGCATGTATACCCATGAGGATGGATGGGATCACAGGGGCAGGGTGAGATTCACAGGGGCATGTATACCCATGAGGATGGATCGGATCACAGGGGCAGGGTGAGATTCACAGGGGCATGTATACCCATGAGGATGGATGGGATCACAGGGGCAGGGTGAGATTCACAGGGGCATGTATACCCATGAGGATGGATGGGATCACAGGGGCAGGGTGGGATTCACAGGGGCATGTATACCCATGAGGATGGATGGGATCACAGGGGCAGGGTGAGATTCACAGGGGCATGTATACCCATGAGGATGGATGGGATCACAGGGGCAGGGTGAGATTCACAGGGGCATGTATACCCATGAGGATGGATGGGATCACAGGGGCAGGGTGGGATTCACAGGGGCATGTATACCCATGAGGATGGATGGGATCACAGGGGCAGGGTGAGATTCACAGGGGCATGTATACCCATGAGGATGGATGGGATCACAGGGGCAGGGTGGGATTCACAGGGGCATGTATACCCATGAGGATGGATGGGATCACAGGGGCAGGGTGAGATTCACAGGGTCATGTATACCCATGAGGATGGATGGGATCACAGGGGCAGGGTGGGATTCACAGGGGCATGTATACCCATGAGGATGGATGGGATCACAGGGGCAGGGTGAGATTCACAGGGGCATGTATACCCATGAGGATGGATCGGATCACAGGGGCAGGGTGAGATTCACAGGGGCATGTATACCCATGAGGATGGATGGGATCACAGGGGCAGGGTGAGATTCACAGGGGCATGTATACCCATGAGGATGGATCGGATCACAGGGGCAGGGTGAGATTCACAGGGGCATGTATACCCATGAGGATGGATGGGATCACAGGGGCAGGGTGAGATTCACAGGGGCATGTATACCCATGAGGATGGATGGGATCACAGGGGCAGGGTGAGATTCACAGGGGCATGTATACCCATGAGGATGGATCGGATCACAGGGGCAGGGTGAGATTCACAGGGGCATGTATACCCATGAGGATGGATGGGATCACAGGGGCAGGGTGAGATTCACAGGGGCATGTATACCCATGAGGATGGATGGGATCACAGGGGCAGGGTGAGATTCACAGGGGCATGTATACCCATGAGGATGGATGGGATCACAGGGGCAGGGTGGGATTCACAGGGGCATGTATACCCATGAGGATGGATCGGATCACAGGGGCAGGGTGGGATTCACAGGGGCATGTATACCCATGAGGATGGATCGGATCACAGGGGCAGGGTGAGATTCACAGGGGCATGTATACCCATGAGGATGGATGGGATCACAGGGGCAGGGTGAGATTCACAGGGGCATGTATACCCATGAGGATGGATCGGATCACAGGGGCAGGGTGAGATTCACAGGGGCATGTATACCCATGAGGATGGATGGGATCACAGGGGCAGGGTGAGATTCACAGGGGCATGTATACCCATGAGGATGGATGGGATCACAGGGGCAGGGTGGGATTCACAGGGGCATGTATACCCATGAGGATGGATGGGATCACAGGGGCAGGGTGAGATTCACAGGGGCATGTATACCCATGAGGATGGATGGGATCACAGGGGCAGGGTGAGATTCACAGGGGCATGTATACCCATGAGGATGGATGGGATCACAGGGGCAGGGTGAGATTCACAGGGGCATGTATACCCATGAGGATGGATGGGATCACAGGGGCAGGGTGAGATTCACAGGGGCATGTATACCCATGAGGATGGATGGGATCACAGGGGCAGGGTGGGATTCACAGGGGCATGTATACCCATGAGGATGGATGGGATCACAGGGGCAGGGTGAGATTCACAGGGGCATGTATACCCATGAGGATGGATGGGATCACAGGGGCAGGGTGAGATTCACAGGGGCATGTATACCCATGAGGATGGATGGGATCACAGGGGCAGGGTGGGATTCACAGGGGCATGTATACCCATGAGGATGGATGGGATCACAGGGGCAGGGTGAGATTCACAGGGGCATGTATACCCATGAGGATGGATGGGATCACAGGGGCAGGGTGGGATTCACAGGGGCATGTATACCCATGAGGATGGATGGGATCACAGGGGCAGGGTGAGATTCACAGGGGCATGTATACCCATGAGGATGGATGGGATCACAGGGGCAGGGTGGGATTCACAGGGGCATGTATACCCATGAGGATGGATCTGATCACAGGGGCAGGGTGGGATTCACAGGGGCATGTATACCCATGAGGATGGATGGGATCACAGGGGCAGGGTGAGATTCACAGGGGCATGTATACCCGTGAAGCTGGATCAGATCACAGGGGCAGGGTGAGATTCACAGGGGCATGTATACCCATGAGGATGGATCGGACCTGTATTACACACACACACACACACAGGATAAAAACTGACAAAAGTAACCTTTGCAGAATAACATTAAGTGCTTATTTTTGTATAAGGCATTTTAGCAAAACACAAAAAACCCATTTGAGCTCATATTTTACAAAATGAAAGCATTAGAGAGATGAAGTGTTAACGGTGAAGGCTTCAGTCTCTTCTAAAGGCAGTGTGGCAGCGTGCTGCTCTCGCAGGGGAGCTGTCACTGCCAGCCTAGGAACCATCTCCAGTGCAGAGGAGCCCCCTGCCCTCTCACAAACACTCCACATGCAGACACTGAAGTGAAGGGGATTCTAAACATGTCCTTCCATCTCCAGCAAGGCTGCTTAATAAAGTTCACGTTACTATTTACAGAACTCCAGGGAACTCAATGACATCCTTTTGTAGATTGACTAACATTGTACTGAAGTGCCCACAGTATGAATGTTGCTGGTTAAGCAGCAGTGAGTCCTGTACAGTGTGAGCCACACATTGCTGTGATCACGATGAAGGGCTGCTTCAGGGTTTCCATCAAACGAGAGGGCTGTCCTTCGATAAACCAAGTGTGTGCGTGTGTGTGTGTGTGTCAGCGTGTGTGTCAGCATGTGTGTGCTTTAGTTCATGAGTCTACACTCTGACACACACGCACGCGCATGAGCACACACACACACACACACACACACACACACACACTGACACACACACACACACACTGACACACACACACTGACACACACACACAATGACACACACGCACACACACACTCTGACACACACACACACACACTGACACACATTCATACCCACCCTCACACTCACCCTGACTCCTCCACCCTCACTCTCACTCCCTCGCTCACTCCCCCACCCTAACTCTCACTCCCTCGCTCTCACTCTCAATCCCTCACCCTCGCTCTCACTCCCTCACTTTCACTCACCCTCGCTCCCTCACCCTCGCTCTCACTCCCTCGCTTTCACTCACCCTCGCTCCCTCACCCTCGCTCTCACTCCCTCACCCTCGCTCTCACTCCCTTGCCCTCGCTCTCACTCCCTCGCTCTCACTCCCTTGCCCTCGCTCTCACTCCCTCGCTCTCGCTCTCACTCCCTCACCCTCGCTCTCACTCCCTCGCCCTCACTCCCTCACCCTCGCTCTCACTCCCTCACCCTCGCTCCCTCACCCTCGATCTCACTCCCTCACCCTCGATCTCACTCCCTCACCCTCGCTCTCAGTCCCTCACAGCACGCTGCTTGCACTGGCACTTTGCTGCTGCAGCTGCTCCTCCTCCTGCTGCAGGTGCTTCAGGTAGCAGCTCCTCATTCTGAACTTGCGGCCGCAGCGCTCACACTTGTACAGGAAGCCCGTGTGTGTCTTCATGTGCTCGTTCAGGTGGTGCTTCAGTTTGAACTTCTTCTCGCAGACGGAGCAGTCGAAGGGACGCACGCTCAGGGTCAGCATGATGTGCCGGTCTCTCTTGGGCTTCACCGCGAAGCGCTTTCCACACAGGCAGCCGAATCGCTTGCCGTCGGGCTCCACGGACAGGATCTTGACCGGGGCGTGCACTGCCTGGCCCAGAGAGGCGTGAGTGACGATCTCGTTGCCGTGGATATCCATGGGTTGCTGGGTGACAGCGTTGGCAGGGTAACCCGTGGGGTCTGCGATGACTCTGGTGCCGTCGGGGAAAGAGGCAGAATCCACCACGACCGACCCAGCAGCCAGCAGAGAGACCGGGCCGGGCTCCTTGCTGTGCAGGGCAGAGAGCAGGAAACAGTCACTGCTCCTCCCACCCGCTCCCTCGGAGTACACAGTGAAACCAGCCTGGCTCACCTCATCATTACTCTTACAGGTAACACTTCCACTGATGGAATCAATGAAGTTCATTCCCTGTCCACTCCCGTTGGTCTGCACTTTCCCTTCTCTCTCACCCTCCTCCCAACTCTCCTCCTTCACATGAACCAGTCCGCTGCCAGCTCCCAGCGTTCCCAGTCGCCCCAGTCGGAGCTCCCCCATGCTCGAGAAAGCCCCCCCGCTCGAGTCGTGCACACTTGCTGCCCCTGCGGCTGTGGAAAACCAGTTTGAGGAATTTGAAAGGGCTTGTTGTCTGTGCTCGGGGCTTGGTTGGCTGTCCTGTTTGTGTACAAGCTTGTATGAATAGCTGGCTGCTGCCTCCCTCTCCAGCGGCCCCCTCTTCCTCTCTCTCCCCCTCTCCCTGTCGACCTCAATCATCACCATCCTCCCGTTCTCATCAATAGAGCCACTGCAAATCTCTCCTTCGCCATCTCTCCTCCTTTCTGCATTCAGCACCCCTCCCTCCTCCTCCTCCTCCTCCTCCTCCTCTGATTGGACATGCACCTTGATGACATCATCGTCCTCAGTCTCTGCCCCCTCCATGTCCTCATCCACCTGAAACAGAAAACAAGGAAATTCAAGCCTACATTCCACTGGGATATACAACCACCATATATGTAGCAGGACCGTGCCACGGGTAGCAGGACTGTGCCACGGGTAGCAGGACTGTGCCACGGGTAGCAGGACCGTGCCACGGGTAGCAGGACCGTGCCAAGGGTAGCAGGACCGTGCCACGGGTAGCAGGACTGTGCCACGGGTAGCAGGACTGTGCCACGGGTAGCAGGACCGTGCCACGGGTAGCAGGACCGTGCCACGGGTAGCAGGACTCTTTCCCCAGCCCCATGAAGCACTGTGACAGTCTGGCTCGCAGTGGTGTGGTGGATGACGTCACGGACCAGGAAGTAACTGACTCCAAACAGTGGATGGGCGGGTGAAACTGAGTGCAAAAGCACTCAGCGTATTTAATAACAAACAAACAAAAGATTTAAACAAAATACAAACAAAAGGGCACGAGGGCCAAACGAATAAATAAACAAACAAGTAAGTGCCGTGCTGGATAATCCAGCACGTATTAGCAATTGTTTTTTTAAATGTTATACCTTCTCTCCGCTCCCCGTACTCTCTACTCCAACACCCCAACATCAAGTGCAGAGAGCTGCAGGTTTATATACTCTGGCCGAGGGATTAACTAGTTGGTAATTATCTTATTATCCCCCGGCCAGAGTCTGCACGCGTTTGGTAAGGATGTATGACTGTCAGCTATTTAAGTAATCAGTAGCTGATCAGCCATGCATCCTCACGGGGTTTTTAAATAATAATAAAAGACGCGGCGCTTTTACCCGCGCCGCAAACAAAAATACAAATAATAATAAATAGGGGCGGGACACTCCGCCACACATGCCCCCCCTTGTGCGCAGCACACATGGCCCCAACGGCCACCTCCCCCCTCAGTCTTAAAGTCCCGGAAGAGGGGGAAGCAAGTTACTTCTGGGGGGTGGCCATGGTGGAATCTCTGGCACCCCCCCATTCTTCGTGGCCGGCAGCTCCCTCTTCCGGCGCTCCCGCCACACTCTATCCTGCCGCGAAAGTGCGGCTGGGGGAGCTGGTCTCCTGACCTCTCCCCCCTTCTTCATGGCCGGCAGTTCCCCTCCGTGGGGCTCCGACCACATGATCTCCAGCCGCGAAAGTGCGGCTGGGGGAGCTGGTCTCCTGACCTCCCCCCCTTTCTTCATTTCTGGCAGCTCCCTTTCATGGAGCTCCGGCCATCGTGTAGCGACCCCAGGCGAAGCAGGATCCCTGGCGACCCCAGGCAAAGCCGGACCCTCGACGACCCCAGGCGAAGCAGGATCCCTGGCGACCCCAGGCGACGGCGGCAGCAGCAGCGGACCCTCGGAAGGCGACGGCAGCAGCAGCGGACCCTCGGAAGGCGACGGCAGCAGCAGCGGACCCTCGGAAGGCGACGGCAGCAGCAGCGGACCCTCGGAAGGCGACGGCAGCAGCAGCGGACCCTCGGAAGGCGACGGCAGCAGCAGCGGACCCCCGGAAGGCGAACTCGGGAGGGGAGCCCCTGGCCATGGAGGCGGCAGCGGGAGCTCCACTTCTCCCTCGTACCCTGTGTCCTGTGGAGAACAAAAGGCAGCCCCAGGCGATGCAGAACAGCCATCCCCAGGCAATGGCGATGGTGGGAGGGGAAAGCAGTCCTCCCACAGTGGCTGAGACGGAACCAGCAGGTATTTACCCTCTGCTGGTGGAGCTGGGAGTGGCAAGCAGTCCTCCCACGGCGGCTGAGGCGGAACCAGCAGGTATTCACCCTCTGCTGGTGGAGGTGGGAGGGGCAAGCAGTCCTCCCACGACGGTTGAGGCAGAACCAGCAGGCATTCACCCTCTGCTGGTGGAGGTGGGAGGGGCAAGCAGTCCTCCCACGACGGTGGAGGCGGAACCAGCAGGCATTCACCCTCTGCTGGTGGAGGTGGGAGGGGCAAGCAGTCCTCCCACGACGGTGGATGTGGAACCAGCAGGCATTCACCCTCTGCTGGTGGAGGTGGCGGAGGCAGAGGCAGCTCTTGCTGCTCTGCTCCTGGTGATGGTGGAGACAGAAGCAGCTCCTGCTGCTCTGCTCCTGGTGGTGGTGGAGACAGAGGCAGCTCCTGCTGCTCTGCTCCTGGTGGTGGTGGAGGCAGAGGCGATGGGGCGGATGCTGGCCACTCAGAGGGAGGCTGTGGCGGTGCTGGCTCCCTCTGCTGTGGCGGCTGGGCTGGTGTGTGCCGTGCTCCCTTCAGCAGCATAAATAGAGGCTGCTGGGGAACACCAGCATCCTGCCCTTCTCCCCCCCAGAAAAATTCAGGGGGTTGAGCCTGTAACTCCTCCCCTTCTGGCTCTTGGGACTGCAGCTTGG
This sequence comes from Acipenser ruthenus, assembly GCF_902713425.1. Classification (NCBI taxonomy): domain Eukaryota; kingdom Metazoa; phylum Chordata; class Actinopteri; order Acipenseriformes; family Acipenseridae; genus Acipenser; species Acipenser ruthenus. Next base: position 10,898,473 of record NC_081226.1, on the reverse strand, counting down.
GTCCTAAGGCTGTGGAAGCGCAGACTTCCACCTCTTGGGCTATGGACGCACCGACTCCCCCCTCTTTGGGCTGTGGACGCGCCGACTCCTCCCTCTTGGGCTGTGGACGCACCGACTCCTCCCTCTTGGGCTGTGGACGCACCGACTCCCCCCTCTTGGGCGTAGGACGTTCGGGCTCCTCCCACTCGGGCGTAGGACGTTCGGGCTCCTCCCACTCGGGTGTAGGACGTTCGGGCTCCTCCCACTCGGGCGTAGGACGTTCGGGCTCCTCCCACTCGGGCGTAGGACGTTCGGGCTCCTCCCACTCGGGCGTAGGACGTTCGGGCTCCTCCCCAGGCTGTGGAGGCGAAACCAGCAGGCATTCTCCCTCTGCTGGTGGAGACGGTAGCGATGGCTCCTCTCCCTCTGATGCTGGAGACGGTAGCGATGGCTCCTCTCCCTCTGATGCTGGAGACGGTAGCGATGGCTCCTCTCCCTCTGATGCTGGAGACGGCAGCGATGGCTCCTCTCCCTCTGGCGCTGGAGACGGCAGCGATGGCTCCTCTCCCTCTGGCGCTGGAGACGGCAGCGATGGCTCCTCTCCCTCTGGCGCTGGAGACGGCAGCGATGGCTCCTCTCCCTCTGGCGCTGGAGACGGTAGCGATGGCTCCTCTCCCTCTGGCGCTGGAGACGGCAGCGATGGCTCCTCTCCCTCTGGCGCTGGAGACGGCAGCGATGGCTCCTCTCCCTCTGCTGGTGGAGACGGTAGCGATGGCTCCTCTCCCTTTTGTGCTGGAGATGGCAGCAGCAGGGTCTCTCCCATATCCGCAGCCAGGTAGTTGAACACCATGGCTGCGATGTCTGGGAGGGAAGCTGGGTGGTGTTGCTGTTCCCAGGCCTCCCAGCGCTCCCCATCTCTTGCCCACAGGAGGTTGATCACTGCAGGGAGGGCTTCCTCATAATCCCTCCCCGGCTCCACCAGCCAGTCCCAGACTCCCTCAGAGGAGAGTGCATTCGTCCTCTTTGGAGGATGCAGGTCCTCCCTCACTGGACGCTCTGGCTCCTCTTTCTCCTGCCATGGAGGGGGTTGGTCAGGTGCTATGTGACCCACTTCCCCAACAGCGAAGCACCACTCCTCACCTTTCAAGCAGGTGGGGCAGACGTCCAGCATGGTTGAGCTACAGTGGGACCTGCGACCGGCCCCACGCTGCTGTAGCTGCTGCTTCCTCCGTCCGCTTCTTCCCATATTTTTTTTTTTTTTTTTTTTTTCCCCAAAAACACACAAAAACACTTTGAAAAAAAAACGAACAAAAAAAACGAGCTTTTCTTTCCTGGTCCGGCTATTGGAGGCGTTTGTTTTGTCCCACGCAGGACACCATATGTGACAGTCTGGCTCGCAGTGGTGTGGTGGATGACGTCACGGACCAGGAAGTAACTGACTCCAAACAGTGGATGGGCGGGTGAAACTGAGTGCAAAAGCACTCAGCGTATTTAATAACAAACAAACAAAAGATTTAAACAAAATACAAACAAAAGGGCACGAGGGCCAAACGAATAAATAAACAAACAAGTAAGTGCCGTGCTGGATAATCCAGCACGTATTAGCAATTGTTTTTTTAAATGTTATACCTTCTCTCCGCTCCCCGTACTCTCTACTCCAACACCCCAACATCAAGTGCAGAGAGCTGCAGGTTTATATACTCTGGCCGAGGGATTAACTAGTTGGTAATTATCTTATTATCCCCCGGCCAGAGTCTGCACGCGTTTGGTAAGGATGCATGACTGTCAGCTATTTAAGTAATCAGTAGCTGATCAGCCATGCATCCTCACGGGGTTTTTAAATAATAATAAAAGACGCGGCGCTTTTACCCGCGCCGCAAACAAAAATACAAATAATAATAAATAGGGGCGGGACACTCCGCCACAAGCACACAAGCTAATGCAGGCTGAAGATACACACAGGGGCTGATCACACTGCAGATACACACAGGGGTTCATCACACTGCAGATACACACAGGGGCTGATCACACTGCAGATACACACAGGGGCTGATCACACTGCAGATACACACAGGGGCTGATCACACTGCAGATACACGCAGGGGCTGATCACACTGCAGATACACACAGGGGCTCATCACACTGCAGATACACACAGGGGCTCATCACACTGCAGATACACACAGGGGCTGATCACACTGCAGATACACACAGGGGCTCATCACACTGCAGATACACACAGGGCTGATCACACTGCAGATACACACAGGGGCTGATCACACTGCAGATACACACAGGGGCTGATCACACTGCAGATACACACAGGGCTGGTCACACACACAGCTTGGCCTGTACCTCATACTCCTCGTCTTTGCCGGTGGTGTTGTTGCTGTTGCTATAGTAATAATGGTCCTCTCGTTCTGTAGAGTAGTACAGCTCCTCCTTGGTCTTGCTGTTGCTGTTGGGTCTGAGACACGGCCCGTCCTCCCCCTCCTGCCCCTCGGGGCCCCCTTGCCTGCCCCCCTCCCACTCTCTCCTCACAGCCAGGCCCTCCTGAGTGTGCACCCTCGCTGCGCAGTCTCTGCCCCCAGTATCCTCTCGACACCCCACCAGTACCTGGCTGCTACTGGGAGACTGAGAGGTGGAGCGACAGTTTCTGTACGATCTCTTCTTACTGAAATGCTTCTGTGGAGACAAAAGAGATTTCAATTACTCTGAGGAATCCAGGACAACTGTCCCGATGCTGTCTCAGTGTTGTGAAGCTGTCTCAGTGTTGTGAAGCTGTCTCAGTGTTGTGAAGCTGTCTCAGGGCTGTGCTGCTGTCTCAGTGATGTGAAGCTGTCTCAGGGCTGTGCTGCTGTCTCAGTGTGTGAAGCTGTGCTACTGTCTCAGGGCTGTGCTGCTATCTCAGGGCTGTGCTGCTGTCTCAGGGCTGTGCTGCTGTCTCAGGGCTGTGCTGCTGTCTAAGGGCTGTGCTGCTGTCTCAGTGCTGTGCTGCTGTCTAAGGGCTGTGCTGCTGTCTCAGGGCTGTGCTGCTGTCTCAGGGCTGTGCTGCTGTCTCAGGGCTGTATTGCTGTCTTAGGGCTGTGCTGCTGTCTCAGGGCTGTGCTGCTGTCTTAGGGCTGTGCTGCTGTCTCAGGGCTGTATTGCTGTCTTAGGGCTGTGCTGCTGTCTCAGGGCTGTGCTGCTGTCTTAGGGCTGTGCTGCTGTCTCAGGGCTGTATTGCTGTCTCAGGGCTGTGCTGCTGTCTCAGGGCTGTGCTGCTGTCTCAGGGCTGTGCTGCTGTCTAAGGGCTGTGCTGCTGTCTCAGGGCTGTATTGCTGTCTCAGGGCTGTATTGCTGTCTCAGGGCTGTATTGCTGTCTAAGGGCTGTGCTGCTGTCTCAGGGCTGTGCTGCTGTCTCAGTGCTGTGCTGCTGTCTAAGGGCTGTGCTGCTGTCTCAGGGCTGTATTGCTGTCTCAGGGCTGTGCTGTTGTCTCAGTGCTGTGCTGCTGTCTAAGGGCTGTGCTGCTGTCTCAGGGCTGTATTGCTGTCTCAGGGCTGTGCTGTTGTCTCAGTGCTGTGCTGCTGTCTCAGGGCTGTGCTGCTGTCTAAGGGCTGTGCTGCTGTCTCAGGGCTGTGCTGCTGTCTCAGGGCTGTGCTGTTGTCTCAGTGCTGTGCTGCTGTCTCGGGGCTGTGCTGCTGTCTCAGGGCTGTGCTGCTGTCTAAGGGCTGTGCTGTTGTCTCAGTGCTGTGCTGCTGTCTCGGGGCTGTGCTGCTGTCTCGGGGCTGTGCTGCTGTCTCAGTGCTGTGCTGCTGTCTAAGGGCTGTGCTGCTGTCTCAGTGCTGTGCTGCTGTCTTGCTGTCTCACTGCTGTGCTGCTGTCTCAGGGCTGTGCTGCTGTCTCATTGTATGTACCTGCTCCTCTTCCCTCTTCAGTATCTCTTTACATCGGTCCACAACATGCCAGAGCTGCAGGCCGCTGGCCACCAGCAAGTAGCTGGGCATGTCCTGCACTGTGACCCGCAGCCGGCCGGTGTATATGAGCCCCAGCAGCCCTGCGAAGGCCCTGGGTTCGATCACACTGGGCAGGACAATGACGTCGCTGTCCCTCAGCATCAGCTTGTCATGGAAGTAGGAGGAGGAGGCGGCCAGCACAGCCTTGTGCGCGCGGAACACCTGCCCCCTCACGTGCACCGCCAGGTCGCAGAACTTGCCCTCCTCGCGGTGCTGATTCAGGTGCTCCAGCAGCACCGCGCTGTAGTTTGGAAACTGCAGGTCCACCAGTCTGCGGGACGGACTGGGACCAGTCACACCTGAACTGCAGCTGCTATTGTCAGGGTCCATACTGCAGAGACTGCAACCACTGGAGAGGGAAACAGAAGAGAAGAGGGTCAAACATGAATCAGTGTGCCTGTAACTCTGTGTGAGAGGAGACAGGAGGGAGCTGCAATCAGATCACGGGACCGACAGCACAGGCGTGTCTCGGTACCACGAGGCAGCAGCATCTTCTATAACTGGTGCTGCACATGAGAAAAGTTTACATCTGTGCAGAGCAAGGGCCCTGCACATGGAAACAGAGCAGGGGGGTCCAGGCACGGTCCGGGAAGGTCATTCCACTCCTGGTTTTACAGGTAAAACGAGACAGGGTCTGGATCAGGGGTTCATTGGTTCAATTAAACAATTTAGACCAGGGCTGGAAAGAACAGGACTGGAAGGACCAACTGTGGCCATCCCAGAAATATTATGTATTTCTTTGTATTTCAGGTTTTTTTTAAGTATGTGCTAAATATGGCAGGGGCAGGGTTAGAATCCCCTCCCTGCTAAAAACATGTCTGGCATGAGAGAAGGACTGAGAGCAGCAGGGTCAGTGAGAGAGAAGGACTGAGAGCAGCAGGGTCAGTGAGAGAAGGGCTGAGAGCAGCAGGGTCAGTGAGAGAGAAGGGCTGAGAGCAGCAGGGTCAGTGAGAGAGAAGGACTGAGAGCAGCAGGGTCAGTGAGAGAGAAGGGCTGAGAGCAGCAGGGTCAGTGAGAGAGAAGGACTGAGAGCAGCAGGGTCAGTGAGAGAGAAGGACTGAGAGCAGCAGGGTCAGTGAGAGAGAAGGACTGAGAGCAGCAGGGTCAGTGAGAGAGAAGGACTGAGAGCAGCAGGGTCAGTGTGTGGGGCTGTACTCAGCACCGAGCCTTAGTTTTGATTGCTTTGTTTAAATAAAAGCATGTTTAAAGCCCTTTAAAAGCTGCAGTCCCTTGTCTCCTGAACTTGCTAGTCCCGTCGCTTGCCTGGATCGCAACGCTGCCCTTCCTCTCAGCTGTACAGCACAAGGTGGATGGGCGGGCCGTGGTAATGCTGCCCTTGAGAAACGGGTTCAGAGCCTGTCCAGCCCTCTCCAGTCAAAGAGCCTCGTGTTGAAGCCTCCTCCTGCTCTGGTGCATCTAGTCCTCTGTCTCAGCACGGCTCCCTCACACGCTCCTGTATTCATTCAATGACACGATCATTCAGCACTGCTCACACACTCCACTCTACTTCTAGATCTCCTCAAATTGACTTTTTTTCATTTAAACTCTTTGTACTCTTCCTCCTACTATGTACTGTATTCGCCTGACCTCAGTCAGCCCCACATTACTGGATCCTCAGCCCCACATTACTGGATCCTCAGCCCCACGTTACTGGATCCTCAGCCCCACGTTGCTGGATCCTCAGAGCCACGTTACTGGATCCTCAGCGCCACGTTACTGGATCCTCAGCGCCACGTTACTGGATCCTCAGCCCCACGTTACTGGATCCTCAGCCCCACGTTACTGGATCCTCAGCCCCACGTTGCTGGATCCTCAGAGCCACGTTACTGGATCCTCAGAGCCACGTTACTGGATCCTGAGCTCCACGTTACTGGATCCTCAGCCCCATGTTGCTGGATCCTGAGCGCCACGTTACTGGATCCTCAGCCCCATGTTACTGGATCCTGAGCTCCACGTTACTGGATCCTCAGCCCAACGTTACTGGATCCTGAGCACCACGTTACTGGATCCTGAGCGCCATGTTACTGGATCCTCAGAGCCACGTTACTGGATCCTGAGCTCCACATTACTGGATCCTCAGCTCCACGTTGCTGGATCCTGAGCTCCACGTTGCTGGATCCTCAGCTCCACGTTGCTGGATCCTGAGCGCCACGTTACTGGATCCTCAGCCCCATGTTACTGGATCCTGAGCACCACGTTACTGGATCCTGAGCGCCACGTTACTGGATCCTCAGCCCCATGTTACTGGATCCTGAGCACCACGTTACTGGCTCCTGAGCGCCACGTTACTGGCTCCTCAGCCCCATGTTACTGGATCCTGAGCACCACGTTACTGGATCCTGAGCACCACGTTACTGGATCCTCAGAGCCACGTTACTGGATCCTCAGAGCTACGTTACTGGATCCTCAGAGCTACGTTACTGGATCCTGAGCACCACGTTACTGGATCCTCAGAGCCACGTTGCTGGATCCTCAGAGCCACGTTGCTGGATCCTCGGAGCTACGTTACTGGATCCTCAGAGCCACGTTGCTGGATCCTCAGTGCCACGTTGCTGGATCCTCAGTGCCACGTTGCTGGATCCTCAGAGCCACGTTGCTGGATCCTCAGCTGCTGCACTATCCTTACACGAGTGCATTATTACTGTGTAATTGCAGATATAATGTGTTGAAATCCTAACTTGCTGCTTCATTGTCCTTTAGTATTATTTGGCTTCCAAGCCGGAATGGGAAGCCTATTGTTTGTTAGGATTTGTTTTTTTCTTCACTCTTTTTTTTTCTAAAATCAACACCCTTGCACGGAATCTCACGAAACTCGCCAGGGTGGTGGCACCTAAGGGAAGTTGTGTCATAAAATGAAGGTCATAGGTCACATGGTGTGGTGGCCATCTTGGATTTCTCGAGAGTTTTTGACAATTATAAAATCTTCTTCTCCGAACCGGTTTACAGCAGAGATGTGAAACTTGGGTCACGTTCTCCCCTCATGGCCGAGATTTAAGGTTGTTCAAGAGAAGTCGATCGGTCACATCGTTTAGCGGCCACACTGGATTTGTCAAAAACATTCAAACGTCTTCTTCTCTGAAACGGTTATGCTGATTGAAGCCACACTTTGCATCCATAGCCTTGGCAAGGTTATCTATCAAGCGTGTGCAAAGCAACGCGCTACATCAAAACAACATGGCCGCCGTGAGCCAATCAAATGTCAGCTACGGTGAGATTGCACATATTACCTTGCTGAAGCTCAAATGAAAAACGTTTAGAACTCCTTTGAGAGTTCAGACAGTGTCATAGTTACTACAGAATACACAAATTAACCCATACATCCCTGGATAAGAGCGTCTGCTAAAAACATGATCTATTCAAAAATTAACTTGACCGTGACCTTTGACCTGTCCTTACAGTCAAATGCAAAACTAGCTTATAACTAGTCGTGTGCTAGTTATTTCACTTCCTGTAAACGACACTGTATTTAAATACTGCCCTTGCATTGGAACCCTGTAAGTCGCCTTGGATGAAGCAGGCGTCTGCCAAATGAATACATTTTAAAAAGCCTTGCTTTGAATCAAACACGCAACCCGGTGTGGACTCGAACCCTCGCTGCCTCCTCTCTCTCTCTCTCTGGAGACCCAATCACACTCCAGGCACTCGGGTACTGCAGCCAGCTGGCGATGATGATGAAACCATTACACTTGGACTAGAGTACCTGGGCTGGTCACACTTCACCACCAGCCCGTTTCAGACTGCAGTAACGCAGCGTTAGTTTTGATCGCTTGGTTAAACGACACGATCGCCGTGAAGTTTGTATCGGTCGTCTCTAAACGACGCTGCAGTCGCTCGCTGGTGAAACAGCATTTGATTGTTCTTTCACAGAAATCGTGCCAATTCTTATTTTCCTAACTAGCCCCGAGTCGGTATTGTGTTCACTGCGATCCCTTTGCAACAGACAGTAAACTATAATTCCTTGTGTCTGCTGGTTTTATTTGTAAATGGTGTTTGCCCCATTCACACGGGATTTTTATTGTTTGAGAAAAACAACCTCAAATCGATCCAGTTAGAATAGTCATGAAGACTGGATGCAAACACAGGATGGACAGCGACGCGCCGCTACTTACACCGGCACTGCGTTTCATGTACGTCGCCGTGCAGTTCCGAGGCGTGCTACCGCATCTTCCCGTGTTTTAATGTTTATTTTTTGATTTGTTTTGTTCTTTTCTTCTTGTTCCCAGCCGATATTCTCAGCTGTATCCTCCTCTTCCCCCAGCGCGCAGGCACCGTCTACAAACTCCCCGGCTGTGCAATACTGAAGGCGGCTGTTTAATTTAATTTAATGGCCTTATCTTCTTACGCTTCTCGTTTGTAAACACGTTTCATAGACATTATTTACAATTTCGTTTCTTCACGGCATCGTTTCTACACCGAGTTCAAGTTTACAAACAACATTTGGAGCAGTTTATGTTTGACTTGGAAGTCCCCACTTTTTAGAGGAGCTCTAAGAGAGAGCTCCCATTGTCCAACAGAAAACTTTTCCGGGGTTTGAAAATAACAGCGATCAACCAATTCGATCACAGCGAATCTGCATATTCAAGTTGAAATCCTTTAGTTTTTTTGTATTCACTCTTTTAAATTCAGTAATACTCGTGCAGAGCGCAAGAGTTACACCGATAGCTGTAACAGTATATTCTCAGTCACTGTAGCACACCCGTTAAAAAAAAAATCGAAAAAAAACCACACAGTAATCAGAGAACGAAGCTCATTAATATAGAGCAGGGCAGAAATCGTCACAGCCAATGATATTCAAGCATATCAGCAATGTCATGAATATTAAACAAAGGGTAGAACAAGCCCCCCCACAGCCACTTAATAAATTAGAACAGCTCTTTGTGAAATGGAATATGAAGGCGGGGGGGGGGGGGGAGCCAGGGGCGTGACCGACAGCATGACGTCAGCATTGCGGGCTGCATATCATTAACAGCAGCGTACATGGTCCTGCAATCCGAGTTTAACTATGAGAAAATAATACTGTTGAGAGCGAGGCACAGGCAGCACGCCGCCGCCAGGGGTCGCTGTACACCGCATTGCTGCCCCCTGTGTTTAAATGGCAGTAAGACAAGGCTTAGAAAGGAGAGACGCGGACAGCAGTGTGTGCAAAACGTGCTGTTACGTACACGGGTCAAATCGGATTGCAAAGGGCTGAAGCGAGGTTAGTATCCGCGAAGGCATTCTGATTATTTAATTGAACCAAAACAAAAAAAATGCAAAATGCAAAAATGCATTTGTTTTGTATGTGGTTCGAGTGGATCTGCTCTTCCCGTCTGTATTCATTCATGCACCAGTTCCTGTAACACGCCGCACTGTCGCGTTCATGCAGCGCCCGAAATGCAAATCCATGAAGCTCACAATTCAAATACTTCACCTGCTCTGCACTCAGCCGTTCAGATGCATCATTTCACTGCAGTGTTTCATCCTCGTTTTGTTTAATCGCAGTCAACACGTTACAGTGTCTTCACGTTGCGTGTAAGCACGGTGCTGTGCAGAATTATTATTATTATTATTATTATTATTATTATTATTATTATTATTATTATTATTATTAATATTAATAAGAGAACGCCTCGTTTGGTTTTACACAGGCTCCGCGATGTCTGGGTTTCCGAAGGTCATGTTTTCTGTTTTATTTTGCATTGATGCTCCGCTTTTCTCCTGTTTCAATCTTGATCGATCTCGTTTGCGTTGTACTAGGCCGCTGATCCCTGGACTCGATTTGCGAGTGTAGGCGGATTAGAAGCCCCGTTCTGCAGGTATGCCGCGGTGCTTCTCGCGTTAAGGCTGCTTCTGTAAATGTTTTTCTCTCTCTCGCGTTTCCACACGCATTCACAGGCGCTGCGAGGCGCCCCGGTGACCCCCAGCGTGACACTTCAGCGCCGGACCAAAACAAAACTGACCGCACCGAGCCCTAAAACACTGAGAGACGGCTTCTCATTCTCCGAGTCTCCTGTCTCTTCAGCTCTGTGTTATTCTCGCCCTCTGTATTTATATTTCTCAAATTATTAGATTTATAAATTCAAAACGTGTGTATTACTAAATATGTTTTGATTTCCCCCAAAGCTTCAGTCTGTGGCGCTGAAAGAACAGCTGGCAGCTCAGAATATTTGATCACATTTCACAGAAAGCCCGATAAGGCAATTAGGAGGGGAGTTTAATACAATTTGATTCCACGAAAACGCAATAAACCTAATATGTGAAATACTAAAAGAAACGAATTAGAAACATTTCAGCAATCGTCTCGTTCTTTTAAGACGGCGATTGAGTCGTTTATATGACGAAAACAGAGCAAACCCATATTTAGTGAAGTACTAAAAATCTAAATAAGATGAACTGTAATAGTGAATTAATTATCTTAAGTGAAATAAGTGTGCTACGTGAAATGAAAGCAATTCAGTAAGGAGCAGGCTTTCCTCAGTTGCCCCATATTACAAAGGGTCCTGTGAAATGGAATAGGCTGAAGTAGCATTCATTAAAAACACGACATACAAATAATCTTTAAAAAGAGATGAAATAATAATACACAACACAGATTGCACTTCCCTGAGATTGATTTAGTTCCTGCTAACCCAGAACACATCACACCAAGAGGATGTCATCTGTCTCTCAGACGTCTCTCCCTGCCTGAGTTTTGCTGGGTTTAGAGTGTGTTCAAGGTGGTGTGTCTTCACATTTTCCTTGGCAGGGGACCATTTTACACTTTGTTTCCCAATTTCGTATCTGCCTTCTTGGGTCGATTTTAGATTGTCTTGATGTTCTTACAGGGAGCTGTTCTTTCAGCACCAAGAAACGGAGCTTGGGAAAGTGATAATTAGTATTGTTTTTGTCTGGAAGCATTCACATGTATGCAAGGAAACTGCTATCATTCTTTTTGACGTGTGTGATAATTGGAGGTAGGTTTTAAGACAATCAGACCTGTTTTATTTAGCCCTGTCTGGTCCGGCTTTTACCCACTCCTTGTTCTAGTCTAGCTGCTATAGTCAATCAAACACTGTGCTCTAGTCTAGCTGCTATAGTCAATCAAACACTGTGCTCTAGTCTAGCTGCTACAGTCAATCAAACACTGTGCTCTAGTCTAGCTGCTATAGTCAATCAAACACTGTGCTCTAGTCTAGCTGCTATAGTCAATCAAACACTGTGCTCTAGTCTAGCTGCTATAGTCAGCAATCAAACACTGTGCTCTAGTCTAGCTGCTATAGTCAATCAAACACTGTGCTCTAGTCTAGCTGCTATAGTCAATCAAACACTGTGTTAGTCTAGCTGCTATAGTCAATCAAACACTGTGCTCTAGTCTAGCTGCTATAGTCAATCAAACACTTCTCTAGTCTAGCAGCTATAGTCAATCAAACACTGTGTTCTAGTCTAGCTGCTATAGTCAGCAATCAAACACTGTGCTCTAGTCTAGCTGCTGTAGTCAATCAAACACTGCTCTAGTCTAGCTGCTATAGTCAATCAAACACTGTGCTCTAGTCTAGCTGCTATAGTCAGCAATCAAACACTGTGCTCTAGTCTAGCTGCTGTAGTCAATCAAACACTGTGCTCTAGTCTAGCTGCTATAGTCAATCAAACACTGTGCTCTAGTCTAGCTGCTATAGTCAATCAAACACTGTTCTCTAGTCTAGCTGCTATAGTCAATCACACTGTTCTCTAGTCTAGCTGCTATAGTTAACAATCAAACACTGTGCTCTAGTCTAGCTGCTATAGTCAATCAAACACTGTGCTCTAGTCTAGCTGCTATAGTCAATCAAACACTGTGCTCTAGTCTAGCTGCTATAGTCAGCAATCAAACACTGTGCTCTAGTCTAGCTGCTATAGTCAATCAAACACTGCTCTAGTCTAGCTGCTATAGTCAATCAAACACTGTGCTCTAGTCTAGCTGCTACAGTCAGTCAAACACTGTGCTCTAGTCTAGCTGCTACAGTCAGTCAAACACTGTGCTCTAGTCTAGCTGCTATAGTCAATCAAACACTGTGCTCTAGTCTAGCTGCTATAGTCAATCAAACACTGTGCTCTAGTCTAGCTGCTATAGTCAATAGAACACTGTGCTCTAGTCTAGCTGCTATAGTCAATCAAACACTGTGCTCTAGTCTAGCTGCTATAGTCAATCAAACACTGCTCTAGTCTAGCTGCTATAGTCAATCAAACACTTCTCTAGTCTAGCAGCTATAGTCAATCAAACACTGTGTTCTAGTCTAGCTGCTATAGTCAGCAATCAAACACTGTGCTCTAGTCTAGCTGCTGTAGTCAATCAAACACTGTGCTCTAGTCTAGCTGCTATAGTCAATCAAACACTGTGCTCTAGTCTAGCTGCTATAGTCAATCAAACACTGTGCTCTAGTCTAGCTGCTAGTCAATCAAACACTGTGCTCTAGTCTAGCTGCTACAGTCAATCAAACACTGTGTTCTAGTCTAGCTGCTATAGTCAATCAAACACTGTGCTCTAGTCTAGCTGCTATAGTCAATCAAACACTCTGCTCTAGTCTAGCTGCTATAGTCAATCAAACACTGTTCTCTAGTCTAGCTGCTATAGTCAATCAAACACTGTTCTCTAGTCTAGCTGCTATAGTTAACAATCAAACACTGTGCTCTAGTCTAGCTGCTATAGTCAATCAAACACTGTGCTCTAGTCTAGCTGCTATAGTTAACAATCAAACACTGTGCTCTAGTCTAGCTGCTATAGTCAATCAAACACTGCTCTAGTCTAGCTGCTATAGTCAATCAAACACTGTGCTCTAGTCTAGCTGCTATAGTCAATCAAACACTGTTCTCTAGTCTAGCTGCTATAGTCAATCAAACACTGTTCTCTAGTCTAGCTGCTATAGTTAACAATCAAACACTGTGCTCTAGTCTAGCTGCTATAGTCAATCAAACACTGTGCTCTAGTCTAGCTGCTATAGTCAATCAAACACTGCTCTAGTCTAGCTGCTATAGTCAATCAAACACTGTGCTCTAGTCTAGCTGCTATAGTCAATCAAACACTGTTCTCTAGTCTAGCTGCTATAGTCAATCAAACACTGTTCTCTAGTCTAGCTGCTATAGTTAACAATCAAACACTGTGCTCTAGTCTAGCTGCTATAGTCAATCAAACACTGTGCTCTAGTCTAGCTGCTATAGTCAATCAAACACTGCTCTAGTCTAGCTGCTATAGTCAATCAAACACTGTGCTCTAGTCTAGCTGCTACAATCAGTCAAACACTGTGCTCTAGTCTAGCTGCTACAGTCAGTCAAACACTGTGCTCTAGTCTAGCTGCTATAGTCAATCAAACACTGTGCTCTAGTCTAGCTGCTATAGTCAATCAAACACTGTGCTCTAGTCTAGCTGCTATAGTCAATCGAACACTGTGCTCTAGTCTAGCTGCTATAGTCAATCAAACACTGTGCTCTAGTCTAGCTGCTATAGTCAGCAATCCCTGACCCTGTGTTGCTGCTATTGTAAGGAATGTTATAGACACTCGTATTGAATTGTCTTCCTCACTTGGTAATCAGTGGTTTGTCTCTCTTTCCCAGTTTGAGGGAGGATGGCCTTGGACCAGTTTGAGCTTCGTTTGGATTTCCCCCAGTACAGCACCTCTCTGCTCTCCCAGTTGAACCAGCACAGACTGGGTGGGCATTTCTGTGACGTCACGGTGCACTCCTGCGATGGGGGCGTGTTCCGAGCGCACACCGCTGTCCTCGCGGCCGCCTCGCGGTACTTCCACGACCAGTTCCTGCTGCATGCTGGGAAGGGGGAGGAGCTGGTGCTGGTCCTCCCCGAGGCCGTGGAGACGGGTGTGTTTGAGCGAGTGCTGGACTGCGCTTACACCGGCAGCCTCCGGATGGTGCTAGAGAGCTCCGAGCCCAGGGGCATCGCGGCAAAGCTCGGGGCCTACCTGACCGCGGCCAGCTTCCTGCAGATGTGGCACGTGGTCGATCGCTGCAATGAGCTCCTCCTGAAGGTAGGGGGCGCTGACACTGCCGTGGGTTCGGCTCAGCAAGCCTCACCTGGGTCCTTCCACCCGAAACCCAGCCGCTCTGAAAACCAGTCTCCCTCGTCCAGCACCAGCAACGCTCACCCCCCTCGATGCAGGGCCAGCAGTGAGCGTTACTGGGAGCAGCTGCAGGGCGCTTCCACACAGGGAATGGACACAAAAGAGGACAACTGCTGCTCTTCCTTTCAACCTTTTGCCTCTGGTGACTCTGTTGTCGACGTCAGTCACATCAAGGTGGAACTTTTGGAGGAGAAACCGTTCAGAGAGGTGGCTGATGGGATGTCAGTTGTGTCCGACACTAAAACGCTTCCTCCCTCCCTCCCAGCTAACAGTCTCAGTAACATTCCTGCTGCACCCACACTAGAGCAGCTTCAGGGGATCTCTGCTGTTGGAGAGCACGGGCCGACGCAGTTGCCCCAGACTGCCCCCAGGCACCGCGGTCCAGGGTATCAGGAGTCAGTGTGCGGCAATTCTGTGAGCTCTGTTCAGTCAAGTCCCCCCCCAGTCCAGAGCCCATCCCTCCAAGGGTTTAGTTCCCTTCACACCCATCCCCCGGAACTGATAGCAACTCACGCCAATGCAAACCACAGTGTGGGCGTACCGGCCTGCTGTCTCCCAGAATTCCTTGCTCCTAGCACTCTCGGCAGTGACACTGCTTGCCCCAATAGCAGCTTTGGTGTGGTGTATGGTGCTGGTAACAATGGCCCCCCCTCACTGCTGGCTCCTGGCTCCCTCCTCTATAGCAAAGCCAGCAGTGCTGTCGCCCTCCAGACCAGTGCCAAAGCCCACCCCAGCGCCCCCTCTGTGCTCCACGCCCAGGTCGATCGCATCTCTCGGTTTGGGAAGCGTGTCTTCGGGTGTTTGTGTGGGAAGAGGTTCCCTGAGCGAGGCCGCAGGGACAGACACGTCCTGCTCAAACTGAGCGCGCGCCCCTTCGGCTGTCCCCAGTGCAACAAGAGCTTCAAACTGAAGCACCACCTGACTGAGCACATGATCCTGCACATGGAGCGGCCGCTGTACTCGTGCGAGAGCTGCGGCAAGACGTTCAAAATGATCGAGTGCTTCCAGAGACACAGAGAGAACTGCCTGCAGAGAGGGAGGCAGTGACAACTGGGAGAGGCACAGGGAGACAGTGACAACTGGGAGGAGAGGCACAGGGAGGCAGTGACAACTGGGAGAGGCACAGGGAGACAGTGACAACTGGGAGGAGAGGCACAGGGAGACAGTGACAACTGGGAGGAGAGACACAGGGAGGCAGGGAGAACTGGGAGGAGAGACACAAGGAGGCAGGGAGAACTGGGAGGAGAGGCACAGGGAGGCAGGGAGAACTGGGAGGAGAGACACTGGAAGGCAGGTAGAACTGGGAGGAGAGACACAGGGAGGCAGGGAGAACTGGGAGAGGCACAGGGAGAACTGGGAGAGGTACAGGGAGGCAGGGAGAACTGGGAAAGGTACAGGGAGGCAGGGAGAACTGGGAGGAGAGGTACAGGGAGGCAGGGAGAACTGGGAGAGGCACAGGGAGAACTGGGAGAGGTACAGGGAGGCAGGGAGAACTGGGAAAGGTACAGGGAGGCAGGGAGAACTGGGAGAGGCACAGGGAGGCAGGGAGAACTGGGAGAGGCACAGGGAGGCAGGGAGAACTGGGAGGAGAGCGACATGGAGGCAGGGAGAACTGGGAGAGGCACAGGGAGGCAGGGAGAACTGGGAGAGGCACAGGGAGGCAGGGAGAACTGGGAGGAGAGCGACATGGAGGCAGGGAGAACTCGGGGAGGCAGGGAGAACTGGGAGAGGCACAGGGAGGCAGGGAGAACTGGGAGGAGAGCTACAGGGAGGCAGTCACAGCAGGGAGGAGAGGGAGAGTGTAGCGTGGGGGGTAGGGGGAGTGTTGGGGTTAGAGCGTCTCTCAGCACAGTCAGTGGACATGGCGTTTTGAACTGGGGGTGAAACACAAGAACCTTCTCAGACTGGCATTAAAAGGTAACAGCTCTCTTTATTAAACATGTTTCTCTTTTTTTGTCATCACAGACCCCAAATAAACAACATTACAAAAGAAAAGAGTTCTTAACCTGTGCGTTGGCTTGCTTGTTCAATTGAAACGGCCGAGCCCAGGGGAATTGAAACCTGAAGAATCTCGAGAGATATTTACACAAGAACAACACTGCTGTTGATGTTTGTGGTTCTGTACAAATACAAACCTGAGCTCGCAGGCTCGAGGCGGGGAGAGCAAAAGGGAATCGTTCAAATATCTGCAATCATTATTTATTTTGTTAAAATTACAACAACCAACCCATAGAGAGATAAAATAAATTTGACATATATACACATTTATAATATCATTGTAATAATAATACTAATCATCGTAATAATAGAATAGCAATTATGTATGTATAAATATTATTATTTAATTTTTTAACAGGAAAAAATTAGTTAGAAAATATTCTGGCTTATTAAACACAGGCTTCTCTGTATTGCGTCTAAGTGCAAGAGTGTGGCCGGGGCGGCTGGTTCGAAGGGAGGAGATGTTCATTATCAACTCCCCTTCATCTTTGAGAGGAATATTTACAACCAGAAACAACCCACCAAAGGAAAACATCCAAAAAAAAGCAAAACGAGATACAATCACTGTTCAGTTTTATACAATGTACACTGTATATCTTCTATAGCTTTAAAAA
Source organism: Acipenser ruthenus (assembly GCF_902713425.1). Lineage (NCBI taxonomy): Eukaryota > Metazoa > Chordata > Actinopteri > Acipenseriformes > Acipenseridae > Acipenser > Acipenser ruthenus. Next base: position 10,881,819 of record NC_081226.1, on the reverse strand, counting down.
ACAACATTCATCAGGCAGAGAGCAGGGAGTGGATTAACCCATTCCAGAAGAGTGTTCGGAAAACACACACACACACTGCGAGCGTGGCAAGGCTAAAGTTACACTGTCTGTCTGTACAGCTGTGGAGCCTCAGAGAGGACTCCGTGTGAGAGACAGAGTGAGCAGGACCCCGGGGAATCAGAGTGAGAGTGACAGAGTGAGCAGGAGCACAGGGAATCAGAGTGAGAGTGACAGAGTGAGCAGGCCCCGGGGAATCAGAGTGAGAGTGAGCAGGATGCTGGGGAATCAGATTGAGAGTGACAGAGTGAGCAGGACCCCAGGGAATCAGAGTGAGAGTGACAGAGTGAGCAGGACGCTGGGGAATCAGAGTGAGAGTGAGCAGGACGCTGGGGAATCAGATTGAGAGTGACAGAGTGAGCAGGACCCTGGGGAATCAGAGTGAGAGTGAGCAGGACCCCAGAGAATCAGAGTGAGAGTGGCAGAGTGAGCAGGACCCCGGGGAATCAGAGTGAGAGTGAGCAGGATGCTGGGGAATCAGATTGAGAGTGACAGAGTGAGCAGGATGCTGGGGAATCGGAGTGAGAGTGAGCAGGACCCTGGGGAATCAGATTGAGAGTGACAGAGTGAGCAGGACACTGGGGAATCAGAGTGAGAGTGAGCAGGACGCTGGGGAATCAGATTGAGAGTGACAGAGTGAGCAGGACCCTGGGGAATCAGAGTGAGAGTGAGCAGGACGCTGGGGAATCAGAGTGAGAGTGACAGAGTGAGCAGGACCCCGGGGAATCAGAGTGAGAGTGAGCAGGACGCTGGGGAATCAGAGTGAGAGTGACAGAGTGAGCAGGACGCTGGGGAATCAGAGTGAGAGTGAGCAGGACGCTGGGGAATCAGATTGAGAGTGACAGAGTGAGCAGGATGCTGGGGAATCAGAGTGAGAGTGACAGAGTGAGCAGGACGCTGGGGAATCAGAGTGAGAGTGAGCAGGACGCTGGGGAATCAGATTGAGAGTGACAGAGTGAGCAGGATGCTGGGGAATCAGAGTGAGAGACCGGGTGAGCAGGACCCTGGGGAATCAGAGTGAGAGTGACAGAGTGAGCAGGATGCTGGGGAATCAGATTGAGAGTGACAGAGTGAGCAGGCCCCGGGGAATCAGAGTGAGAGTGAGCAGGACGCTGGGGAATCAGATTGAGAGTGACAGAGTGAGCAGGACGCTGGGGAATCAGATTGAGAGTGACAGAGTGAGCAGGACGCTGGGGAATCAGAGTGAGAGACCGGGTGAGCAGGACTTGCTGTCACTGGTCACTCTCAATGCTGGTCTCACATCTAGACACAGAGCTGCCAGTCTGTGCTCCTCCAGCCAGACAGTGTAGCTTTAAAACCGCACTCTGAAAAGATCATGTGAAATAAACCCTGAAAGGAAGGCTGGAAAGGGCGCTTCTTAAAGAATGCGCGGCCGTGACCCACGCTGCCTTCCAGGGAGACGCTGCGTTCCTTCTTTGCAGGTAAACATTTCTTTGCATTTCTCCTAAAAAGAAAAACTAAATTGCAAAAAAAAATAATTTAACAGAAACACATTCCGTTTTACAAAAAGATATTATTTGCACAATAAACCCCATTCACCCTCACCCTCTTCCATACCTAATACATTACAAATATAAAGATATGAATAATACTTACAGATTGTATATACTGTGGATTCCTGTAGTCACAAACTCAGCCCCTTCCATGAGCCTTGCTCTCGACTGAATTGCGTGTTTATTGAAAGACTGGACTGGCACGAGCGTTTGGTATGAAAGGTCGGAGACAGACAGGGATTGAGACTCTGAACACTTTGCAGAGAAGCTTTCTGCATCTAATCAATTCATCAAAGCAGTCTTGGAGTAGATGGACAGCCCTTTCACTCACTTTACTGAAAGAAAGTGTGCTAGACTGCTGTGCTGAATTCAGTAAGGTGCCTATGAAACTGATCTCGGTTTAATCTGCTGTTTTATCCCTGTCGAATCTCACAGCTTCTGAACACCCACGTAGGCCAACAGCTTTCAATGAAGCTCGCAACCAGGAGAGTCACTGTCCTATAAGCAAAGTCCTGTGAGACAACCCCTGAGCACTCCAGCAATGCCAGAGTGTCCTTTAAGATATCTGCTGTGTCGGGAGCCTGGAAGCAGCTCAGGCAAGGTGCCAGGGAAGTGTGATGGCAGGTCCGCGCGGGCGGGAGTCCGCGTCGTGATGAAGTGTGACGGCAGGTCCGCGCGGGCGGGAGTCCGCGTCGTGATGAAGTGTGACGGCAGGTCCGCGCGGGCGGGAGTCCGCGTCGTGATGAAGTGTGACGGCAGGTCCGCGCGGGCGGGAGTCCGCGTCGTGATGAAGTGTGACGGCAGGTCCGCGCGGGCGGGAGTCCGCGTCGTGATGAAGTGTGACGGCAGGTCCGCGTCGTGATGATGTGTGACGGCAGGTCCGCGCGGGCGGGAGTCTGTGTCGTGATGAAGTGTGACGGCAGGTCCGCGCGGGCGGGAGTCCGCGTCGTGATGAAGTGTGACGGCAGGTCCGCGCGGGCGGGAGTCCGCGTCGTGATGAAGTGTGACGGCAGGTCCGCGTCGTGATGAAGTGTGACGGCAGGTCCGCGCGGGCGGGAGTCTGTGTCGTGATGAAGTGTGACGGCAGGTCCGCGCGGGCGGGAGTCCGCGTCGTGATGAAGTGTGACGGCAGGTCCGCGCGGGCGGGAGTCCGCGTCGTGATGAAGTGTGACGGCAGGTCCGCGTCGTGATGAAGTGTGACGGCAGGTCCGCGCGGGCGGGAGTCTGTGTCGTGATGAAGTGTGACGGCAGGTCCGCGCGGGCGGGAGTCCGCGTCGTGATGAAGTGTGACGGCAGGTCCGCGTCGTGATGAAGTGTGACGGCAGGTCCGCGTCGTGATGAAGTGTGACGGCAGGTCCGTGTCGTGATGAAGTGTGACGGCAGGTCCGCGCGGGCGGGAGTCCGCGTCGTGATGAAGTGTGACGGCAGGTCCGCGCGGGCGGGAGTCCGCGTCGTGATGAAGCGTGACGGCAGGTCCGCGCGGGCGGGAGTCCGCGTCGTGATGAAGTGTGACGGCAGGTCCGCGCGGGCGGGAGTCCGCGTCGTGATGAAGCGTGACGGCAGGTCCGCGCGGGCGGGAGTCCGCGTCGTGATGAAGCGTGACGGCAGGTCCGCGCGGGCGGGAGTCCGCGTCGTGATGAAGCGTGACGGCAGGTCCGCGCGGGCGGGAGTCCGCGTCGTGATGAAGCGTGACGGCAGGTCCGCGCGGGCGGGAGTCCGCGTCGTGATGAAGTGTGACGGCAGGTCCGCGCGGGCGGGAGTCCGCGTCGTGATGAAGTGTGACGGCAGGTCCGCGCGGGCGGGAGTCCGTGTCGTGATGAAGAGAGAGGGCTGCCTTGATTCCACAGACACACAGAAATCCTGGCGTGTCTCAAATCATCCAGTCCAGTCCAGTCCAGTCCAACCAGCTGTCTCTATAGTGCAGTGACTGCTGTGTGTGTCTCAGAGCTGTATTAAGACAGCTCCCTACACTGTAGTGCACGCTCGGAGCTCATGTATTATACACTGTGCTGGTGTTGGAGGTGCAGCATTTGTTGTCACTCGAACCCCTTGCTAGTAAATATTCTAGCCTCCCTGAATAACTGATTGTTCTCTCTTCAAAAAAAAGGCAAAATATATTTTTCAAAAACTAAGCAAGACATCCATCCCACGAGCGCAGTCACATCCCCAATGCTGATTACCACTGCAGATCGACTGGCTGGGATTCTGCCACGCCTGGCATTACACTGAATGTTGACTATCTGTGGTGTATTTGAAGAGCAGTGATTATCTATTCCTGCATGACAGAATATTTACTGAGCGAGTGAGTGAAGCAAGCAGCAATGAGCCGGCACCACCCCCAGCACAGGTTATAGTGACGGACTTAATGATACCACACAGTCCCCAGCCTTCAGTGCATTCCCCAGTGCACCCTGTCTAATCACACACCCTGGATTCTGAATGCATTCCCCAGTGCACCCTGTCTAATCACACACCCTGGATTCTGAATGCATTCCCCAGTGCACCCTGTCTAATCACACACCCTGGATTCTGAATGCATTCCCCAGTGCACCCTGTCTAATCTACACACCCTGGATTCTGAATGCATTCCCCAGTGCACCCTGTCTAATCACACACCCTGGATTCTGAATGCATTCCCCAGTGCACCCTGTCTAATCTACACACCCTGGATTCTGAATGCATTCCCCAGTGCACCCTGTCTAATCACACACCCTGGATTCTGAATGCATTCCCCAGTGCACCCTGTCTAATCACACCCTGGATTCTGAATGCATTCCCCAGTGCACCCTGTCTAATCACACACCCTGGATTCTGAATGCATTCCCCAGTGCACCCTGTCTAATCACACACCCTGGATTCTGAATGCATTCCCCAGTGCACCCTGTCTAATCACACACCCTGGATTCCGAATGCATTCCCCAGTGCACCTTGTCTAATCACACCCTGGATTCTGAATGCATTCCCCAGTGCACCCTGTCTAATCTACACCCCCTGGATTCTGAATGCATTCCCCAGTGCACCCTGTCTAATCACACACCCTGGATTCTGAATGCATTCCCCAGTGCACCCTGTCTAATCACACCCTGGATTCAGAATGCATTCCCCAGTGCAATGCCCTGCCTGCAAAGTCTTAAGACAGAACTTGCTCTGCTGGTTTGACTGTACGTGGAGCCCATTGCTTTCCTCCAGACCGTATTTGTTCAGTTTGGACTCACTGTTGGTTCTGTTTGGGCCTGGTCAGTGTTGATGGGGAGCGCTGTGTGTGGAATCAAGGCAGGAGTGTGACTCGGCTCCACTCTCTTCTCTCATTGGCGAGTGAATGGAAGGAATCCTTCAGAGGTCCAAATGGTCTCTATATTCCATTTGTTACAAATCACTTCAATGCGAATCAGAAAGAAAAACATCCAGTGTAATCGTCTCTCAGCTGGAAACAGCGAGTTCTGGAAGTGCAGAAGCAGCTGTCAGTCTGTCTAACGCAGTCCGGTGAGACAGACAGACAGCCAGCCAGCCAGCCGGAGGGCTGCAGCGAGCAGACAGCAGCCGTGCCAGAGGTCCATTCAATCATTATTACTGCAGAATTATTATTGTTTTCAATTGGTATGAAATTGTCCTTGATATAAAACAAGAAGCATTTCCTCATTGATGAATAAAAAAAAGAGAAATTCAATGATTGTTCTTTTTTTGTTTTTAAATATTGAAGTTCCACCAGCTCACAGAGACAGCCAATCAGAGGATCCTCGGGCCAGGAAGAGCAGCATGTGAACCAATCAGAATCCACTGTGCTCCTGTGACTCTGTCAGCTTCGGCCAATCCGAGAGCCCTCAGTCTGCTGTCTGGCTGCGGAGGCTGCTGAGGATGCAGCTTCCCGTGGCGTGTCTCCGTGCCTCCGTGTCCCTGGGAGAGCTGCCAGTGGCTTCAGCTGATTCTTCTGCTTCAGTCCCTGTCCTGATGCCCCGGCGACACTCGCTGCTTTGTGCTGTTTCTCATTTTCACAAAACAATCCCCCAACAAACAAGCGCTTAACACGAGCTGAGCTGAGCTGAGTGAGAGAGAGGGGGCGAGGGGAGGGGGCGAGGGGAAGGGGAGAGAGTCGGAGGGTGATTTAGGGAGAGCAGGGGAGAGTGAGTGAGAGGGGGTCTTCAATCCTACACTAGTGTTTCATGGGAGATTTCAGATCTTTTTATTTGGTGTCAGTTTTTCGTTCAGTACATGGAAAACTACGAAGCGGCGTGTGATTTGATTTGTTTACGTAACGTTATTCAGCAGCTTTCGTTCGGCTTCAGGAAGCAGAGCGGGTTCATTCTATAGGGGGTGCAACATGTTTGGCCACAGCTGTGTTGTACTGAAGCTCTGTTGCTGGTTTGGGGCAGGCCAGCCCGGGTCGGGTCGGGTCGGGTCGGGTCGGGTTCAGGCTGCTGTCTTGTGAGAGGGACACCTAGTGACCAAAGTGTGTGTGTGTGTGTGTCAGTGTGTCACTGTGTCAGTGTGTGTGTGTGTGTGTGTGTGTGTGTGTGTGTGTGTGTGTGTCAGTGTGTGTGTGTGTGTGTGTGTGTCAGTGTGTGTGTGTGTGTGTGTGTGTGTGTGTGTGTGTGTGTGTGTGTGTCAGTGTGTGTGTGTGTGTGTGTCAGTGTGTGTGTGTGTGTGTGTGTGTGTGTGTGTGTGTGTGTGTGTGTGTGTCAGTGTGTGTGTGTGTGTGTGTGTGTGTCAGTGTGTGTGTGTGTGTGTGTGTGTGTGTGTGTGTGTGTGTCAGTGTGTGTGTGTGTGTGTGTGTGTGTGTGTGTGTGTGTGTGTGTGTCTGTGCGTCACTGTGTCAGTGTGTGTGTGTGTGTGTGTCAGTGTGTCACTGTGTCAGTGTGTGTGTGTGTCAGTGTGTGTGTGTGTGTGTGTGTGTGTCAGTGTGTCACTGTGTCAGTGTGTGTGTGTGTGTGTGTGTGTGTGTGTGTCTGTGTGTGTGTGTGTGTGTCAGTGTGTGTGTGTGTGTGTGTGTGTGTGTGTGTGTGTCTGTGTGTGTGTGTCTGTGTGTGTGTCTGTGTGTGTGTGTGTGTCTGTGTGTGTGTGTGTGTGTGTGTGTGTGTCTGTGTGTGTGTCAGTGTGTGTGTGTGTGTGTGTGTGTGTGTGTGTGTGTCAGTGTGTGTGTGTGTGTGTCAGTGTGTGTGTCAGTGTGTGTGTGTGTGTGTCTGTGCGTCACTATGTGTGTGTCAGTGTGTGTGTCAGTGTGTGTGTCAGTGTGTGTGTGTGTCAGTGTGTCACTGTGTCAGTGTGTGTCACTGTGTGTGTGTGTGTGTCAGTGTGTGTGTCAGTGTGTGTGTGTGTCAGTGTGTCAGTGTGTGTGTGTGTGTGTCAGTGTGTGTGTGTGTGTGTGTGTCAGTGTGTCAGTGTGTGTGTGTGTGTGTCAGTGTGTCACTGTGTCAGTGTGTGTGTGTGTCACTGTGTGTGTGTGTGTCAGTGTATCAGTGCGTCACTGTGCGTCACTGTGTGTCATGGGGCTCAGCTCAGCTCAGCTCTGTGTTCGATGCTCTGGGATATTGCTGCATTGTGCTGAAGGAGGGGAGGGGCTGTTCTGTTCAGTCCTCCCTGGGACCCCGTGCATTGAGGCTCTGTGCTGAGTGGAGGGGGCGGGACCCCTGGCTAGTGACCGGCCGCTGCAGCCCCCTGACTGCTCGGACCGCTAGGGTAGCTCGCTGTGTTCCGGAACTCTCCATTCTCCGTGATGTGCAGGCGTGGGGGGGGCAGGGGGGGCAGCTGCAGCCCTGCCCCCGATGATGATGTCATCCCATTCCATGGCTCCTGTGAAGACGAGGCTCCTCCCATTCCCGATCCCAGTCCCGATCCACTCCGCTCTTTACCCTGCAGAGCCGCCAGCATCATCAGACGGGCGTTTGAAGAACCCAGGGGGGGAAACTGCTCATCCTGAGAGGGGGGAGAGGGGGAGAGGAGAGAGGGAGAGGGGGAGAGGAGAGGAGACAGGGGAGAGGGGAGAGAGGAGAGAGGAGAGGGAGAGGAGAGGGAGAGAGGGAGTGGAGAGGAGACAGGGGAGAGGGGAGAGAGGAGAGAGGAGAGCGAGAGGAGAGGGAGAGGAGACGGGAGAGGGGAGAGGAGAGGAGAGGGGAAGAGGAGAAAGGAGAGGAGAGAGGGAGAGATGAGAGGGAGGGGGAGAGAGAGGAGAAGGAAAGGGAGAGGAGAGAGAAGAGGGAGAGGAGAGGGAGAGGAGAGGGAGTGGAGAGAGGAGAGAGGTAAAGGGAGAGGAGAGGAGAGGGAGAGGGAGTGGAGAGAAGAGAGGGAAAGGGAGAGGAGCGAGAGGGGGGAGAGGGATAGAGAAAGGGTGAGAGAGGGAGAGGGAGCGGGATAGGGAGTAGAGGGGGAGGAGAGGGGGGTAGAGAGAGGGGGAGAGATGGGAGATAGTAGGGAGGGAGGGAGAGGGAGAGAGAGATACTTATCAACTACAGAGACACTCACATGCACTCTCGTGCTTTAAAGGCTAACCCATCCAGATCCATCAGAACATCTTGCAGTCTGGCAGACAAGCCTTCTGACTGAGGGGAGACACTGAGGGACAGGGGATCAGCAAGGCTTGCCTCTCATTAGCACACAACACAGAGCAGTGCCAGCTTCCTGGAGCCCAGGGCGCGTTTATCCTGCCTCACACCCGGCTGCAAGGGGTCCTAATCGCTGCCTCACACCCGGCTGCAGGGGGTCCTAATCGCTGCTGCACAGGAAGCGAGTCCACAGTAAACAGTGTGGAAGCAGAGATCTCAGCAGCTGTCCTGGGAGAGCGGTGCCATGGTTCAAACCTGCACCGGCACACAGACCCGGAGATCACAGTGTGGGAGCCTGCGCTAGCCACTGGAGGACACGTCTCACCTGACTGCTTTCACAGAGCTTAATGAAGAATCAGTGTCTGCAGAGAAGCCGCTCGCACTCTCCCACACTCACAGTTTGTACTGCCTCTCTGCTTTTTAGTTTGTCCTGGATCACCAGCCGAGTTTTATAATTCACTAGCCATCGCTCAGCTTCATTCTGGTGGCCTTCCTGTGGAAGAGCGGTGAGGTCTGCTCCCTCTCTACCTCCTCCAGGCCCACACGGGGCTGCAGCTTCCTAACCTCCTCCAGGAGAGCTCCACTCCTGCCCCAGTGTGAGTGCCACGCTGTGGGGCACACTGTCATCTCTCCTGCTCTACCAGCCCCAGTGTGAGTGCCACGCTGTGGGGCACACTGTCATCTCTCCTGCTCTACCAGCCCCAGTGTGAGTGCCACACTGTGGGGCACACTGTCATCTCTCCTGCTCTACCAGCCTCAGTGTGAGTGCCACGCTGTGGGGCACACTGTCATCTCTCCTGCTCTACCAGCCCCAGTGTGAGTGCCACGCTGTGAGGCACACTGTCATCTCTCCTGCTCCAGTGTGAGTGCCACGCTGTGGGGCACACTGTCATCTCTCCTGCTCTACCAGCCCCAGTGTGAGTGCCACGCTGTGGGGCACACTGTCATCTCTCCTGCTCCAGTGTGAGTGCCACGCTGTGGGACACACTGTCATCTCTCCTGCTCTACCAGCCCCAGTGTGAGTGCCACGCTGTGAGGCACACTGTCATCTCTCCTGCTCCAGTGTGAGTGCCACGCTGTGGGGCACACTGTCATCTCTCCTGCTCTACCAGCCCCAGTGTGAGTGCCACGCTGTGGGGCACACTGTCATCTCTCCTGCTCCAGTGTGAGTGCCACGCTGTGAGGCACACTGTCATCTCTCCTGCTCCAGTGTGAGTGCCACGCTGTGGGGCACACTGTCATCTCTCCTGCTCTACCAGCCCCAGTGTGAGTGCCACGCTGTGGGGCACACTGTCATCTCTCCTGCTCCAGTGTGAGTGCCACGCTGTGGGACACACTGTCATCTCTCCTGCTCTACCAGCCCCAGTGTGAGTGCCACGCTGTGAGGCACACTGTCATCTCTCCTGCTCCAGTGTGAGTGCCACGCTGTGGGGCACACTGTCATCTCTCCTGCTCTACCAGCCCCAGTGTGAGTGCCACGCTGTGGGGCACACTGTCATCTCTCCTGCTCCAGTGTGAGTGCCACGCTGTGGGGCACACTGTCATCTCTCCTGCTCTACCAGCCCCAGTGTGAGTGCCACGCTGTGGGGCACACTGTCATCTCTCCTGCTCTACCAGCCCCAGTGTGAGTGCCACGCTGTGGGGCACACTGTCATCTCTCCTGCTCTACCAGCCCCAGTGTGAGTGCCACGCTGTGGGACACACTGTCATCTCTCCTGCTCTACCAGCCCCAGTGTGAGTGCCACGCTGTGGGACACACTGTCATCTCTCCTGCTCCAGTGTGAGTGCCACGCTGTGGGGCACACTGTCATCTCTCCTGCTCTACCAGCCCCAGGGTGAGTGCCACGCTGTGGGGCACACTGTCATCTCTCCTGCTCTACCAGCCCCAGGGTGAGTGCCACGCTGTGGGGCACACTGTCATCTCTCCTGCTCTACCAGCCCCAGTGTGAGTGCCACGCTGTGGAGCATACTATCATCTCTCCTGCTCTACCAGCCCCAGTGTGAGTGCCACGCTGTGGGACACACTGTCATCTCTCCTGCTCCAGTGTGAGTGCCACGCTGTGGGGCACACTGTCATCTCTCCTGCTCTACCAGCCCCAGTGTGAGTGCCACGCTGTGGGGCACACTGTCATCTCTCCTGCTCCAGTGTGAGTGCCACGCTGTGGGGCACACTGTCATCTCTCCTGCTCTACCAGCCCCAGTGTGAGTGCCACGCTGTGGGGCACACTGTCATCTCTCCTGCTCTACCAGCCCCAGTGTGAGTGCCACGCTGTGGGGCACACTGTCATCTCTCCTGCTCCAGTGTGAGTGCCACGCTGTGGGGCACACTGTCATCTCTCCTGCTCTACCAGCCCCAGTGTGAGTGCCACGCTGTGGGGCACACTGTCATCTCTCCTGCTCTACCAGCCTCAGTGTGAGTGCCACACTGTGGGGCACACTGTCATCTCTCCTGCTCTACCAGCCCCAGTGTGAGTGCCACGCTGTGGGGCACACTGTCATCTCTCCTGCTCTACCAGCCCCAGTGTGAGTGCCACGCTGTGGGGCACACTGTCATCTCTCCTGCTCCAGTGTGAGTGCCACGCTGTGGGGCACACTGTCATCTCTCCTGCTCTACCAGCCCCAGTGTGAGTGCCACGCTGTGGGGCACACTGTCATCTCTCCTGCTCCAGTGTGAGTGCCACGCTGTGGGGCACACTGTCATCTCCCCCAGCCCAGGCCTGTGAGCCCCCTCTCTCCTGAGCTTCCCTTTAGTGAGCCTCTGCTGGAAGAAGTGGAGCTCAGTGACACCGCAGCCCTTCAGCGGGCTCGTGGCTCTGATGCTTGGTGCCTGGGCTACACTGTCAGCCTCGCAGTCTGCTCTGCTCTGTGCAGTCTGTGCTGCTGAAGCTCTAACAGCACTGCTGCAGCAGGAGTGGCTCTTCTTGCTTGTAGTGGGTGAGTGCGATGTTTGGACATATTAGTACACAGTGTTGTGTTACAGTATGAGGAAAGACAGGCAACAGGATTGGACAAAAACATTCTACTGCGGTTAGTGAAAACCGGCTACAGACAACACTAACACAAAGCTGGAGGAGGAAACGAAGTAACAATCAAAGAACCCCATATCCAGCCCCACCTCCCCGCACGCATGTTCGTGTGGCGGGATACGGAGATTTTCCAGAACGCAGAACAGTAGCATGTCGTTAGCGTGTGATTGCTGAGTGGTTAGCATGTGATTCCTGAGTGATCAGCGTGTGCAGGAATATTTCACTGCTCTGCTCACTTTCTGATTGGAGGAGCAGTGTGATGATGTCAGATAAAGATGCAGCAGTCTGTGTGTGTGTGTGTGTGTTCACTAACTCTGTGGATGTACAGTGTGGAGTGTGTTTGCTTGTGCTTACTATGTGTGTGTCTGTCTGTGTGCGTGCGTGTGAGTGCGTGTTTATTACCTGTGTGGGCGTGGCGCTGCGCGCTGAGGTATTATCGAGGGTCGCCTCGCCTAGGGAAATCACCGTATCTCGTCATCATACAGGGGGGGGGAATGAGAGTTTCCACTGTTCAGAAACCTCAGGAAAGAGAAGGTCAGTCAGCGAATTAACACACGCATGCAACACGCGTGACACAACACAGCGGGGGGTACGCACATGCACATGCACCGCAGCTCGGCATGCAGGAGAACACGCCTGACACGCGTGCAGGGCTCAGCTATGATGAGGGGCATGTCGGTGTCTCTGTTTCCACCCCTCTGTGATGGATTATTGGAAGCCCTGTCTCTGAGCTGCGCTCGCTCTCAGGCAGGGAGGAGAACACGCTGTTTCTTACCTGGCTCCAGATCCTTTCTCCAGTGCCAGGAGAAGAGGAGCCAAGTAACAAAGAGAAGCTTCTCTCCAGTAAGAGGATGTTTATAAGATGGAGAAACAGTGACACTGCAATGGGGGTAATTAGATCCATTACACAGAGAGAGGGGTCTGCACGTGCATGCAACACCCCTAACATGCGTGCAGCAGCAGCGGCGCAGCATGCACACATTGTACAGACATGCCTGGACACAAGAATTCTCAAAGTGAACAGCCACAGAAACAACATGTATGTAAACCCTGTATACAGGGCAGCAACACATACACTACAAATGTATAAAATACATTCACAAGCATGAGCATGTACACTGAGAGATATACACAAGAATGAACTGCACACACACACACTGACACACACACACACACACACACTGACACACACACACACACACACACACACACACACACTCACACACACACACACTGACACACTCACACACTCACACACACACACACTGACACACACACACACACACACACACACACACTGACACACACTCACACACACTGACACACACACACTGACACACACACACACACACACTGAGACACTGACACACACTGACACACACACTGACACACACACACACACACACACACTGACACACACACTGACACACACACACTGACACACACACACTGACACACACAGACACACTGACACACACACTGAGACACACACACACTGACACACTGAGACACATACACTGACACACTGAGACACACACTGACACACTGAGACACACTGAAACACACACACTGAGACACACACACACTGACACACTGAGACACACTGAAACACACACACTGAGACACACACACACACTGACACACACACTGAGACACACTGACACATTGACACACACACAGACTGACTTCCACGCTCACACTGAGACACACACACACACACACACACACACACACACGCACACATCGGAAGCAGTCACGATACAGAGAGTAATGAAATTGTAATTTCCACCTGAGCGTCGAGCATGCGGGGCGGGGTCGGCACGTGGTCTTTGCGGATCTCATCTTCCACTGCCATCAGCCTGGCCAGCGAGGGTTAATGAGAGCAGAGAAAATCATTAATACATGAGCATGGCTGACTCTCCACCCCCGTCCTCTCCACCCCCCGTCCTCCATCCTCCATCCTCTCCATCCCCCGTCCTCTCCATCCCCCATCCTCTCCACCCCCCATCCTCCATCCTCCATCCTCTCCATCCCCCGTCCTCTCCATCCCCCATCCTCCATCCTCCATCCTCTTCATCCCCCGTCCTCCATCCTCTCCACCCCCATCCTCCATCCTCCATCCTCTCCACCCCTATCCTCTCCACCCCATCCTCTCCATCCCCCATCCTCTCCATCCCCCGTCCTCCATCCTCTCCACCCCCATCCTCCATCCTCCATCCTCTCCACCCCTATCCTCTCCACCCCATCCTCTCCATCCCCCATCCTCTCCATCCCCCGTCCTCTCCATCCCCCATCCTCTCCATCCCCCATCCTCCATCCTCTCCATCCCCCATCCTCTCCACCCCCCATCCTCCATCCTCCATCCTCTCCATCCCCCATCCTCTCCATCCCCCGTCCTCTCCATCCCCCATCCTCTCCACCCCCATCCTCCATCATCTCCACCCCATCCTCTCCACCCCATCCTCTCCATCCCCCATCCTCCATCCTCCATCCTCTCCATCCCCCATCCTCTCCATCCCCCGTCCCCCATCCTCCATCCTCCATCCTCTCCACCCCTATCCTCTCCACCCCATCCTCTCCATCCCCCGTCCTCTCCATCCCCCATCCTCTCCATCCCCCGTCCTCTCCATCCCCCATCCTCTCCATCCCCCGTCCTCTCCATCCCCCATCCTCTCCATCCCCCATCCTCTCCATCCCCCGTCCTCTCCACCCCACATCCT